>NC_143052.1:112198461-112500576 GCF_052426305.1 Pelodiscus sinensis
TGGAAAACAGTTCTTTTTTTGCTAGGTGTCTGCAGCCCCAGTCTCCTTCTTAAAATGTAGTATAACAAATTTTCAGTTCTTTACAGTCAGGCCAGTGGAATTTCTGGTTCTCAGTATGGCTACTTAAATAAACATATTGTCTGGCTATTTAATTAACATTTTCTCTCTGACCATTTTGGTCTTCCAGGCTCCATCCTTATCTATTTGCTGTACTAAAATGTTGTAATTCATAGTAAGGATGTGAAGGACTAGTCAATTAGTCACCTCCCCCCTCCCTTTTGCTGCCTCTTTCAGAAAGAGGCAGCAAGGGGGGAGAAAGAAGGGTGTAATTCAAAGCAGCAGTGCCACGTGGAGTCTGGGGCCAGACCCCAGGCTCCATGCGGCACTCCTGCTCTGAAATGCCGCCACTGGAGCCCAGCATCAGGCTCCTCCCAGCATTTCAAAGCGGTAGCGCTGCGTGGAGCCCGGAGTCAGCTGGGGCCTCCCCACTGATCCCAGGCTCCACCCGGTGCTGCCAGTCTGAAACGCTGGGAGGAGCCTGATGCCGGGATCCTGAGATAGTGTTTCAATGCAGCAGTGCCACATGGAGCCCAGGATCAGCTGGGGAGTCCCCAGCTGACCTGAGCTCCACCTGGTGCTTTTGCCTTTAAATTGTAGCAACAGGCCCCTAGGGCTGTTTCTACAATTCAAAGGCAGAGACGCCCTATTGACTAGTCGAATAGTCAATGCAAAATTTGATTTGTCAGTTACCTGCAATTTAACATCCCTAATTCATAGTTCTGTATCCTGAAATGTATAACTTAGGTGTTTGGGATATGTGTGTATGTGGTGGTTTTGGGGATGTTTTTTGTTGGAAGAACACTGGGGGAAAAAGGTGGTAGACTGTAAACATAGTGATAAACATTCCTGTCTCCACAGATTCTTCTTTCTGGTTTATTGGTGGCTTCCTCCATTCTAAGAGCTCTGTTTTGAACCACACAGCCATATGCTGAAAGTTTGTAAAAGGTGCAGTTTGTGCAGGGCAGGATGATGGTTGACCTTTGTGTAAACCCTGTCTTTAGAGAGCGGAGATTGTATTTGTGATGTATCTGGGCTTAGCATGGCTCTGTAAATATGCTAGCATCTGGAACAGGTAAAATGGATTCTGTGGTATGTGGGACATCTTAGGTTGAAATTAGGCAGCAATGATCTTGTATATCAGTAAGAAATCTGTTTCTAGGGCATATCCTCACTTCCTTGAATTGATCCTGAGTACATGTCACTTCCATTTACAGTAAAATTTCTTCTGTATTATAGGACTTCAAATCACATGGCTTCTGGGTCTCTGTATCTAGGAACACCCAGCAATGCAAGATTGATGTTGAGGTCCTAAGAAGAACCTGATTGCAGGAGGAATGCCTGACAATTTATAACTTCTTGGTAAAGCAACGTAAAGGTTTGGTTGTGCCAGAAAATGGGATGTGCTTTTTTAGTTTTCCTGCTGTTGCCCATTACTGTTCCCTCCTCATTTTTCCCTCTTGTCTCCTAATAAGGCATAAGCCTTCTCATGATTACACAGGGAGTGGTTTAACTACAAGGAACTGAAATAATATTAAAGAACACCTGTCTTTCCACAAGATGGTGCTCTGGTATGATTAATAAGCAGAATTTTTTAGAGAGTCTTATGAAAGCTTGTGTTTTATTTATTCCTATCAGATTTACCCTGCATTGCTCAGGTCTATATGTCAATTAATTTTTTTAAATAAAAGGAAAATGTATGTGCTTTATTTAAAAGCTTGTATTTTTCAAAAATAGTGTTTTTATGAAGTTAGTTTTTATTTTGGATTTCTTAAAAAAGTGATTGTTAAAATTTTTCCATTACATTTTTTAGTATTTTTTTAAATGGGAATGCTATCATGAGTATTTCTTTGTTCATTCCTATAAACTCTTATAATTTGCTATGCTTTAACAAAAAAGGGCTATAGGCAGTGTGGTTTCCAATAACGTTTTTTTCTAGTTTTCAAACCTTAATAATTGATTTAGCTATGCCATAACAGAGCCCTACTCCAAATTTCTCCATTTTATCTCTCTTTTTTGGGGGGGGGGGGGGTAAGGTTTATTAATAAGCAATTCTATTTCAGGTTCATCCTATTTTTCTGGCTCATCTCGGGTCAGTCTCTTTCAACATTTGCTCAGTGATGTCAATTCTGAGGACTGTACTTGCTTTGGTGATTCAATCTCTTTTTTGTTTGATTTTATGAGAAACAATACCATTCCAGGCACATCCTGTTTTCCTGGCACAACAAAATCCTCACTTTGCTTTAAGTTATGGTAAGAGGAAGCTGTATACCAAAATTGGTGATCTTAGCTTTTACTGTTTAGGAGGAGTTCTTGATCAAACAGACGCTCTCTACAATATATTAGATTTTTTTTTAAGAATCATGCCTGAATGTTGAAGGGAGAAGAACTCTGCTCTTAGTAGGGATGTTAGAGCATAACCGACCAACTGTTTAACCAATAAGCTAATGCTTATCGTGTAATGATATTGATTACATGCAGCAGCAAAGCTTCCTCCCTGGGTGTGTAATCCAGCCCACAGTGTGTGTAACCACTTAGATTTTAGCAGTTACACGGTTACCCTATTACACAATTTTTAACAACTCTAGCCTTAGATTCAGAAATAATGCTACAGCTCACTGCTAGTAAATCGTAGTCCAACTGTAACAGGCAGTCAGTTTGTGGTCTGATGTAGTGGACTGAGTTGATGACTCTGGACAAAAGATGAGTGACCTAGGGCAGGAGGGAGTGTGACTGAAGGCAGAGGATTGGGGTGCAGAGTTTGGGAAGTGGTGCAGGACTTTGGGTTGTGACCTAGGGCAAGAGGGGGTTGTGACCTGGGGCAGAGGATTGGGGTGCAGAGTCTGGGGGGGGGTATGGGTGCAAGAGGAGGGCAGAGAGTTTGGGTTATGTGAGTTAAGAGGGCGGGGGTGCTACAGGGAGGCAGAGGTTTTGGGGAGGGACGGGTTGGGGTGCCAGAGGCAAGCTCTGGCCAGGAGACTTACCTGAGCGACTCCTGGCCAGCAGCCCAGCAGATTTCTCAGGCAGGCTCAGCACTAGCTGCAGGGGCCATGTGCATGTGTGAATAGCTGCAAGCCTAAGGAGAGGCAGAAGGGACACTTCCTGCGCTGCCTGTTCTTCAAACAGGCAGCTCCCATTGGCCAGAAACTAGCCAGTGGGATAGTGCTGGGGGCAGCAGCAGCATGAAAGTCTTTCTCTCCTCCCCCTGGGCTTGCAGCTGTTCAAAGACAGACACCCCGCAGTCCGCTTTTGGGGTATGTGTGTATGTTGTGGTTTTATGGATGTTTTTTGCTGCAGACCAGATCTGGAGGTTTGGCGCAAGCTGTATTTTTCCCAGACTTGGCCTACATAAACATTTAGTTAACCTCAGCCTGGGTATGAAACTATTCCATGCCAGCCTGTATTAGGCTGACTGTCCCTGTGGTCTCTGCTGATGTATAGGGGCCACTGGCTACAGAGGATGCGGGGGGATGAGGTGGGCTCCAGTCTTGTGACATCCCTCCTCCACATGGCTCCTCCCTGCATAACTGAGGAAGGTCTGGGAGAACCCCGCCTCTTCTCCTTCCCCTAGTTCCCTCCCCACAGTGACATGGCCAAGGGCATTAGTTGGGGGGAGAGGAAGGGGTGGTACCATCAGCAAGGGTCAGGCTGTCTCTGCATTCACCCATAGCATTGATGGATAGCAGAGTAACGCAACTGCACTCTCCCAGCTGTATCACACTGCTTCTCGCTGGTGAGTGTGGGGGCAGTCCCGCTCCTTCCCCTGAACGATGTGGCTGGCAGCTGGGGGAGCAGAGCTGTGTTGCTCCATTTCCTCCCGCCGGGGAGTCTGTGGAAACCGACCTATGCTGCAGGCACCAGGTCCCCATGCTAGTCCCCTGCACCATCTGAGGCTCTGGCCCCTTGTCCTTTGCCCCTCCTACCCACGGGGGGGCATGTAGCCCCTGAGACCGCCCCCCTCACACATTGCCAGTGCTGACATACTTCAATAGTTAGTTAATGAGCTTCGATCTACTCCACTTGCTAAGAGAACAAGATCAAAGCATATTAATATACTGTTAATGCAATGCAGCAGGGTCCACATGGGCTGCAGGCTAATGGAGGGTAGATTCACACCCCATTTTGCCATGAGCTAATTTATGAGCTACACTAAAAATTAGGTTATTTAACTACATGGGTCTAAGGCATGAAAAAAAATCTACACCCCCTCAATGACTTAGTTAAATAGATCTAAGTCCCTGTGTAACCAGTGCTTAGTCCAGGAGGGGGCAATAATTTTTGACCAGGGGGACGGAGGGGGAGCTGCTCTGGCTGTGCTGTGGGTGGCTAATGCTTAACCATTAACTGGCTAACCGTTTACATCTCTAACTTTTGACTGGATCTCTGGGCTGCAGCCCTTCTGGTTCCCAATAATGTTAACAACACAGGCCAGTTTGGTTTTGGCTCCTGTAATAGCTCTGCTTTCCAAGAGCCTGGGAGCAGAAGCAGCAACATTAGAAAAATATATTCATCTTTGGGGAACAACATTAAAAGGTCTATGTGCATGGGTCCTCCTTACATCAGTGGTCTCCAACCTTTTTACACCCAAGAGCACTTTTCAAATGTCATGGCAGGCCAAGATCTCCCATCCCTTCCCTGAGACCCCAGCCCTTCAGGCCCTGATCTCTCCAAACCTTTCTGCAGACCACCCGTTGCTAATGGAAACTCACGGATAATTACACCTGCAGGTGGAGAGAACTGTTTAATTTAAATTATTAAACAGATTAAGCATTTTAACTTTATTACGTTAGTTTATCCAACTTCATTTTAAATAAAGTAAAACATTATGTCCAACACAAAAGGTTTCAATGTGGGGAACCTTTTTTGGGTTGGGGGCCACTGACCCACAGAAAAATCAGTTGGGGACCACACAAGTGAGAAGCAAAAAAAAATCTCCTCCAAAACCACCAACACTCGTTGATGTGGGCCCCCAACTGAGACATTTCACTCTTCTGGCACTCCAGCCCCCATGGGGTGAGGGGAAGGACTGAGGTTCAGGGTTTCCCATAAGCCAGATTTACTTTTCTGGGGTTCTTGAGTTAGTGGATTTTGTGGTCCCCCTTAGGCTCTGGAGTGGGAACAAAAATGCATGGGTCAATGTGCGGGACAGGACTGCCATCGAGTAGGGTAGGGATGCAAGATCTGGGTGGGAGGTGGGATGCAGGACTGGGTGAGGAGGGCAGCTAAGCGGAAGGGAGCTAAGCGGCAGAAGAGGGTGTGCTGTGGGGGTACAAGAGGGAGTTTGGGAGCAGAAGGGAGTTGGGGGAGTAACGCAGAAGAGGTGAAAGGGTTAGAATGCAGCAAATAGCTACTTGGTGAGGGCGGCAAAGAAGTGGGAGTCAAGGAAAGTGCAGCTTCTGCAAATTGTATCCCCCCCCATAACCCCCTTCTGCTCCAGCCTTGCTCCCCTCAGTCCCATGATCCCCTCCCCCCAGCTTGATCCCCTGCATCGCCCCATGCCCCTCAGTGCAACCCCTGCCCCTTCCCATCCTGCTCCCACAACCCTGTGTCCCCAGCACACTCACTGGCAAGGCAGTAACGCTGGGATCTGCAGCCTCCTGGGAGTAGCACTGGGGTGAGGAGAGTGGGGTGGAGGCAGAGTCTCTTCCCTGGCCTGCCCTGCCCAGCCCTTTGCCCACAGGCATCGGCTCTGGGGCTGGAGCAGGCAGAGCCTGGGGCTACCCAGGGCTGGCTCCAGACCGGCCAAGCACAGTGGGGCGCTGGGGAAGGGGCTCCCTGACCCCCCACACAGCCCACAGGGAACAGTGCAGCGTAGCCCATCCCCCAGTGTGCCACATGTGCTGGCCACCAAGCTCTGCAGAGCAGGCCCAGCCCCGTCCCCTCCCGGAGCAGGAGACAAAAGCTGGGGATGCATGTTTATGCACGCACATGCACCTCTTCTCTTCTCCCCCCCACTCCCGCAGCCATCAGGCTGTGGCATTCAGCCTGCTGAAGTTGCACCACGCTCCAGCTGGGTTGAATCAAAGAGAGGCTGCTACCAGGCCAGCTGGCCACAGTGATCAACTCCTAGGGGCACCACAATCGACAGGTCAATCATGATCAACTGGTTGGTGACCACTGCCTTAGGCTTTCCTTGCTAGCTTCTGTAAGATCCCTTCAAACCCGTTAACTCCAGTTGTGCCTGGGAGAAGCAGGCTGTCCTGCTTCTATATCTTTCTAATCCCTCATTAGCTGTTAAGCTTTTGCTGGCACCCTGAGCAATTTCTCCTAGCACCCTACAAACTTCCTTCCTTTTTTTTTTTTAGTTGTGGGTGGTGGTGGTTTTGGGTTAGGATTCCCTTTGATCCCAGGCTTTAGCCCTGGGAAGGTGAGTCATTCAAGCCTGGATGTGGCCAGATAAACAATTTCTTCTCTATTGATGGCCCAGGCATTCTTATCTTAATTCCTTTGAATGTATTTAACCCTGGCACCTCATCTTTGCCATTGTTTTAATTTCCTCTGGATTTTCCTCTTATTACTGGCTTCCTTTGAATTAACTCTATGTATTCAGGCAGGTTAATGTCAAACAGATAACTTAAAGGGAATGTGATATTTATAAAAGAGTCTATACATAACTCTCTGATTTTCACACATGGATCATTTGAAAAAGGGATTCATATTTTGCCCATAGTTTCTGGATATGCATTATCTTTTTATTAAGGGCTGATTTTTATCACTCTTCAGTGGGTTGGAGAAACTTGCAGGCTAGGTACGGGTAAATTTTCAATTTGGCACTCTACCTGGAAGCAAATTATTGTATTTTGATAAGTGACAAAGATCTCCTAAGGAGTAATAGCTTCGAGCAGTGAGTCTGATTGGAGGATATGTACTAGGATTTAACAATCATCAGCACTTGTTAATGGTGTGTGTGTGTATGCGCGGTGCGCATTGCTGACAACCATCATTAGTAGTGAATCAGTGTCTTGGTGCTGGCTGACGTAAAGATACCAAATCCGAGATAAAAGGCTGGTCTAAATAATTTTAAAGCACATCTCCCACCATTATATTACCAGTGTTGGTGTGCCATCAATGCACAGCGTAGCTTGTACATTTATATGGTCATCACCTCTAACCCTGAGAGTCGGTCTAGACAACATATTGCTAATAGTGCCGGTGGATGATCTGCCAAAATGCTCCCACTCTCGCTAACATTGGTTGTATGCAGTTGTGGGACACTGTATAGTGTTAAAAGCATAGTGTCCTGTCTTCACAAGAATTAGAAGTAGCTGAGATTATAGCCTGAAGCAAGGAATAGAAGCCACCTTGCTGGTGCAAACAGGAAATTACTTTGACACTCATGAGATCTAAATTCAGTGTCTTGTTTCTTCTGCTATTAAGGTAATTCTGAAAAGTTGCTGGGTGGTACTGACCTTTTCTTTGCTTGCCTGCCTGCTCTGAAACATAGAGGGTAATACAGGCTCTTCTATAGAATCATAGATATCGAAGGAACCTCAAGACATCAAGTCCAGTCCTCTGCATTCCTGGCAGACCAAGCACCATCTAGACCGCTGTGAACTTCTGTTCATGTGTCTGAAATCACAGCTTTGTTAATCATTAAATGCAGGAATTTCCCATTCCTGGGAGTTCTGTGCTCGGTTAGAATGGGAAAAATGATGAGTTTTTCCTACCTTTCCAAGACCTCTCTTAGTAGTGTTCTCCTCCCATCCACCAACTTGTAGTATTTGCTATGGAGGTGGGGAGAGGGCAGAAATAATGTAGCTGAGGTTGAGATACTTAAATATACTTACTGCTGTGTCTTCACTGTGCTGTGTCAATGGCAGAGCGTCTCCCAAGTTTCCTTACATTTCTCAGGAAGGTGATGTACTCAATTCAATGGGAGAATGTTCTTTATTGTGTATTCACCAGACCTGGTATTTTGATACTCGCTGCATCAATTGCAGGAGTGCTGATCTACACTTGCTGATGGACGTACCCAAGTCTGTTTTACTGCACCTGCCGGCATGTCTCTTTCCAGATTTCTGTCTCTAGAGGTAGAGGCTCTTCTGAATTGTCTTCTGGCTTCTGCCTTTGCAAATGGGCTTATTTCCCCCTATTTTCTCTTTCCACTTAGGCATTGGTCTTCACAGGAGCATGTAGGGCTGGGCACTTGTCTAACAAAGGGATAGATTCCCAGCTTGCTTATTTGTACTGACAGTGATTGAGCCAGTCCCAACTGCATCTCCCAAGTTCCACCTCCCTTGCTCTGTTCTGTGTTGGCAGCCCATGCCCCCACACTACAGCTTGTTGTGCAAAGTCTGCAGGGTTGCTTTTTTTAGTACCTGCCTGGACTTTGGGCAGATTTTGAGTCATAGCTCTATTTTTTTTTTCCTAACAATTGTTCCTGCAGCATAGAGGCTAACACAGGACAGATCAGTCTGATGGAGAAGAATCACAGGATATGTGGGGACCTCTCCAAAGGACCACCATGGCAGGCTCCTACTGTTCTCATGAGGTGCCCTTGTTATAGTCCCCTTTTGCTGCTTTGCTTTTCCTGGTGTTCATGCTTCAGTTTGTCTGAGAGCAGACACGACACGGCTCTCCTCCAGCAAATGAGTATTTGCAGGTTTCTCCCCCTTTCAGTGTCTTAAATCCAAATGCCTTCCAGGCATCCTGCAGTCCCGTTGACTATCTGCACACAAGGTAAGTTATGCCGAGGCCCTAGTCGTGAGTGCCACCCTTCTTCTCAGATAACTCACCTTCTATCCTTATTGGTTTATTCTTTGTGGAAAGAATGAGATTCATCATCCCATGCTCTACGTCAGAGTATTCTAGTTTAAGGCCGGAAGAGCCTAGTGGATCATTTAGTCTGACTTCCTGTGCATCAGAGGCCACAGGTAGTATCACGTAGCACCCCTGCACTAAGCACAACCACCAAAATCAGACCAAAGTATTACAGCCCACTGGAGACTAGATTACTGTGTGCCACAGCAGAGAATAGAGACTCCAGACTTGGAAAAGGTGGGAAAATCCAGTGGTTTTCCAGTCGTAATAGAACAGTAGATTTCCATTCAGACTAGAGAGAACTACCAGAAAGGAAACTAGCTCTTACATTTATTTAATTTTTCCATTTCCAAAACGTGATTATTGATGGGTCCCAGGTTATTAAAATCCTTCTTAAGCTTTTCATCTGGCCCTAGTTAATCTGTCTGTAGCAGCTCTGCTGTAGGATCACATCTGTGGATGAATTTGTGGATTTGCCCTACATATCATTCGTTTGGTACTGTGGCTGCTTTTTAATAAAATTGTAGCTTTAGCCTCTTGATTTCCTGAATGATTCACTAATCCAGTTCAGAAAACGTTAATCTAGTGTCCTAAATTAATGATTATATTGTCTGACTTCTTTATTAAAACTTTCTGATTCAGGTATCTATATTAGAAAATGAAGCAAAAGTATTAAATATTATTATCTAAATACAGTAAAACTCCAATGGTCCGGCATCTGACGGTCCGGCACTCCTGATGGTCCGGCACCATCAGGAACCTGAAAGTGCTCTGGGCAGCCGGACCATTGGAGCTGCTCTGCCCCCGGCTTCCCTTATTCAGCTGCTGCTAAAACTGACCAGCAGCTGAATGAGGCAAGCCAGAGGCAGAGCAGCTGGGGCACTGCCGGGTAGGTCCCCTAGCGCTGCCCCTCGGGGTTGCGGGACCAACCGGGCAGCACCCCAGGTGTCCCCGATTCAGCCGCTGCTGAAACTGACCAGCGGCTGACTCCAGGAAGCCCGAGGCATAGCAGCTCTGCCTCGGGCTTCCTGGAGTCAGCCGCTGATCAGTATCAGCAGCGTCTGACTTGGGGACACCTGGGGCAGAGCAGCTGGGGTGCTGCCGGGTTGGTCCAGTAGCGCCGAGGAGCGGCGCTGCGGGACCAACCCAGCAGCACCCCAGCTGCTCTGCCCCAGGCGTCCCCAAGAGCAGCTGGGGTGCTGCCAGGTTGGTCTCGCCGCGCCAAGGGTCAGCGCTACCAGACCAACCCGGCAGCACTCCAGCTGCTCTGTCCCAGGCGTCTCCGATTCAGCCGCTGCTGGTCAGTTTCAGCAGCGGCTGAATCAGGACGCCTGGGGCAGAGCCGGACTCTCGGAAGGGGGGGCTATGAGGGGTTGGGGTGGCATCCCCCCCCACCCCAGAGCCCTCATAGCCCACCCTTCCGATAGTCTGGCATATCTGATAATCCGGCATCCTCTGGGTCCCAAAGGTGCCGGATTATCGGAAGTTTACTGTATTTGAGTTTTCTGATATCCAAATACTGTTTTCATCCTTGGTTCTGAATGGCTGTCTCTATTTGGGTGACAACGTCATGGGGATACACAAGGGGGTGTGTCACACTCCTCAGGGAGCAGCTAGAAGCAAGGGGGAGGGGAGTAGTGAAGCTGGAGGGCCAGCACACAGCCACACGCGCTGTGATGTGGAAAGCACAGCAAGGCAGTGTATAGGTTTTGCTTTTGTCAAGCTTTGCAATTGTAAATCATATTTTGGTACTCATAATGAATGTGTGGGGTGGGTGAAGAACATTATGGAGAACCTGAGGGTGAAACAGAGAGGGGCAGTAAGCAAAGCAACCATGGAACGAGACAGAAGTAGGTCAAGGAACTTGAACTCATAGATGTTAGGGAAAGTATCACTCCCGTACATGCTGTAGGTGAGAGGTCAGGTAAAACACTATCTCCAAGAAGGAGGAAGGAATGTAAGTATTGGAAGTGAAGAAATTTCTTGGAGCAAATTTGGAAAGGTTACTAAGTTTCAGATTTGGGGAAGAGGAACTCCATCTCTACTCATGTCTTTCAAGTGATGATGGTATTGTGTAGGGAAACTTGCGGATGATCAAGCAGAATGTAAGTAGAGAACTGAGGATGTGCAAGACAAGGGGAATACACTAAAGAGGAAGGAAGAATAATGATCTATGTGAAGTCCAGTGTTGTAACACTGGCCAAATGTCCTTGGAAAATTAAAAATGACTTTTTTTTGGTAGGTAGAAACAATCCGACTTAATGTTTTGTTTCAAATGACTTAAAAAAAGTGTCACATGGGTAACACCAGGTTTTTCTCTCTTTTGTTGTCATACCCACTTGAGGTTTTCCTTAGCCTTTAGTATTAACTTCCTCTTGCAGCTCCTCTCTCAAAGTGAACCCTCTACTGAATAGTAAAGGACTTGGTTAGTGGTTTTTGGATGGCTGTCTGTGTTCAGCTGGGAGTCCACAATGGGGAAGAGTCTGTCAGTATTCGTACACTGACATTCCCTACTGATCGGAGTCCAGCATCAAACTTTTAGGTGTCTAAAGCTTTTACCCAACTAAACAAAAAACTAGGCTACTCTCTGCTCTTCCTTGGTTTCTTTTGGTTTTATCTATGATTTAATCTAAATTGTTAAATCTGTAGCTGATGCTAAAAACGAAGGGGGAACAAACAAGGATGGAACTAATTTACAAACTAGTGAGACAGATTTTGAGCCTTGGGGGCTGCAGGTGACCGGTTTAGTATTGATACACTATGTCCATTAACAAGCAGTATAGAGCACACACAAAATAGGTGTGAGGAGATGTAACCAAGCTTTTGCACCTGTTTTCTTAAAGCAAATTACTTTAATTTTGTCTGGTTATTGATGTCCTAACATTTACATTTATTTCTATAACTAAGCACTTTATTAGTTCCAGAGTAAGGTGGAATCCAAGGAGCAGCTTTGTCTTAAAGTGCTCCCACTCTCTGAAAACTTCATTTCGACAAAGCAGTTCTCGGGATCCATTTTGAAACAGAGACGGGTGAAAGTGCCCCTTGGCAATAGGGATGAAAATAGGAAATCAGTAACCCAATAAACACCACCAATAACTGGTTAACCAGCAGCCCGGCCAGGCTGGAGTAGCCCCCTGCTGTGCTATGGCTAGGGAGCTGCTCCAGCCTGCCGAATCCTGGTTAACTGGTTAAACGGAATGTAACTTTTTAACCAGGATTTTATATCCCTGCTTGGCAAAGGCCAGGTGATCTTGTAGCAGAGCCTTGTGATGCTGCCAGCCTGTGGTTGCTCTTCCATGGAACTGTTATATGGGAAGATATGTTGTGAATTCTGTTCTGTATGAGGGATCTTAGCAAGTAGTCAACTGGAGTATTGACTACTTGCTCCCCCCGCCCTCCTTGTTGCCTCTCATAGAAGCAGCTGGTGGTAAGGAAGGAGCCAGTGCTGGGGAAAGCCAACTTAAAAGATGCCCCCCGCCCCACTGCCGCCCCTGTCCGCGGGGTTGCAGTGAGAAGCAGGGCTCCCCATGGACAGAGGCTGCCGCTGCCAAGCAGCCCGTTGGCAAGCAGCACAGGCTGGCCGTGTGCAGGGGTTCGTGCCAGAGCAATCTCTGTTTACGGTGGTCAGGGCTGGCCATGAGCAGAGGCTGCTGGACTCAGCACAAGCCGGGACTGAGCAGTAGTGGCTCACACTGGTGCGGGATGCTGCACCTCTACATTTTAAAAGTAGTAAGAGTCCAGTAGCTCTTGCTACATTTAAAACGCAGACTCGCAGCGTGGGTGGCTCTCGGAGCCAGCACGAGCCAGGACTGCTCTGCAGAGTGGTCCTATTGACTAATCATATAATCAATAAAATTTGTATTGACTACACAGTTTAGTCAGATAACAGCAATTTAACATCCCTATTCTGTACTGAACTGGTGTTTTCTTTGCCTTTCTTCCAGGGCACTGTCTTTAGTGTGGATTCTGAAGAAGAGGAATATCACGGAATCATTGCAGAGGACAGCAATGACATCTACATCCTAACCAGTGAAAACTCTGGACAGGTGAGCCCCCCTGAGTCTCCCACAGTGACTACATCTTGGCAATCAGAGAGCCTGCCTGTCTCTTTGTCAGCTAGCCAGAGCTGGCACACAGAGAGCTTGCCGGTATCCCTTGGACCTGAATCCTGGCAGCAGGTGGCTATGGATCCAGAAGAGGTAAAAAGCTTAGACAGCAATGGGGGTGGTGAAGAAAGGAGTGAAAATAACTCCTCCAACTCGGACATTGTTCATGTGGAAAAGGAGGAGATACCAGAGGGGATAGAAGAAGCAGCAATGTCATCGGTGGCTTTGGAGACTAAGACTACACATGAGGAGTTCCCAGAAGCCTCCTCTCTGCTGGAGATGAAGTCTGAAGCTGAGATTGCAGCTGTTGAGAAAGCAAGCCCCCCTTCACCTTTGCTTACAGAACACGAGGAAGAAGGAAAGGTGGCCGAGGAGCCTGTTGAACCAGGAGTCCCAATGTTGAGTAAAGGTATCCAGAAACCAGCTGCATTGGAAGAGAAAGCTGCACCGGAGAAAATACTGGCACCAGGAGAGGAAATGAAAGTGGGGAAGGAGAGCCGTTCAGAAGAAATGAAAGAGAAATCCCCAGCTGGAGAGGAGAAACCCATCTTGTTGCCAGAAGGCAAATCTATACTGCTGTATGGTGGGGCTGCTGCAGTGGCTATTCTGGCTGTGGCAGTGGGAGTAGCACTGGCATTGAGAAAGAAGTAGCAGGGCTCTCTTGCCGAAGAGGAGGAATCCAAATTTTTAGTTGCATTAACTAAAAGTTGAGCTGCCTGCTGTTAATTGGACATTTATATAACTTAAAAATGGTGATGGGGTGTGGTTATTTGATAAGACTAAGGCTATGGACAATCATGTTTTTAGAAGAATTGGGGCGGAGACTGGTTTTTTTTCCTGATTTAAAGTACAGGGATACTTTAAAAATTCTGCAAATTTCAGAACTGAGAAGTAGGTGCTGAGAAAAGGGGGTGCTTGTACACTGGAAACTGGAACAGAAAATTCCAGGGGCAGGAGAGGGCTGGTTGCTGCTAACCCCTGGAATTTTTAGCTTCCCCGACTGAGCTGCTATTGCAGCTACCCTGTCTTGTCACTTTCCTTTGTGTGCCCCGTAAGCCCTCTTAAAAACAAACATACAAAATAAACCAGCCACCTTAATCCTGTAGCGTGAGTCTGGTCTCACTTTTGTCTCTGCTTCCTCTCAGGTACTGCACTGCTCCTAACCTCCTAGGTTCCTTCTAAACCGTAGTGGGAGAGTGCTCATACTATACCTCTTTTCTCATGCCTCTGTTTCGCCCCTTATGCTTCCTGAAGCTCCATCTTGTAAAGATGCTGCCTCTATATATCTGTTTTCTCTGAGTGCTTTGGTGGTGGGGACATGCACAGGCCACCAACTCTGCTACAAAGAGTGTGGGGTAGATACGCTTACTGTTTGCTGGTCTGAGAATACCTTTGGGTCCCTCCTGTGCATACCATGTTACTGCCATAGATCAGTCACCAGAGAACATAACTCTCATGGTGGGTCACTGTGCCACTTTCATAAAGATCTTGATGTTAGTGCTCATTAAGTGGATTAAATATGACTACCCAGGATTATAACTAAATTCAGAATACTAATGTGAGGCTGACATCTGCTGTGAAATCAAAGGTTAAATCGTTCCTTTGTCGTCATCCTGGGTGCAGTTCTATATTTTTTGCATGATTTATGCACAGCGTGTATTTAGTCTTAACTTAGCCTTGGTTGTGACAAACTGACAGAATCCTTGATATTCAAAGTAACAGAGGCTGGTAACTATACCAGACAGCATTAAATATTTCCTTTGTTTGCCTGTGGCTTCTGGCCCTAGGGTGAGTGACATTCTGGGAGCAAGTGTGGTGCAGTTTCCTAAGTTTTGCGCACTACACAAAAGTAATTGGTAAATGTACTTACATACTTTGCAAATTCAATAAATGATAACTTTGGAAAAGAAATCTAGCCCTCTTTGTCACAACCTTTCTTTTTAAAATTTACAAGTGAAATCTTTAAGGTATTACACCATGTATAATAGTTGGCTCAGATCTAACAGGAGTGTTCCTATTTCATAGAGTGTGTGCACATGAATGTATGTATGTACTGCAGCTTTATGGACATGGTCTTTGATTCCCTAGGTAAAACTGCTGGTTTCCTTTCGGTGTTTATGCTGGCTCAGGATAGATGGAGGTAGGTGAAAAGGAACGTGGGATAAAGTAAAAATGAAACCATTCTATATGCTTTTTAAAGCATAAGACAACCTATTTTATTTCTGACAACCTTACTTGCTCCCTAGGATGTAATGGACCTGTCTTTTATTAAGAAGGGAGCTGAGAATACTGTATTGCTTTGTTGTGAACTTTTTATTTTCACAGTTAAAAAACATTTATCTCTCTGTCCCTCCCCATCCCAAACTGCTGGCAGTTGACAAAATCCAGCAGTCCAGGAACTTCGCGCACTAATTTTGAGCTAGGGGGGATTTTGTGGTTGGTTTCTAGAGGTCTCGAGAGAATTTTTCTGAGGAACAGGGAGAATGGTGGGAAAAGGGTTATTAAAAATGGTGCCATGACTGTGGAAGGAACCTGCTTAGTTCAGGAATTTTGGACTCTGCTGATCACATCCCTGTGTTACTGTATATAAATGGGGCTCCTTTACGCCATAAAAAAATTTGTAGCAGACTGGTCTTAGAAATCTTTTGTTATAAAATGGAACTAGTTATTTTCTCAGCCATTTCCAGGCACTCTGATTGAGATTCTCGTTGCTGTGCAGTGAGTGTGCAGAGTTGTCATAGCAAGTACTGCCCCATACTGTATAATTTTTTCCATGGGGATACAGTTACAATATGACATTGCTGTTTCCCTCCTCCTTGCATAGCTTCCTTCTCTTACCTCTCACCTCAGAGCTCTCTGCTATGGATATTTGATCAGAACGAGCCCACTATTACTCATATCAGACATGATACAATTTCCCATTTAACTTACTGAAATCACTAGCATTTAAAATTGAGCCCAGTGAGTAGAAATTGTCCCAACCACAGTGGAGATTTTACTGTTCAGTGTTTATAGTTTCTCCTCCAGTGTTGCTCTATTGCTCTATTCTTCTGTTACTTAACTTCATCCACATCCACATCCATGTGGTAGGTCCTTTCACTTGTCTACAAATAGCTGCTATGTCTTCCTTCCCCTGCATTCTCTTTGTAGGCTATACTTATGGCTGGGCTAGGGGTTGCTGTCATCTTACTAGTGACCGTGAAATCTTGTCCCTAAGGAAATAATATTTTTAATCTTGGCAAATTTGGGACAAGAAAGCCCCGTCTTCAGCATAGTGGGTGCTAAAATTGTACTCAGATCTCTTAACTGATAGTTGAGGCGGTTTCCCTGTGCGTTTTGGATATCTTTATGCAAATTTTGAAGTGTGCTCTTCATGCACACGTTAAAAGTTCCCAGTGTTAGATACTCATACTAGGGCTGGAGAAGTTTGTTACACCGTGATGGTAGAAGATGTTTGTTTCAATTTAATACATGCTTGAGCCTTGTTTTCCTACTGATGTCAATGTAGTAGAAAACTCTCTCCTCCAGTCTGCAAGAAACTACTTTTCTACTCAGTACAGTTTACCTTAACTCTAGTTCCACACTGACAAAGGAAGAGGAGAAGGCAGTGGCAGCAGCAAATAAATTTGTGGTTTAGGATTTTATTAAATATTTCCCATCCCCATCAAGAAAATGCTCAGGGCCTTGGTTTACTTCTACTTGTTGAGAAGCAGCCACAAGCCACAATCCCTGTTTTTTTGGATTCTTTACTCCCTGATGATTCCCCTCATCAGTTTTTAGTAATAAATTACAACTGGGAAATAGTCTCCTCCCACATTAGATTATAAATTTGCTCATCTCCATTGGTTTCCACTAAGAATGCTGACTTCTGCTGTCTGAGTTTGAAGCAGTTGTAGTCAATCCTAGAGCTCTGGTTATTTGAGTGGCAGATAAGCTTAGAGTACAGTTTTAGTTGTCATTTGTTTGCTCTAAGGCTGATTTTGGGTTAGGAAACTGGTAGACTTGCTCTCTCTCAATGTACATTGAGGCAATCCTAAACTGAATGTCATAATGATTTGAAATGTGCTTACCATCTCTCCATGATAGAAAACTTACAGTTGGTAGAGGGGAAGAAACTACTTGTGTCATTCACTGTAAAGTTATGTTTGTTGTCATTTGCATTACTTGCCCTCATCCTCCTTTCCAAAATTAAGTGCCTCAATGGGTTTTACCTTAGTGAATTTTCTACTTTGAACCCCTTCTTACATCTCTCTACGTCTGTCGGCTGCACATCGTCAAGCTAACCACCAAGCACTTAATATTTTTTAGCTATTAGAGTGCTTTACAAAAAGAAAATATCTGCCTCTGCCCTCCTTTTCACTGAAGGAGGAATTAAGGCTTGAGGAAAGGAGAGGGCTTGGGCACCCTAAGTCAGACCCAGAGGAATAGAACATGTAGCATGCTTTGTTTTATCTAGACTATGTTGCCTACTACAGCAGCAGTTAGTCTCAAATAATGGCTTAGGAGGCCTTTAGTAAGCACAACCCATACCCCATGGCCAGAAACTATTTTTGGAAGATAGCTTTGTGTTTGATATTAAAAAAGAAACAATACCCCACCCTCCTAGCACAGCTGTACTGCTAAAAACGGCTTTCAGAACTCTGCATGAAAGTGCAGATCTTTCCCTCTGAAATTGCCTATACAGTCCCTGAAATTGCCTTCAGGAAGCTGAAAGCAGCAGAAGCTGTATGTTAATTTAAAATTAACAAATGTATAAAGAGGCAAGAGTGGCATTACTCTGACCCTGGCTATAGTCTTGCTTGAGATCTCAGTGACGGTAGTTCCAGAGAAGAATGTGCTCATTTTGAACTATAACCAGTTTGCTGTGGGACCGATACTTCACAGGACTAATGACTGCAGGTATGGCAGCTCTGTAATGTAACCCATTGAAGTAGGAGCCTTTGAAAATCATATGCAGTTGTTTGTGTTGAGATAATCACATCTGCTGAGGTTTAAATTATGGCCAGATGAGTAGATATTTAGCTGGAAAATTAAAACTACAAACAGCTTGGAACATGTCATTAGCAGATCTACAACTATGTCTAAGACAGCTGAACATCTGATATAGTCTGTGTTGATTGCTTTGCTTTTAAAGGATTTTCTGTCGTTTTAATTGATCCTTTCTCCCATTTACAGTTGGCCCTCCTTTGGTCCCATAGGCACAGTGCAACTAGTATCCATTGCTCCCTTGCAGCTAGTTACCTGAAGTCATGCTGTAGAAGGGAGCTTTGATGTTTAGTTAAAATCTGCATTAAAAGCAGCTTGAGAGATTCTTGCTCTAGCTGCTGGGAAAGTGAATCATCAGACACAATGCTGATTTGGGCAGCGCAGGTGGAATTATAGTGGTAAGCAGTTGTGTGTGTGTCTCCGCTCTTCTTGGTTTTCTGATTTAACAGTACAAGAGTATATAAGCAGCAAACTTTAATGGTGTATTTTGCATTTCTGGAAAGGAAGATACTGTCAGCTGACTTGCAAAAGATGCCTTCAAGTCTTCTCCCAACTCACTTTCTTTTAACAGGCAAGTGCAGCATGTGGGGGTGGGGGCAATAACCCAATGGCACAATAGGTTTCAGACACTTTAATTAAAATATTGTTTCCACAGTGTTAAAATTCTCTCCAGCAGTCTAAGTGAAAATTATGTACATTTTTTCTTAATGGGACAATGCTGTAAGACTATAGCCCCAGCTTGCACTTTAATAAATGGTACAATTTTCAAAAACAATGTGTGTATCTGTTCTTATGCTAGTTCACGTCTGTCCTCTGCATGTGCCAGCACAATGGCATTCCAGTAATTCAGATCCTCTTCCCTAAGCTAGCAGTATGCTGGTTAACTTGAGGTAATGGTGCAGGCTGGATTGCTTGTTCCCTTTGGGTGCGCAGCAAAATTCAGCTAGCCACTATCCAACGGTTCTTTCCGTTCCACTAAAAGAAAAGACTCATTTCCCTTTATAAAATCCAACAGCTGAGAAGAGATTAAAGTGTTTCCATTTTAGAGGGGACAGCAGAAACATTTTTAAAAGATTGGGGGTAAATGTCTTAGGACAATGGCATTCAGTTTCATCACTTCCTTGCACACTTTGAAAATGGACAACAGGTATTTACAGTAGCACTACATTTTATTAAGTATAAAATATTTACAGATAATGTGAGGAACAGCAACTCATGTAAACCGTCAAGTTGACACTGCATTCCTGGTAGTCCCTCTAGCACAGGTTCTAGCTATGCAGTAGGTCCTCCATGGAAATTAAAGCTAAAGTATGTTAAGCTCAAGTATACCCAGATGAATGTTAGCTGACCTGATAATATCATTCAATTCTGTTGCATTTCTGTAACTTTTCACATCTCAGTCAGATACCTTCCAGAGGCTCAAAAGAATAATGGAAGAAGACACAGTCCTCCCCTCATTGCAGTGCCTAGGGGTAAAAAAAACCTGAGCATGTAGTTTACTCAAGAATAGCTCTTCCCAGCCTGTATTTGTAAAGGTATGCCTTCACAGGAGGCAACTCAGAGTGGTGGCTGTAGATAAGGGAGTGCTAAGTGGTTGTCTCAGTCTAGTCAGCACAGTATGAAGTGAAAAATTTAGCTTAGAGTGCTGTAGCTATATTACCCTAACACAGCTCACTCAGTGGAAGAATTGATGGCTGCTCAGAGATGGATTACCTACCATGGTGGGGTGGGAGAAAGCTTGTCCGAGGAATCTATGCTGCATTAGAAATGCCAGCACAATATGTGCAGTAGAGATATTTTCCTAAGATCTGCTTTTACAGGGCACCCTAAACATTTTGCAGTTGATAAGGAAAATTGTGGAACAATATTGGAGGCATATGTGCCTACAAAGACAATTCAGAGGGAAAAACTAGGGGGCTCAGCACAAAAGAACCATAGGATGTACCACAAGACCTAACACCCCAGAAAAGAGAGCACAACTGGAAGGATGGGTGTACCATGTGGATGCTCACAGCTGGGGTAAGCCAACACAGCTGCTGATCTCATGGGCTAACCCTGCAGGGAAGACATACCTTAACTGGATTAAAGGCTCACTGCCAACATATCCCCACTGTACTGGATAATGAGCTAAAGTTTCAGTAAGCACAACTGAGTGCAATGCCAACTGGCACTTCCTCCTACGACTTACAGGTTTGCACCAGCACCACGTTGCATTCAATATTTGGTAGAAGACGGTAACAGGCAAGCAATACTCCTACATATTTTAGTCAAAAAATTGCAGCGCTTGAAACTTTTCCTCTGCTGATCTCTGAAAAGCCTAAAGACCTAACTAAGGGGTTATGTGTCCCCTTTGCAGATGCATTGTAAAAGAATTTAAACACGGGGGGGGGGGGGGGGGGGGGGGAAGAGGGGAAAGCAAAGTTTTAAAGTAAATACTCAAGAAGCAATCTTCTCTGGGAAAGGCAATGGCATGGATCCTGTTCTCGTCCAACTCTCTAGGAAAAAAACAGAACCAGGGTTAGTGAAGGCAATAAGCTAAAACAGCATATACAAACTCAGTGAAATTCCTGTAATTCTTCCCTGAAAGGACAGATAGCGCCCCCCCCCACCCCAAAAAGAGTTAATCCAGCCCTGAATGCTACTAGATTTGGGGGGGGGGGGCTGGGATAAAGCCAGAATTGGGGAAAGGAGGGAAATCAGTGGGTAGGTTGTGTGGCATAAGGGCAGGAGGACATTAGGGTGCAGGATGTTTACCTGGGGCAGCTCTCTTTTGGTGGTGATGGAGAAGCAGGGTCTGCCTCCTGCAGCCAATGGGAGCTGTGGGAGTAGAGCCTGCAGGCAAGAGCAGCTCCAGGATAGAGCTTCCTGTGGTGATGCAGCTCAAGGGTGGGAGGAGGGGAGCAAGGGCAGTGCCACCCAGCACCAGCCCAGGAGCTTTAGCCCCTAAAGCCTCTTTCTTAATCCTGCCCTGAGAGCAATGGAGGGACAACCTAAACATTTAAGTCAGAAGGGTTTGACTGTCACACATTCACCACCAGGCAAATGGAGAAGTTTTAAAAAGCAGCTAGTGCCAAACCCTGCCTTGATTTACATCACCTGGAGAGAGGGAATTTGCTATTGTTTCTAGCCTTTTTTTATACCACCACCTCATTTGTGTGATCATAGTAACATACGTTATTGGCCCTGGTATCCAACCAGTTCTGGAGTAATAGCCACTGTAGTGGCTACTGCTATTGCAAACAAGCCACACTCAACTGGCCCAATGTCCAACATGGTAGCCACATGTGGCTTTGACAGCTTTATGGCCTTGCTGGGAAATTGGTGCTATTTATGACTACACCTGCCTGATTTGTCATTTTATGGTCTGATCTACACTATAAAGCTTTTCCAACATAATTTTGTTGAATAGGATTGGCTAGTTCCCAAGGCAATAAAGACTGAGGAATCTGTTTCTGCAGTATTAGCCTGTAGGGAACTGGCTCTGACATACTCAGTAGCAATAAGCTGCCCCAAAGCCATGCATTAAAGTTTGAGTCACCTAAGAAGTCTCTCTTTCATTTGGCCTTGTACTACCACTCGAGGTGGCGGGTGGGCATTGATAACCCCTAACACCTGCTAGTCAGTATTCAGACAATTATTGTGGCCAACAGTCTAAAATATCATTTGCTGAAACAATATGGTCCAAATCCCAACCCCACTTCAAACCCTGAGTAATAGGACTATGCAATGGGGATCCTCTCCCCAAAGGCTATGGGGCTGCTCCAGAGTCACAGCCGTATGTCCCACAACTGATGTGCCCTACTGTGTTTGTGCAGGAGAGAGAACAGCTTGTGGATCTGAATAACTCCTGAAATGCTGCCCCTGCTTCTGCCCAACTCCCAAGAAATCGCACCAGACTAGAATGCAGTTCAGCTCTACAATACAGATGGTACTGACCACCTCCCCAAGATCCCTGCCATCCACACCTCTCCCTCTGCAGCCATGGAAGTACCAAAGAGCAGACTGGGGGGGGGGGGGGAGGGGGGAGAGTCTGCCCTTGTGTCAATGCACCATCATTGCCAAGGTTCAAATACCAAGGGATGCACTATGGGCAAATTACATTTGTTTAGCCTTTCCCCTGTCAATTTTATAAAGGCAGTTCCTGATGCATGAGAGCCCAGCTTCTGCCACTTTTCTTAGGACTCAACAGACAGTTGGATGATTCTTACTTGTTATCCCATGTTCATCACATAGTTATGGAGGTTCTGACTTATGTAATTCACAGTGGTGTTAAAGACACGCTGTAGAAGAGATGGCATTTTGTTTGTTACTGTTCTAGCTAAAACCATTGCTAGCACCAACATGGCCTTCTCTCGTTCCATTTCCAAAGGCACGGTTCTCATGAGCTCCTCCACTGTGTCAGACAGACGCCTCATTATCTCCTGAACAGAGGGGAAAGAAAAATTACTCATTTTTAGCTGTTGCCATTAGGAGTCTCTAAATATCCCACTAGGGTCTGTAAAAGTGACAAAACAATAATTCTGCCAATAATCCCAGTTGCCCCAAAACATTGCTATAGTCCCTTCAACTCAGATCTTTTGTACCCAACACTGCATCATGCATGTACTCATTTTGGGTGGCGTTTAACACCTTGAGTGACTTTTACACAATGGGGGGCACCGTCATGTACAGCAGGATTTATAGTCCTCACCTCTCTGGACATATTCTCATTCACAAATTGCTGCAGTAGGTCATTTACTACTGCTGGATGGATCTCATGAGCCACTTGATCCCCGATCTGGGCAAGCTGAGCACCAATCACCTGGAATATGTCCTCAACCGAAGAACCTAATTCCAGCAAAATAAAAAGATGATTTTAGAGAGGGTTTTGTTTACATACAGATCAAAACTAGGCCCAGTGCAGGTGAACAGGCTCAAGTACTCCAAAAGTTCTCTCTCTGTCATGTGCACACAGCCCCTCTTCCCAACAAAGTGTTGGAAACTACCACTTTCCCCAGGAATCATTCCACTCATCAGCCACCTCTGAAGTGGAACATGATTGTCCTGAATGGAGAGCTGATTGTCCAGTAGCACTATGTCACAGCTCAGGAGAAATATTCTCTCACCCTAATCATTTTGCAGTGGGAATTTAAAATATAGCTACTGGAATGATGTTTGATTTGGTCAGGTCACAACAGTAACACCCTCATCCAGGAGGAAAAACAAGTTCACACGATTTTTCACAACCATGAACAGGACCTCTTACATCTCATCTAGAATACAGCATCTCTATTAGCAGAGCTACCACGCTGGGGCCATGAGTTCAGTAGTAAGCTATAGGGCAGAGTTCCACCTACTATAAACATCCCGATTTATCTTACTGATCACCCATCCAAGAATAAAGCCTGCCCAGCCCTGCTTTGTCTGTGAGACTGGAGGAGATCAACTGTTAATACTAGTCCTATTTCATCAGCCATTTTGGATAATGTTTCCCCATCAATCAGCCAAAGCAAACATCCATGAATTTCAGCCCAAAGAGCAGAGATACAAGTTGTTCCTAAAGTCTCAGCTCAAAGCTAGCTAATGTATGTTAGGTACCCAAGTAGCCAATCAAAGTAACTTCTTCCTAAGCAAGGCTGAATTGGTAGCCTGGGGTTAAGGCTACATTATGACAAATTGCAAGGGTATGGAGGAAAAGGCATCTAGGTATATGGTGAAGAGTACTCTACAAGTAAGATACAATGCTAAGCATCATCTGTACTATCCAAATGGAGAAAGCTCAACAACTTCTTATCAAGAGCCACAGCACAGCAATACTCTGCAGAGAAAAAACTCCCTTGTACCATTCTGCTGCTGAAGAGATCTTCAGAACAGTGGAATAAGGGAAAGAGGCGAGCACTTACTTGGATCACCATTCTGGAACCGGCCACTCCGATTCCCATCTGTCTGAAGCTCCCCATCATCAAACTCATCATGCGGGAAGCTTTTTGGTCGGGGAACAATCACCTGGCTTTTCAGAGAATCCAGCTCTTCTCTGAAAGCACAGTTGTGACAGTTCTGCAGAAAGGAATACACAAGGATGCGCTCCACCTGTACATCGCCATGTGGTCCCTAAAAATAATCACCAATAAGTCGTCAGGAATCTGACAAGCAACAAGACACTCCTGCCCGATAGGGCCCCGTGCAGTACTCTTTTTCAGTACTGCATGTCTATTGTGGACCTGCTCTAGAAGCCTGAAATTATGTTAACCAAGGAGATTGCATAGTTGCATGACTGCATTCTAATGGTCATGGTTTTGTTTATATGTAGGACCTACAAAGAGTGGTGCATGATTTTTGTTTTTAATCCAGTAGTGGAAGGATTAATTTAAGATGCTCCATATATTTCAAGCTGCTTTTTTAAAACTGCCATTTTAAAACATGTACTAACACACACTCAAGACTGTTATCTTGAATTTGGGAACGGATTATTCAGTTTCCTGTTAAAAATATAACAGCAATGGATGTTTGTTTATCATTGTAAAATAAGTAATGTGATACTAACCATATAGGGGATGGGTTCTCACACCAAAAAAATTGACTGTTCAAAAGTTCACAGCCTTATCTTTCATCTCACAGTTTCTATGGGACCCAGACAAGGTCAATAATCATGTTCAGATCACTGTGGCTGCTAGCTGGGACAGTATCAGAAATCTTAGCAATACAGGCACACGCATCCACACAGACTAGGGAATCATCTGCCTCTCTGTGTGACAGCAAGTCCAAGCTGTCCGGCAGGGCTACTCAACCTGCGGTCGGTCTGTTTGCAGCCTACAGTGCGGTTTGGGTTTACAAGAGGCTCAACACACGGCCTGCAGGTGGGATCGTCTGAACATGGCCTCCACTGGGAACACACTCCATAACGGCAAGATGTCTCTCAGGTGGGGTAAAAGCATTTGAAAGACGCAAGCGGATAGGCTGGCTGGAACAGATGGGTACAGGGTGTCAGTGTTTCTAGGCCTCAGGGAGGTGGTGCTGGGAGCACCGGGGCAGTATGTGAAAGAAGCTATTTGCATATATTTGTATGTATATTTGCATGTATGTGCAACCACACTTAAGTCACGGCCCTCGGCATGTGCTGTGAGTATCATTGTGGCCCCCGGGGCTTCCAAAGTTGAGTAGCCCTGCTGTACAGAAACGTGGTGCCTGCATACCCAAACTAGGAGCCAAAATAAATTCAGACTGAGCATCCCCCAAATTATTAAATGTAATTGCCACATTTTTAGTCTATATTTTAAAAAAGTGACGAAAGTTGAGCACCTAAAAATCACTAGATACCTCAAAAGAAGCCTGATTTTCAGCAAGTCAGGGAAGGGGGAAATCAGCACTTTCTGAAAACCATGCCCCTTAAGCCAAAGTGACAATTTAAACATTAAAATTAAACTTGTGATAATTTTGAAAATGTAACCTTTTGGAACTGACCTGATCCATGCTGGCTGCTGGGACAGTGAAGCTGTGTTACCCTTAGCTTTCAACCCAGGAGTCCTTTCCCTGCAAGGAAACAAAAGGAAGATGCCAACAAACCTGCAAGCCCAGCAATTCTCTCTAACAAGCACTTACTGATACAGCTCTGCTATGTGGAACACGGGTATTCCCCGGAAACACATGCCTGGGGATTTGGCAGTCACGGGGAAGGATGTGAACACTGGACCAGATGAGCAAGTAGGCCCCTTTTAGGAGTAAAGGGGTGGGATAGGAGGCCACAATGCCTTTCCTCATCCCTTATGGATAGCTCCACCTTCCCGCTTTATGAATAGGCATGATAATGGAGAGGCCTGGAGGTTGATAATCACCATGACAGCAAGTGAATCTGGGCATGCGCCCTTAGCGGGGGCCAGATGCTGAAATGGAGAGCAAGGTAAGCTCCAGGTGGACCTCTGACCTAGCTAGTGAAGGATCCTGGATTACCAAGTGAATTTAATTCATGGTAAGGGTATTTTGGTAGCTTCCTGCCTGCCTTTAGCTGTGAGACACTCCTGTTCATTTATAAGTGAACCAGCCTGAGCCAGCCAAACTTCCACTGCCTTTGGAGCACCCTAAGTTGTACAGGAACTAACCCAGTTCAAATACCTGGTGTCAAGGTTCAAGCTGTGTGTATCCTGCCAAAGGCCTCCAAATACATTTAATAAAAGCTCCTTAGCACAGCCACACCACTGCTGCAACTCCAGGAAAACCTAGAAGGTGAACATGAGCAAGGACAATCATCACAAACCAATCAATCATTTTCAGGAAGACAACCTCACAAATGCCAAGAGCTCCCTCTGCTGGAACAGGGGAGCTTCTACTTTAGTTTGCTGAAGGAATTTAGTGCTGGCGAAAAATGCCAAATGCAGAGCTGTGAACTCTGCGCTCTTCCAAAGAGCAGACACTGTGTGGGCTGCAGTGATGCATGCTGGCCCCACATCTCAGCCCATGGACACCAAACCTGGCCTCGATGGGCCCACCTTTAAGGGGAGACAAATTTAACCTCCAACTCCACTTGCTCCTCTGTCTCCATGCTGAGGGTGCCAGCTGCAGTGGTAGGTTTGTTTGTTTGTGCAATATGGACATTAGTTCCCCAAGAATGGGCTAAGGGCACCAAGAGACTTATGATATGATCTTCCAATCACCACTGACTGGCACAGGCTTTGAAATTTCAGCCACTCCATAATAATCTCTCACATGTGTCCTGGCCCTTAATGGAGCAGTTTAAGGCGCTGAACAAAAAACTCTATTGGAATGACAGAGTGCAGGTGGAAAAAAGGAAGTGAAGCCCCCTTCCCTCCAAAAATCTACCAACTTCAAGCACAGAAGCAAACTACAAAGAGACACAAATTGTTCAGGAAAGAGAAGGTATTTCCCAGATTTTTGGAGGGTATTTGGATTTTGGATTAAAAAAAAAAACTCCTCCCCCACATATAAATACTTGGGCAGTTCTTTTATCCAGGATCTCTCAGAATGATTTTACATCATGCCATTTAACAGCCACACATTAACTGGTTGGTCTTCCTGACACAGGAAAATAAAAATTTGCTGCACTGCATCAGACCATTGATCCGTCAAGCTCAGCACTGTCTCAGTAACCACAACATATGTGATGTAAAAATCTCCCATAATGTACCAGGCCAGCTGGGTGATGGAGGAGGCAGAAGGACCTTCTTTCTATTCTCTTGAGATTGCACAGAAAACTCCCCAGGCTCCATTTTGCACATATGACTTCCATTTTAAAAAAATCAAGAGTTATTCCCCCATTAGCTGAAAGCTGCAGGTCACACAGACTCAAAGTAAAATTGGTGGGCAAATCGAAGTAGGGGAAAGGTCAGCAGATCATAAGTATGATGCAAACAATGGCTGCAGGCTAAAAAATAGCCTGAGTGTTTGTAGAGTTGCCAGGTGCTTGGCATTTTCGCCTCCTGGCTGGGGAAAAATTCAGAAAATACCAGACATCTCAGATGTCCGGAATTCTCTGATTTTTTTTACTGGACAGGAGGCGAAAATACCAGACTGTCTGGGTGAATACTGGACACCTGGCAACCCTACATGTTAGCTAACTCCAGTTAAGAACACCCACCCCGTTACTAATGGACTAAAGTTAATAGTACCATGCTAAAAAACTCCTGTAAATAATGTCCGTAAGCATTTTCTCGATTTTAATATACACCACGAAGACATTGTAGTTTCAGGAGAGGGTTTTTTTGGGGGCTGGGGGAGGAAGATTGTTTTTTTTTTAAATTAAGAATATGGAAGAGTAGCTCTATGTGACTGTATTCACCCTAAGGCTTATCTTCACTTCAGAAGTAACTTGGCCTTTTACTCAGATGTTGCCCTTTAACAGACTCCTGTCCTCACATAAAAAACACCCTACATCAGAGGGGGAAATCTCACCTTTCAAGTGATATCAAGCAATTTCTACATCTACTGCTCTACAAGATAGTGGAAACTCAACCATACTGGAGTTGAATTGTGAGGAAAAAGCACAAGAGTAATCGAAATGATGTGTTTTAAAGGTACAGATGTCACACTTATCTTTGTACATGTTCTTGAATATTAATAAAAGCAATAAATTCAGTAAAACATACAGGCTAATATGTGTACTTCTGCTGTGCTCCCTGATCTCAGAGAAGCTTACTGATGCATTATTATACATTCAAGCCTCAATTTACATGGTACGTATGTTCTTTAAAATACACACACGTACACAGTGCAAATAGAAATAATGTAAAAAGATACCAAGAGTCTATGGGAAGTAAGGGTTTAGGTTCCAGACTGAAGCCCCCAACCCTGTTTCCCAGTTGGAGTGCTGGGTGGAATGCGAAGCCTCCAACCCCACTGTCCAGCAGGAATGCCATGCAGATGGAACTGGGCAACCCCACACATCCTGCCTTCGCTCCTAGGGTACCTGGCAAGAGTTTCCATTGTCCCCTGCAAGGCTAGCTGGAGGGGGCGAGGGTATGTGCCTCATCCCTCCTGCCTTTTCTCCCCTGCCTTGACATTGCCCACCCACCCAAAGTTGGGGCTCATCCACCTGCTGGGTCTCAGCTATGTCTCTGATTTGCACATCTGGGTGATTGTGCTGCACTAGATAAAAATGGACCCCTACCATGTACAAAAATAAAGGGTCACAACCAACTGAAACCATGCCAAAAATACAGTAAATTGAAGCCTGACTGTACAAACATAGAAATATAGGGCTGGGGAGGATCTTAAGAAGTCATCTAGTTCGCACACACCCTGCTGCCTCCCAACAGGTAGGACCTAGTAAACCTGGACCATCCATGACAGGTATTTGTCCAATCTATTCATAAAACACTACAATGATGGGGATTCACAACTTCTCTTGGAAACCTATTCCATAGCTTAGCCA
Organism: Pelodiscus sinensis; assembly: GCF_052426305.1. NCBI lineage: Eukaryota > Metazoa > Chordata > Testudines > Trionychidae > Pelodiscus > Pelodiscus sinensis. Next base: position 112,227,232 of record NC_143052.1, read on the forward strand.
CCGCTTTACTGTTAGAAAGGTAAACGTTAGAAAACCCTAAATCTCCATTTCTACAAACTAAACGGATGACTACTTATCCTACCCTTTCTGGACAACTGACCAAACAACCATTTAGGTATCTGAAGACTTCTATTCCCCCTCTCAGCCTTCTCTTCTTTAAACAAAAGATGTTCAATTCTTTCAGCTTTCCTCTGAGGTCCAGTTTTCTAAACCTATCTTCATATCTGTTGCTCTCTTCTGGTCTCTCTAATTTTTCCACATTTCTTAAAATGTGGCTGTCAGAACTGGACACAGCCCTCCAGATAAGGCCGCATCAGCACTGAGGAGAGCAGGACAACTGTCCCCACAACTGACATAACATAGCTAAGGAAGAAAGAACTAAACAATTGCTTTATTCCTGTTTTAAAAAGCAAACAAAAACAAACACACAAAAAACAAAACCCGTTTGAAATCCAGAGAGAGTCTGGCTAGTGTAAACTCATATGGCTAACTCTCATTACCACGATGCTCCCTCCACGAAATACAGATTATATTCCAGTTTATTCAAATATCCTAAAGAACCATTTGAAAAGGTAAATTTTTTAGATAAACTGCAGCTTCTATATGAATTTCACACTGAAATAATATAACTGCATAACAGCGCTGATAGTTTGCACATGACTCATCCTAAACTAGGGCTGCAATTTCTAGCTCATATACGTATACTGGAGGAAACTAGATGAGAGCTAGTTTGAGTATAAACAATGTGGCATGGACAGCAGCAGCATTGCTTAGTCATGCCAAGTGCAACCTTGCCTGAACTCTGTGGATATGTACTCACGAGGACTCAATTGTGTTGACAACGCTGCTGCCTGTACTACCACTCACACTCATGCAAGCGCTCATCAAGTGAGCATGAGTATTCATGTGTAAGCTGGGAATCACATTATTTGCTCAGAGATAGCATAAGAAAACACACCTAATATCATTATGCCTCTGATAAGTTCTGGATGACCCCTGATGTGGACCAATAATCAGTGTAGTCTAACGTGGCTTATTGCTATTAGAGTTTAGGGCCAAGATTTTAAAAAGTGACTAGTGACTGAATGTCTCAATTATTAGGCCCCCACTTGAGATAACTTAAAGGGGACTGATTTTCAAAGGGGGGTGATCAGCACTTTCAGAAATGTCAGGCACTTTCAGAAATTAAACAGTCTGAAACTGGACCCCTAAAAAAATGGAGTTACAAACAATCACTAAACACTTGAAAAATCTTGGTTTAGATCAGCGTTTCCCAGTGTCATCTGCGGCCCAGTACCAGTTCTTAGAAAAAAATACCGGTCCTTAGAAAAATTATCATGCACAATCGTATTAATTTGTGTGACGGAGTAGCAGCACCCCACACTGCCGAGCACGGCGGCGCGGCCCTCTTGGGAGACAGCCCACCACTGCGGCGTCTCTGCCGGGCATGCTCCTGGGCGACAGGGCTAGATCTGGCGGGTGGTAGGACCCAGGGAGAGGGCCAGGCACTGTGCTCACTGACACAGAATGCCTGGCGCTGGAGACTGCCAGGGGAGCCGGCACTGGCTGATAAAGCAGCCGGGATTGGGGCCGGAACAACCCGCTGGACAGGTAGGGCCAGTGACACAATTTATTTGCATATTCATCATTTGCTTAATAAATATGTAAATATGCAAATAAATGCTACTGGTCCTCCAAAAGCTTGTGAATGGGTTTACTGGTCCCCAGCATCAAAAAGATTGGGAACCACTGGCTTAGATCATTAGTTTAGATTTATGTAAACTTTTAAAGAGACTTGTAAATCTATTTCACCCTTGCACTATGCACAATTGGGAGCCTTAAACCAGGTCTCAATTCAGTTACAAGAAGTTTGTCTAGTGCTGCCCTGTGACTGCAGACTGGTGGGCTGGAGAAGTTTCCCTTTGAAGCCCCACTGCTAGAGTCCCAGTGAATACAAACCAAGTATTTAGCATCCCTGCAAAAACACATGGCTGTTCTTTGAGACATACATTCCAGGATTTCTGTGAGCTCTGCTCTTAGCCCAGTCTGAAGCATTTGTAGCTCACAGTACAGGCAAACACTGTGGAACAAGAAAAGTGCTAGGCTTCTGTTTTTCCTGTAGTACATTATTTTGACAAATAAAATATGCAGAATTTTAGATTTTTGGTGCAGAATTCCCCCAGGAGTAACATTTGTAAGATTCTTGCAAACCCTGGGTGATAGGACTTTGTGATAGGAGCTCTAGAAAAGAAAATAGTCACACTTACCTACTCCTGTCAACAGATGGCTGTCAGAGCTGCCTTACTACAATTCCCAACAAGCCACATAAACACTTGTTCTTAGCTTGTAACCCCAGACACAGCTTCCATCACGAAGGCAATTATCAATCTCTGCTACAGAAAGACCACACCCCCCGAGTTACTCTATTCCCTATCTTGCATGCAGCTGCCCAACCCTGTGGCCTGACTCAGTGCCATCACAGAAATTTGAGGGAGCGTGCGTGTTAAATAAATATGATCCCTGCATAAGACCGAGGAAGAAATGCATGAATCCATAACCTGTTGGTTTAGAAAGATGCAAGGTCCACTGCATGAATCCAGGGGGCAGTTTCTACAGTATAGAATTCTGCAGGTGCATAGAAGTCACTGTATTTAACACAAAAAGTATTCTCCAATAGGAGCACTCTCTGGGTCTCCCAGGATGTTAGCATCAGTTTGGAATGCAGTTTTTGCAGGGTAGGGGCCAAGTCTTGTGTTTTTCAGCAGCTCTTGCAGTGTCAGCACTTTTAAGTACTGAAGCAATGAAGGGAGTGAGATGAACGAACCACAGTTATCTACACAGTAACGTCACACACGTCAATTCAGGAGTAACAATGGTGGCCACTGAAAACCTTGTTTGTATAATGAACTGTGCTGTACCCATGTGCAATAGAACTACAATGCAGTCACAACTTGCTTCATAAGAGAGACAGCAGCTGTATATATGGAGATATACCATCTCATAGAACTGGAAGGTACCTTGAGAGGCCATTGAGTCCAGTCCCCTGCCCTCACAGCAGGACCAAGTACCATCCCTGACAGATTTGCCCCAGATCCCTAAATAGCTCCCTCAAGAACTCACAACCCTGGGTTTAGCAGGCCAATGCTCAAACCACTGAGCTATCCTTCCCCCCCTCATGTTTGCGAGATACATGGAGGCCAATTCCATCTTGGGCTCTGACAATGCATCGGTAGGGTTAAAGAGCTGCAAATTAAAGTTCGGAAGCAGCCCCTATGCTGCTGCTCTTGCATAGGGTTGCCAGGTGTCCGGTTTTGAACCAGACTGTCCAGTATTTTTCAATTTATTTACTGGACAGAAAGCTCAAATACCGGTATTTGAGCTGTCTGGTAAATAAATTGAAAAATACTGGACTAATTCAAAACCAGACAGTTCTGTTTTGAACCGGACAGTCCAGTTTTGAGCTTTCTGTCCGGTAAATGCATTGAAAAATACCGGACATATAAATGTCCAGTATTTTCTAATTAAGTTAGTTTTATTATTATGAGCAGAGCTCGACAAATAATGCACATGTGCAGAACCATGTGGCTGGCGAGCAGGGCTCACCGCCGGTCGGCAAGCCCTGATTATGAGTATCAGTACGTAGTTGCGTACTGCCTGGCTGTGTGAGCGTGTCTACCAGCCAGGCAGTATACAGCTATGCAGTAGAGGGGGAGGGGTGGGGCTGGATGGAATCCCCGGGGCCAGACTCACCCGTGCTCCCTGCCACGACCATGCGCAGGACAAGCAACATCCCGGGATCTGCATGCACCCAGGTCAGCACCACTTCCCGCCGGCCAATTCTCTCTCACACACACCCCCCAGCCAATCCCGCTCCCCCAACCCTTTTCCAGCCAGCCCTGCTTCCAGCCGGCCGGTCCCACCGCACTCTCCCCTGGCCAGCCCCGTTCCCCCCGAACCTCTCCCCCCCCCATCTGATATCAAGTGTGTCCAGTATTTTTTTTTTAAGCCATCTGGTAACCCTACTCTTGCAACCCCAGCAAAACAGAAGTAGCATAATGTTCAGCAAGATAGAATTTCTCAACTTTTATGCAGCCCATGCCCTGGGAAAGCTGCCCTAAATTAAAGCATTTCCCTAGGGGGTTTGCAGCAGTCAGATAAGGCCACTTTCAACCACTGTACTTCTTGGCCACACCTCCTGTGCTGCATCTCTTAAAATGCTCAGCCCAGACTTGGTCTCATAACCCATACAGTATTTCACCCACTCCTATGCAGGTCTGCAGACTGCCCTATTAGAGATTTAACCTTCTATCTTGTGAGCAATTATTTTAGCCTCAGCCAGATCAGGTTCTTTTTTTGAGCCAAACAACTATACTTTCCAGTCTCAAAGGCTGCTTCTCTTTTCTCATTTAAGAGGGGCCCAATGAAGCGAATATCAGCAAAATATCAGACTTGAGCCAAGAGTTGGGGAAAAAAAAAGGTAGCTAAAGTTAGGTTCATAAATCTACATTTAGGCTTCTAGAGGTGGAATTTTCAAAATGTGTCACTCATGCATGCATGGTATGGACACTTTAGTGTTCTAAATGTGTAAAGAGAACATATGAGGATGCAGCTCATACAAACACAGAAATAATCCCCTGGAAAGAAACAACATTACAAACATTATCAGTCAAGAACACTGGCTGATTTTTTTGTGCACTGTCAAGATGTTTTATCTTTCTACAGTCTCTTTCACTTTCGCATGAAGTTCCTTACTGAAACTGCAGTAATCTCTAAATTATTAGGAAGGGCAATAAGTGCATCAGGTGTACATTGACTGGTCTTCTATTGCCAGACAGGGTAACAGCTAAGAAAAGGGATGTAACCACCATCATTAACAAGAATGAAACTTAGATCTTATCTAGTGCTTTACATCTGTAAATCTCAAAGTACATTACGGAGAAAGGGAAGTACCATCATCCCCCTTTTACAAATAGAGGAAACACAGAGGAAGTGACTTGCCCAAGGTCACATAGAAGGTTAGTGGCAAAGCCAAGAACAGAACCCATCTCTTTGGAGCCCTAGTCACTGCACCCAGAAAGCACTCCTCAAACATATGAAGAGCGATTTATATAACAAGCGCCATCGAGCTTAGCTAGCCAGACTGCAGAGAAGAGGGTTAAATGGAAGCACAGGCATCCTCATAGCCAATGTGTCACAGGCCGGAATTTGGAGTGACCAACAGCACTATAGAGTTAATAGGTTCTTTATTATAGGAACTTCTAATCAACATCAGGGACTACTGATATTAGACACACATTCACATCAACATCAGCAGACTCAAGGCCATTATTGCAAGAGGATTTGTATCAGCAGGGCACTGGAGTCCCATTCTACTTTGGCTCTCAGAAACCATCCCAGTCCCATGTTCCAGAACAGCTACAATTGCCCAGTCATCAGAAGAAAATATGAAACTTCTTTTCCACCTCCACAAGAAAATTCAGATGTAGCTGAAGATCAAACGCTCCTAAGTCACTTAAGCATTTTTTAAAATCCCACCTCTGGAAAAGTGTGAGGGATTCTGTTCCATATCATCACAGGTCCACACTTACTGACCACCAGATGCAGAGGTGGTGAGAAAGCCCGACTCTGGTGACTTACAGTCCCCAGGACACTTATCAAGAATTTGCCAGATGAGCTGCCAACATTCTGCCATTCTTCATAGCCATGCCCTTGGGCTTAAGTTACGCTCAGATCATAGTATATCTGGGAAAGAATATCTGGCCCAGATCCACGTAGAAACACTAGAAATATCTGAAATGCTTTCTAAAGGAACAGCTATAGAAAAAACCTGGTATGCTTAACTCATAAGATGATGATCTGAATCATCCGAAAGCTCCCACATTAGGAGAGAGTGTGTTTTTCAGGGGGATATCACCAGAGCAGCCTGCTGAAATTAAGCTCATGGGAGACTTGATCAGCTCCTGCATGGTTCCTTATCAAAAGAACCAAACTCCAGCCAGCTGGTTAGCAGAATTATTCAAGCTGGACTTGCCCATCTTTCTAGAGTCAGAATCATTCACCACAGATTCAACAAGAATTTGAGGCATGGACACAGACACACGACTTCACAGGATTCACAAAGTTTGCATATTTCCAGACTAGTCATCTCTACATTTGTCATGCAACATGAGCTTTCATTTTAAATGTTTCCATTGGACTTTTTCCAAAATACTAACACAGTATAATTATAAACCGCCTAAGGGCTAACACACCCAATTCCTTCAGGCGGGAAATACTAGTATGGTCAAATCAACAAGATGTTCCATATATGGGAAAACAAAGGTTGGTTCTATAGTTAACCTGTATACACCATGCTGAAGTATAATCCAGCTCCGCTCTCTTCTGTTACCTGTCCTAGTTTGCAATACCCTCTCCTCCTGAAAAAATTTTAACAAATAGATACCAAATACATTTTTCAAAGGCCAAAATTATCAATTGATTAATGATTTTGGGAGCATGACTTGACACATTTTAAAGAGCCCTTTAGCTTGATTTTGAGAAGCAGCTTCCTAAAACCTGCATCTATTACTGCTACAGCAACAGGCAGGTTTTTTTTTTTTTTTTTTTTACGGTTATGCAACATGACACACATTGCTCCTCCCTTTTCCTACACCCCACCCCGCCACTGCCTGTATTGCAGTTGGCTCAGGGGAAACAGCTCGTTTTCCTCCACCAACCAGGAGACAGAGAATGACGTACAAATCCAAAGTTCGGGTTCTCTAGGGAGGAAATATGTCTGTATATAAAAGATGCAGATGGCATTTCACTTTCAGAATCGACATGTAAGTGTCAGGAAATACCAACAGCTTCTCGGCACTCAAGAGCCCAGAAAAGAGATGTGAAAACCCAAAGCTCTGGGATCAGCTGTCCCACATGGACTTGAATCAGCAAGGGCCATGGAGCTGAAAATAATCAGATTAATGACTATAGGAATTTGACATCAGAGGCATGCAATGAATCTCCCAAAGCCTCCACTCCAAGTCCTCAGGGGCAGATTTACTTAAAATATGTTTCCCCCTGTAAAAATCAGAGACCAAACAGATTAGGGATGTCAACATGTAGACAACTACAGGATTATATGATAAAGCTGGGTTTATTGTTTAATCCTCTTAACTATACACATTCCCCCCCCTGCTGCCTCTGTATCACAGGCAGCAAGAGGAGAGGGGAGGTGTGAGCCAGTGTCCGTGAGAAGCCGGCTTTTAAGAGTGAAAGGGGCAAATGGGAGCTGAAATGAGGGGAGAGCTGGCTTTTAAGCTGCTCTCTGAACGTGCCAGTGTGGCAGATCTGCCTTTCCCTCCCCTTTCTGCCTCTTACAGAGGCAGCGGGGAGAGGGGAGGCAGGAGCCGGCTTTGGGGGGGAAACCTGCGTAAAAGTTGGCTCCCCCCAGCACTGGCTACATGGTGCCGCTGCCCCACGCCCTCCCTCAGCACAGAAGGAGGGGTAGGGGAAGTTGCTGCAAAGTAGCTGCTGTCTGTGGGGGGGTCCAAGATGCTCAGAGGCAGCAGCCTCTGTCCCTGGGAAGCTCGGACACCCCCGAAGGCAGGGGCTGCAGTACGGGCAGCCGGTGGGAGCTCATCTGTGTGGGAAGCTTGTTTTTAAACCAACTCCCCTCATGGACTGGCTCCCACCTGCCACACCGCACCACTGCCTTTGGTAGAGAGACAGCAGCGTGGGATAGCAGGGGGCTCCCCAGGAGCAGGGTCAGAGTGCACTGGTTGCCAGCCCCACCTGGGGATTATAGAATAGTTGTATAACCACTAAAATGTGATGTGGTTACATGACTATTCAATTACACGCTAACATCCCTAAAACAGATGTGACATCTATGGGCAGCTCAGGTTGGGTGATGGTGAATGCCCTGGGTAACTGGAACATAGGCAGTGTGAGGAACTGTCTATAGGCCTGCTTGTTCTAGGAAATATAGCACAAGGTGAAACCTGCAGTCGTGTACACGTTTATAGAATCAGATGCCCCTTAGCATCTCACCCTGATGCTGGGTAAAGGCTTTGATGGCAGGTTCTGGAATGACGGGAAACAGGGTTACTACGGGGAAAATTATTTTAAGCCATTAGAGTGGCCTGTTTTAGTGACAGAGGAAACAACTTGACAGGTCACTGATCCCTATAGCCTCTTCCTCCTGCTCACGCTAGCGATGTTAGAATGTGTTTGTTTATGTAAATGTGTAATCGCTGAAATTTTCAGTAGTTAAACAATTGGGGGGGGGGAGGAAAAGAGGCAGCTCCCGCAGAGTCGCCTGCCTCCCCACTGCCTTTGATGCAGAGGCAGCAGCGCAGGCAGGCTGCGTGTAACTGAGCATTAACCAATAAGCCCAGGCTCTTTGGTCAACTGTGTTCACATTCATATCTCTAGCCCATACATGGGCTATACTCAAAGCAGGTTCTTCACTGATTTCAGTTTGCATTGGATCAAGCCTAGGAAGAGGAACTGGGAACATCAGGTCTAGAACAGGGCTCATTGTCCAAGGCAGCTCTTACCACTGGGCTCAGGAACAGCTTCACACAAATACCAAGTCGGAATTTAAGCGACTAGTCGCAAAAGCTTATCGGATAATCAACTTGCCCCCTCGACTAGTTACTCCCTGCCCCCGCTGCCTCTATTAGAGGCGGCAAGGTGGGGGAGTAGGAGCCCGTGGGGGAGGTAGGGGGATAATGGGGACAGGGCGTGAGCTGGAATCAGCTGATTCCCAGCTCATGCCCAGTCCCAAATGCTGCACCTCTGCTTTTTCATACATTTAAAAATCAGAAGCACAGCAGGGCGGGGGGGGACCCGGCGCATGACGGGACAGCTGATTCCTGGCTCGTGCTGGGTCGACCCTGGTGCATTTTAGACTTTTTAATGCATTAAGAGCTGGTAAGCTCTTAATACATTTAAAAGGCAGAGCCGGAGGGGTAGCAGTTCCAGGCTGGGAGCTAACCCTGCTGCAGCTCCCCTGCTTATCGACTAGTCGATGGAAAATCCATCAACTAGTTGATTAAACTAAATGTAACATCCCTAGTACCAGAGTGCCAAAGACTAATCTGAGAAGAGAGAGGAAGACTCACTTGAAAGCAGGGCAGAGAGGAGTTTGCACACAGTATTGTAAATATTTTGCTGTGCTGTTCGGCAAGCACCTCAGGAACAGTGAGGAGGAATCAACTCAAGCAAGCGCAGAAAGGCCTGGGGTGGGATACAATGCTGAACCATGTTTACACATGATTCTTGCATTAACAACTCCAGCATCCCATATCAAGATTTGTTGAAAGCAGCAGAATTTCCCCAACTCCAGCCTAAAGGAACATCATTTTCAAACACAAAGTCCAACTATGTTCACTGTACAGCTCACAATACGAGTGGCCTTTAACCTTTCTTTCCCCATCCACTTTCTCTCATGTCAACATGATCTCTGGCCAACCCTCAACTGAAAAATCTTTGGGTCAGCGACAATATCTCTGAATCAAATACAGTAAACTTCTGATAATCCGGCACCTTTAGGACCCAGGAGGTGCCGGATTATCAGATATGCCGGACTATCGGAAGGGGGGGCTATGAGGGGTCTGGGATGGGGTGGGAGGGAATGCCACCCCAGATCCCTCATAGCCCCCCCTTCCGATAGTCCAGCTTTGCATCGGGCGTCCCTGATTCAGCCGCTGCTGGTCAGTTTCAGCAACGGCTGAATCGGGGACGCCTGCAGCAGAGCAGCTGGAGTGCTGCCGGGTTGGTCCGGTAGCGCTGACCCTTGGCGTGGCGAGACCAACCCGGCAGCACCCCAGCTGCTCTTGGGGACGCCTGGGGCAGAGCAGCTGGGGTGCTGCCGGATTGGTCCCATAGCGCCGCTCCTCAGCGCTACTGGACCAACCCGGCAGCACCCCAGCTTCTCTGTCCCAGGTGTCCCCAAGTCAGCTGCTACTGAAACTGATCAGGGGCTGATTCCAGGAAGCCGGGGCAGAGTAACTCTGCCTCGGGCTTCCTGGAGTCAGCGGATGGTCAGTTTCAGAAATGGCTGAATTGGGGACACCTGGGGGCTGCCGAGTTGGTCCTGCAGCCGCCAGGGGTAGCGCTACGGGACCTACCTGGCAGCACTCCAGCTGCTCTGCCCCCGGCTTCCCCAATTCAGCCGCTGGTCAGTTTCAGCAGCGGCTGACTCCAGGAAGCTAGGGGCAGAGCAGCTCCAATGGTCCGGCTGCCTGGAGCACTTCCGGGTTCCTGATGGTGCTGGACCATCAGGAGTGCTGGACCATCAGATGCCGGACCATCGGAGTTTTACTGTACATAGAATTGCAGGGCTGGAATGGACCTTGAGAAGTCATCTAGTCCAAGCCCTCAGCAGTGTGGCAGGACCAAGTAAACCTAGACCATCCCTGACAAGTGTTTGTCTAACCCAGTGTTTCTCAAACTGTGCTCCGCGGAGCCCAACATCTGCAGGGGCTCCGCGAGGTTGACAAACTGGAAACATCGACAGGTACAACACATATAATCAGTGGACCGCTGGGGCGCCGCATAAATTTTTACGCATGTAAAGGGCTCCGGAGCTCAAAAAGTTTCAGAACCGCGGATCTAACCTATGCTTAGAAACCTCTGGTGATGGGGATTCCATAACTTCCTGTGCAAGTCTATTCCAGTACTTAACTATTCTTATAGTTAGAAAGATTTTCCTCTCATGTCAACATATCTAATATCTGAATCTCATGTGCTTGCAGATTAAGCCCATTATTTCATATCCTGCCTTCAGTGGACATAAAAAATTGACCACTATCCTCTTTATAACAGCCTTTAACATAGTTGAAGACTACACGTGTCTTTTTTTTTAAACCTTTCCGCATAAGTCAGGTTTACTAAATTTTTTATCATTCCTCTTGCTCTCAAGACCTCCTTCTATTTGTTCACATCTTTCTTAAAGAGCAGCACCCAGATTGGGACATAGTATTACACCTGATGTCTCACCAGTATTGAGGGACAATTACTTCCAGTCTTACATATGGCACTCCTGTTATTAAACCCTAAAAAACAGAATGGATCACAAATTGAAATATGAATAAATATGTGAATGCAAAACTAATTCTAACATACAGATCTTTCGCTGGACTACTACTGTCGAGTCATTTATTCCCCATTTTAATGCTGTGCATTTGATTTTCCTTCCTAAGCATAATACATTACACTTCTTACAGATTCATCTTATAGATTTCAGACCAATTGACCAATTTCTCAAGCTCGTACTGAATTCTAATCCTGCCCTTCAAAGTGCTTGCAACCCCTCCCAGTTTGCTATCTTATGGAAGTTTAATAAGCACACTCTCCACTCCATTATCCAAGTCATTAATAAAGATATAAACTAGTACTGGATCCAGGACAGAAACATGCTGGACCCCACTACATCCCCCCAGTTTGATACCACACCATTTTTGCATCCCTCACTTTCAGTAGCTCTCAACCTTTCCAGAATACAAATAGAAATGTAGCCGTGCTAGTCTGGTGTAGCTGAAGCAAAATACAGGACTATGTAGCACTTTAAAGACTAACAAGATGGTTTATTAGATGATGAGCTTTCGTGGGCCAGACCCACTTCCTCAGATCAAATAGTGGAAGAAAATAGTCACAACCATATATACCAAAGGATACAATTAAAAAAAATGAACACATACGAAAAGGACAAATCACATTTCAGAACAGAAGGGGGATGCGGGGGGGGCGGGGGGAAGAGGGAGGAAGGAAGGTAAGTGTCTGTGAGTTAATGGTATTAGAGGTGGGGAAAGTTAGATGTCTGTGAGCTAATGGTATAATAAACTACAGCCTATACTGGAACAGGATACCATACTCCAAGAGGCTCTGGGAGACAGACCCATAGTCTCCTATAGACAACCACCTAACCTCAAGATGATTCTTACCAACAACCACAGGACATACCATACTAATACCAACCCTGGTACCTTCCCTTGCAACAAACCCCATTGCCAGCTTTGTCCACATATTCATTCTGTTGATACCATTATTGGACCTAACCAAGTGTTCTTATAAGATCAAGAACACATATTCCTGCGCATCCAGAAATATAATTTATGCTATCATGTGCCGAAAGTGTCCGTCTGCTATGTACATTGGACAAACGTCTCAGACACTTCGCCAAAGGATTAATGCCCACAAAACAGATATCAGACAAGATCACAAAGAAAAAAACTATTTCTTGCCATTTCAACCAGAAAGGACACTGTCTCAACGACTTCACCACCTGCGTTCTTCTACAAAGACCTTTTACATCTGCACTTGAAAAGGAATCCTCTGAACTGTCATTCATGTTAAAATTTGACACTCTCCGGGGGGGCGGATTGAACAAAGACCCCAACTATCTTACCCATTACCATGATAGCTTCCCCAATTATCACCTCTAATACCATTAGCTCACAGACATTTACCTTCCTTCCTTCCCCTCCCCCGCATCCCCCTTCTATTCTGAAATGTGATTTGTCCTTTTCGTATGTGTTCATTTTTTTTAATTGTATCCTTTGGTATATATGGTTGTGACTATTTTCTTCCACTATTTGATCTGAGGAAGTGGGTCTGGCCCACGAAAGCTCATCAACTAATAAACCATCTTGTTAGTCTTTAAAGTGCTACATAGTCCTGCATTTTCCAGAATACAGTACCTCATTCAGGAGTCTGATTTGTCTTGGGTACCCCCACGTTTCACCTCACTTTAAAACTACTTGGTTACAGAATCAGATAAAAATAAAAAAAGTGTCCACACTCTTTCTTACTTGCTTTCTCATTTTTAACATGAATGGATTGGAATATAAATATTATACTTATATTTAAGTATGTCGTATATACAGCAGTATAAAGTCAGTGTCTGTATGAAATTCTAGTTTGTACTATTCAGCCTATTGTAAAATTAGGCAAATATCTGGACGAATTCACATACCCCCTGGAATGCGAACCCTTAGGGTATGTGTACTCCTGGCTGACAATCACTGATCTAAACAACATCGCCCTAGTTTGCTTAGGAGAATGTATGGGGGACAGCAATAAAGATTTATTAAAATCAAGATATACCATGTCCATAAGAACCCTGTCTTCTCTTGCTCATGCCTACAAATAAAATAATAAGCTACAGCTGGAATCAAATCCAAATCAAAACTCCAGAACTGAACTTCCCCAAACTTAAGGAAATTCAAACTTCAGACATGAATTTTGCAGTTCAGGTCAATCTCTAAGGATAGATTCTGCTTTAGCAATATTAACACATGGTTAGCTCTATGCAAGATTCAAAGGTTAAGACTATTCCTGTCCCAAAGCACTTTCAGTGTATCAGTGCATTGGTAGGGGTGTTAAATTCATGTATTTTTGGAAACATGTAACCACTGAAAATGTCAGTGGTTACACGTTTACATGGGGAAGAAGGAAAGAGGCAGGAGTTGTGCTTGCAGGGAGCCAGCTGCCTTTAAGCTGGCTCCCGCAAGTACCAGCACCTGCCTGCTCTCCTTCCTCCCATGCTACTGCATCTGTATCAGAGGCAGCAGTGCAGGGGGCAGGCAGCGCCGCAGGAGACATTGTTTACCAGGGAGCTGGCTTTTAAGATGGCTCTCCATGCTCACCAGCTCCCCCCTATGCTGCTGCCTCTGATACAGAAGCAGCAGTGCAAGGGAGGGGCTGCATATAGCTGTGAGGGTTAACCATTGAGTCCAGGCTCACTGGTTAACCCTGTACCCAAGTACATGTTCACATCCTTACCATTGAGATAATCAGTTGGAGGCACTACACAAAGAAATAATCATTATCATCAAGTTCTGGATTGGCCAGGAATTCCAGATCTTTGTGTGGGGAAACACCGATTACATAGAAAAGAAAATATAGCTCTATTGCAATCAATTCATAATTCACTGAGAAAAGGGTGCTACCCACCAAGTTGATCCTCCAATGTGGGTTAGCTCACTTTGACAGGTGAATGGAGAGAGTTAGAGTCTCTTAGTACGTTCTTACAGTATCCACGATCTCACATCTGTGACCCGCTATTCATACCGACAATAGAGCCGTGGTGTCCAACCAGTTCTGGAGCAGTAGCCACTATAGCAGCTACTGCTACAGTGAATTAGCCACACTCAACCGGCCAAATAGCCACATGTGGCTAGCAGCTAGCATTTTGGACAGCACAGCACTGGAGTAATGCTCCGGCTGACTACAGATACAAAGGGCTAATGGTTATTGGTTACACTGTATCTGTTCCTCATAGGCTCATGCTACAGCATAGCACCAGACACTCAAGAGCATCACACATGGTTCTGTGGCTTTAAAGTGCTGTTCTAAACTAGAAAGGACTCTAAAAATGACATTGTGTGGCTTCTGGCTCTGCGTCTTGCTGATTTCAGATCAAATGTGCTCATTCTCTTAAAAAATACCAAAACTTGAATTGAACTGCCAGACCTTCAAACCCATGCTGAGATGCAAGAGCCAAGCTGGGTTCTTTTTCTTATGCACTGTCATCTGTTTACATAAAAACAAACAATGTGAGGAAACAACATGGGTACACTTGGATTTCAAATAACCGTGCCTACTAAATCTCTGAGGGGTAGCTGTGTTAGTCTGTAACTTTAAAGACGAGTAGCCCTATGGTACCTTGGAGACTAACCAAAATATATAGAATCATGAGCTTTCATGGGTAAAACCCACTTCATCCAGCCCTGCCCTTAGGGCAAAGTGAGCAAGTTGGTTGCCCTTGGGCCCTGCACTTTCAGGGCCCCATGCTGCCCAACAACCGCCTGCCTGGTTGCTCACTCATTGCCCTGGCTGGAAGCTGCCCAGTGGTGGTGCAGCCAACCACAGAGACAAACTTTGCCAGCCCCCGACCCCACTCCCCCAGGTACCGGGGGCTCTGGCCTCCGCCCCTCTAAAGGGGAGGAGACAGAGATGACCACCAGCCCCTCCTGTGAGTGCTCGCAACAGGCCCCCACCCACACCAGGAGCCTGCCCCACAGAGAGCATGCCCCGACCAGGCAGAAGAGATTTCCAGTCTGGGATCATCCTTGCCTAGGGGGATATCCTGGTCTCTTCTCCCCTCCCCTCGCAATGCAGCCAGAGGCTTTTAAACTGGTACTCTGCACGTACGGGCTCCTGCCTGCAGCATACAGTATACAGAGGCAGGATGGATTATCACCTTGTAGTGGTGGAGAGGCTTGTGCGTTCCAATGACCCCTGAGAGCGATGCTGCCTCGGGTCATGTACTCCCTTATGCTCACCCATGGCAGAAAGCTCAAAGGAGAGGCTCCATCCAAAGTGTGATCCAAAAAGTCCTCAGCGGCAGAGCAAATGGAGGATAACTGCACAATGGCGTTGAAATTGTTGTGTAGTTTTACAGCAGCTGTGAAGGTGGATAAAGGCTGCAGCAGATAGAGGATCTCCAATCGTAGTGGTGTCCATACCAATGGTTTCAAGCCCTCTATCTGTCAAGGACAGTGTAGTCACCAGTCTCCCCATTTTAGTAGTAGTCTTGCACAGGCATCTTCCGGATTTTGGGAAAACAACACCTGCATAGTCCAGTAGCGATCGGTGACAGGAACAGGACAGTGAGATCCAGAAGTTCCTAATCACAGACCAACACACAGGCAGTGTGTGCGTGATTCAGTCGTTTTGCTCAAAGACTGAGGCAGCTCAAGCATCTCGGCTGCTGCACCCATGACTAAACAGTCCTCTTTAGTACCCAGTTTTCTCTCCCCACATAGGAAGGGGATTAGAAAAAGTGCCCTAAAAATAGTCGTCTCTCTTCTCCTCCTGGCTGGATAGCCACACCCAGCAGAATCACAACCCTAGCCATCAAAAATGTAAGAAGCGATTCAACTTTGGAACCTGGAGCATACATACCCTGATGGACAACTCAGACAGTGACCAACCAGAGCGACGTACAGCTATCATTGCTTGTGAAGTGAATCAGATTAACATCGATATTGCCGCCTTGTCCGAAACTAAAAGAGCTGATGAAGGACAGGTGAGGGAGAAAGGAGGATACACCTACTTCTAGAAGGGAAAATCTTTAGATGAATCTCAATTGTATGGAGTAGGCTTTGCTATTAAGAACAAACTTGTAAAGTGCCTCTCTGAGCTGCCAGTAGGCATCAATGAGTGGCTTATGACACTCCAATTGAGGCTCACCAAAAAACAACAGGTAACTGTTGAGTACCTATGCGCCAACAATAGACACTGATGAGGATGTAAAGGAAGATTTCTATTCGCAGCTGGGAAACCATTTTATTGGAGACCCCTTAAAGAAGATAAGATCATTCTGGGGGATTTTGGTGCACGTGCTGGATGAGACTCAGACATGTGGAAAGAAACATGTCGGAAAAGAAGGATTTGGCAAAAGCAACTCAAATGGAATCCTGCTCCTGACAAAGTGAGCTGAACATGAACTTATCACAGACACGTTTTTTCAACAAAAGGACAAAGTTCAAAACTTCTTGGAGATACCCATTTTCTCAACTATGTCACAGTTCGTGTTCGAGATTGTAGTGATGTACTTCTCACAAGAGCAATGACAAGTGCTGATGACTGCTGAACTGGTCATCACCTCATTCGATCCACAATGAAAATTAAGATCACCCCCAAATGGAGGCTGCAAAAGAAACAGACCAAGTACAAACTGAAGGTTCAAGATCTGAAGGACCTCATTAAGTTTGACCACTTCCAAACAATCTTAGAAGAAAAGTTTCCATCTGAGTTTCTGAAAGAAACTGAGAAACACTGGAACTAGCTGAGGGCAGTAATCACCCATATCTGCAAGGAAACCATTGGCTACCACATCAGACAGCATCAGGACTGGTCTGATGAGAAAGATGTTGAAATCGAGCAGCTCATCAATGAGAAGAAAATAGCATTTCGTGCTTGGCAGAATGATATAAATTGCAAGAAAAAGAGAGAAACTAATGTTAAGGTGAAGGCGGAAGTCCAACATAAATTCTGAGAATTCAAGAACCAATGGTGGACTTAGAAAGCGCAAAAACGCCAACATTTTGAGGATACCCATAATACACGTGGTTTCTTTAGTGCTATTAAGGCTGTTTATGGGCCAGCTTGTTATGGCATGAACCCCCTTCGCTCAAAGGATGGAACCACACTTCTGAAGGACAAAGAAGCCATTAATTTCCATTGGAAAGAACATTTCAAAGATCTTCTTAATCATAATTCCATGGTTGCAGATGAAGTTCTTGAGCAAATCCCCCAACAATCTTCGAGGAATGAGCTCGGAGACCCTCCCAATTTGTATGAGATACACAATGCCATCAAGCAGATGAAGAACAACAAGGCAGCAGGTCCAGATGGGATCCCTGCTGAAATCTTTAAAGACAGTAGACCAGAATTAATTTGGCAGATTAGCCTCCTTATCCTTAAAACCTGGATAAAGGAGGAGATACCCAGTGAAATGAAGGATGCCTTGATTGTTACCCTCTTTAAAAAAGAGGATAAAGCGGACTGTGGAAACTATCGTGGTATCTCTTTCCTTGCTGTTGCAGGCAAAGTTCTGGCACGGGTCCTTGCAACCCATCTTTTGCCCCATCAGAAGAAATGTTACCAGAGTCACAGAGTGGCTTCCAACCATGTCGTGGAACTGGGATATGATCTTCACTGCATGGCAGCTGCAAGAGTAGTGTCAGGAGCAAAACTGATCACTGTATATGGCTTTTATTGATCTAACTAAAGCCTTTGACTCAGTGATTCCCCGTGCCATTTGGACTGTACTTTCGAAGATTGGATGTCCTAAAAAATACATCAATGTCCTAAAGTTGCTTCATGACAACATGAAAGCGACTGTTCTGAGCAGCACTGGCTCCCAGAGGGAACCTTTCTAAGTACAAACAGGAGTCAAATAGGACTGTACCATTGCCCCAACCATGTTCACGGTCTGTATTGCAGTCATTTTTTTACCTAATTGCTGGGAAGCTTCCAGCAGGCGTTGAAATCGTTTACAGAATGGATAGAAAGCTGAAAGCTAGGAGTAAGATTTCCAGCATGTCTGTTGTGGAATTCCAGTATGCTGATGACAATGTAGTTTTTGCCCACTTTGAGAATGTGCTTATGCATATCTTGGTCTCACCCTCAACATCAAGAAAACCAAAGGCTCTATCGGCCCTCTCCAAATGAGGTACCACATGCCACATTTATTAAAATCAACAGAGAGGCACTGGAGGATGTTGATCATTCTCTCTAGCTTGGAAGTTATCTTTCATCCAAGGCAGATATTGATGTAGAAATCCAACATCATCTAAGCTGTGCCAGAACGGCCTTTGCTCATATATGGCATAGGGTTTTTGAAGATCATGATATTCGAACAGACACCAAACTTCTTGTCTATCAAGCCATCATGGTCCCAACACTATTGTATGGGTCTGAAACCTGGACAACCTACACATCACTTGAAAGTCCTTGGGAGGTATCACCAATGCTGCCTCTGCAAGGTCTTGAAGATCAAATGGGAAGACATGTGTACTAACATCAGTGTTCTGGAAGAAGCAAAGACCACCAGTATTGAGACAATGATCATCCATCAACAACTTTGCTGTACTGGTCACGTTGTTCGAATGCTAGACCATCGCCTCCCAAAACAAGTCCTTTTTTCTCAGCTGAAAGAAGGATACCATAACATGGGAGGACAACGGAAACATTATAAGGACTTGCTAAAGGATAACTTAAAGAAGTGCAACATTGACATTGATACTTGGGAGGCACTCACCCAGGATCGCTCAAAATGGAGAAAAGACCTATATAATGGCTCCCTGCATTTTGAATTTGCCTGCTGACATGTTGAAGAGAAGAGGCTCAGGAGGAAGGAGAGACTGGCTTCTAGTAATGGTCAGCAGCCTCTTGTTGTACATAGAAACATCTGTCCTCACGGTAATAGAACTTGTGGTTCAAGGATCAGCCTTATCAGCAACCTGAGGGTCCACAATTCCCATGGAAGATGATCATACTCAGCAACAAGTGATCATCCATCATCACAGAGGCAGCAATGCGGGGGGTGGGGGAGAGCAGGTAGCTCCTTGGGAGCCAGTGTTCACAGGGAGCCTGCTTAAAAGCTGGCTTCCTGCAAGCTAGGCTTCTGGTATAGAGGCAGCAGCATGGGGGAGAGGGAGGCCTTATGTATAATCATGAAGGTTATCCGATGAGCCCAGGCTCATTGGTTAACCATTTAAACGTGTACCTTGTCACATACCCAATATAAAGCAAGAAAACATTTCATTTTTATTCCTAAACTCAACAGATTTATATCCATAGGCAGGATCAGTGCAATGAGAAGGTGTCATTTTTTTATATCATCACGTTTCAGTACAAGCCACATGTAAGTAACAAAAACGTGTGAGCTTTTAATATCAAAGAGCCCAGTTTGTGAGAAACTGTGCAGACCACATGACATAAAACCTGCCCTGAAGGTGCAAACTATGTCTGTACAGCACCTAGCACAATGCAGCCCCATTCTAGGTTGATCCATAAGCATAGTAAATATGATTAATAACAGTAACTTTGGACATAAGTTAACAAGTGATAGGCAGTAGGCAGAGGAAATAGAAAGCCAGGCAAACAATGGGTTACTAAAGATCAAAGAGGTTCTTAATTATTATGGATACATCCTCTTCTATACATTCCCCCTCTATTTGTGGACACCATGCTGGCACAGTCTAGATCTTCCTGCTACTCCTCACTACACAAGCAGCTCTTTCACTTAAGCACAGCAGAGCTGGACAGAATATTATTTCTTTTTCTCAACAAAAATATTTCAACAAAAACATTTTTGTCATTTCCACTGAAGGGGAACTTTTCATTTTTGATTTAAAATTGGCAGATTAATTTTTGAAATATCAACTGCAGAAAACCAAAACATTTTCAACAAAAATGGACATCTTTTGCAAACACTTGTCAAAAGAAGGCATTTTTTGTTTAAGAATACACTAGGGGCCTGTGCCTCCTGCTTGCTAAGTTCACCAATCCCCCTCTCTCTGGGAATAGGCAGCCCCGGATCTACCCTCTTCCCTGGCCACATCAACTTTGGCTCTCCCTCACACACCCCCAGCAGTCGGGCAGGGCCAGGGCTGCACCAGCCCTGGCTCTACCCCCTTCCCCTCCCATCCGTGCTAGTCCAGGCTCCTTATGAGGGCAGAGGACATGCCAGACCCCGCTCTCCCCCAGCCCCTTTGTTGGGAGTGGGGAGCAGACGGACTGAGGCCTCGCTAGCCCTGGCTCTCTACCCTGACCACTGGAGGAGGGGGCCAGAACAAGGCCTCACCAGACCCTGGGCTCCCCCCTCCTGCCGCTGGGTAGGGGGCCAAGGAGCATTCCCCCCAGAGCACCGGGGGGGGGGGAAGGAGGCCTCGGGCAGCAGCCCTGGCTCCAGAGCACTGGATGGGGGGGGGGGGGGAAGAAGAGGGGGATGAGGCAGGCAGAATTTTATGATGTCACTGTCATCCTGCAGATTTATTTTTTAATATATAGAGAGAGTTTGATCATCTCTATAGAGGTTACGTAAAAGTCTGCTATGACTGTTGTAATCAGATGGCCATGATCAGGTGTGCTAAGCGTAACTGATCTCAAAGGGAGGTGCATACCCACACTGACTGAAGTCCAATCACAGGATCAGGGCAAGATGACAACTTTTTTTTTTTTTTTTTCTAAACTAACTCACATTCACATTAGGTTAGAGGGGTAGCCGAGTTAGTTTGTAACAGGAAAAACTTAACACACAGTCTGGTAGCACTTTAAAGACTAACAAAATACACAGATTAATCTGACGGTTTGTGAAACAGGCCTTTGTGAAAACAAGGTGCCCTGCAATCAGGAATAGTGATAGAAATGTAGCCGTGTTAGTCTGGGGTAGTGGAAGCAAAATACAGGACTATGTAGCACTTTAAAGACTAACAAGATGGTTTATTAGATGATGAGCTTTCGTGGGCCAGACCCACTTCCTCAGATCAAATAATGGAAGAAAATAGTCACAACCATATATACCAAAGGATACAATTAAAAAAAATGAACACATATGAAAAGGACAAATCACATTTCAGAACAGGAGGGGGATGCGGGGGGAGGGGGGGGAGGAAGGAAGGTAAGTGTCTGTGAATTGATGCATCCCACAAAAAAGATCTTGTGGCAGCTGCTCAGGACACAGACCCCTAGTGGGAAAGGAAGGGGCCGGTTCTTCCCTAGGTATCACCACAGGCAGCGCTCAGCGCTCTTACTAGTGACGGATGCTCACGACGCCAGGCAGGGCACTGGGGGGGGGGGGGGTTACAGTTTAAGGCCAGAAGAACTATGATGAGCGCCCAGCCTGAGCCCTCCGCCTGCCGTTTCTGCAGCGCGCCTGTAGCCTCGGGCGGAGCTAGACCCCCCCGCCGCTCCCGCCGCGCCCCGAGGCTGGCAGGGGCGGTAGCCCGCAGCGCAGGCCCCGGCCACCGCTCCGAGCAGGGCAACAGCCTCGCGCCGGGAAGGGCGCGCGCGCGCGTGGCCATAACCCGCCTGCCCGGCCTGGCGCCCGGCGGGGGGGGGAGCCCGGGGGACGCTCTGTGGGGAACCCCCCGAGCCCCGCGGCCGGGGACACTCACCGCGCGACGCTCCGGGCCCGGCCCCTCGCAAGGCGGCAGCCGCCGGGGGGGGGGGGGGAAGCCGCTTCCTCCGCTCGCGCCGCTTAAAAGAGGCCGCGGCGGCTCCGTGCGGCGGGGCGGGGCGGGGCGGGGCGAGCGGGGGCGGGGCTGTGTTCTTACCCCCCCCCCCCCCCCCCCCCGCGGGGCCCTTGCACCGCGTGCCCCGAGCAGCCCCCCCCCCCCCTTGGGTAAAGCCCCGGCCTGCCCTGCCCTGCCGGAGCGTCCCTGCCCGGGGGGGGGGGGGGAGAGGAGCCGGGCTCCCGGCGGGCTCGGTTGAGGGAAGGGGCGGGGAGCGGGGGGGCTACTCTGGCCAGACCCCAAACACTTCCCGCCGCGGCGGCAGGGTCCCGCCCGGACACGACTCAGCCGCGCCCAGGAATCCCCCCCCCCCCCCCGAGCACTGATGGGCGCAGAGGGCGCCACGTCCCGCTCGCTAAGGGCCCCTGTCGCGGTCTCTGGGGCACTGGAAACCGGCTGCCGGAACAGGAGGGGCAGACAGCTCAGCAGGACATCGGGCTCGTGGGCAGGGCCAGCCCCACCGGACACATCCCCTCGCGGCCGCTGAGCACGAGAGACATGATGCTGCCCAGCACTAGTGGGTGAAATGGTGGAATGAGACGTGCGGGTCCAGATTGGACCCTGCTCTTGGGCAGCAGCTGCAGTCTGGGCCTGGGGACGTTTTTTTCGTGACCAAGGCTACATTTCACTTTGAAAATTAACTCTTGGCACCTGGCCCAAGCTGGAAAGGCTTCTGGCAAAGGAGGGGCCCAGACCCAGCAGCTGCGGGCTTTGGGCCATACCCAAGATCTGGGCAGTGGCCCTGGGTGCCGGGGATCCAATGCCGCCTCAGAAAGGATCTAGGGAGCCTGTTGCAGAGTCCTGGTGTTCTGAACCAGTAGGGCAGACCCTGGCACTTCCCCCAGCCTCCTGCAACAAAAAGGTACATGCAGCAGGGCTTTGCAGAGAGCAAGGGGCTTAGGGCTACTGCACAGCAGATACCTCCCTGCTGTGTTCTCCCGGTTGTGCCCTGCCCAGGTACTAGGCTTGGCACAGTGTTGCAGAGTGGGAGTTACTGGGCAGCTCCCAGCATTGCTGTGGAAAACCCCAGTGGCTGTATGATACATCCCCCACTGCTGTCCCACCTGAGCCAAGGATCTCTGGGAAGTTCTAGGACCTCCCTCAGCCCCAAAGCACAGGAACTCCGACAGGAACTCCCCTCTTGGACAAGGATGTGGATACCTCCACTTGTTAGCTCCTGCAGGGGGTGGGTCCCTAGTTGTGAGGCTGCCACGCTTCTGCCTTGGGCATGGCCAGGCAGTTGGCAGCCATTGGTATCTGCTCAGAACTAGACACCCAAACCCCCCCCCCCCCCCAGCTGTTTGGTTTTCCCCACTTACAGCAGCTGAGAGACAGCTTAATGCCCCTCACTGAAAATCCTCCCTCACCGTGGCCACACATGCCCCATGCCATAAAAGCACCTTCTCCAATCATGGCCTCACACATGACTGGCTGTATCATGTCACATCCCCACACATCACTGCCCATAAAGAACCTTTCCCCTCCCCTCAGTCCTCCCCCCTTCCATCCTGCTCCTTTCAAAGTGATGTTACAAACTTCTCTCTATCCTTTTACCTGAGCCACTCCTGAACTCAAAGCACTTGGAAAGGTCCTCTTCTCTCGTTTGGTTCCTTTTCACTCTCTGAAAAAGTGGCCCGCTGAATGGGTCGGGTGATTAAATAAGGCTGCCTCTTGGGGATGAGACAGTAATGTGTTGCAAAAGGCATACACCGCAAAATATTTCCTCTTCCTGGGGTGTTCCTTCAGAGAAATGGAAAGTGAAAGCAAAAGCTACTGCCACCCTGAACTCCTGGTTGGGGGCTCCTGCCTTTTCAGGAAGGTCTCTTCCTCCTCCAGATGCACGTAGTCAACCTGCCTATGGATGCAAGGAGTGTAGCCTTCCTGTACTGGGTCCTTTTCAGGCCAGGATTAGCTGTTTCCTGAAGTGGAAAAACCAGAATCTTTGTCAGACTCATTATTTGCTTTATAGTAATGCTCAGAGTCCCATTATACTAGCTGCTGTACAGACATGGGGAGACAACTCTTAGCACTGTTATAATCTAAAACAGACAAGGCAATGGAGGGGCAGAGGGGGAAGACACAACTGTGTTGCACAGAGAGGTGAAGTAAATTGCCCATGGTCACACAGCAGGTCCTTTGCAAAGCTAGGAATATAACTCAGATCTTGATTCCCAATTCAGTGCCTTAACGAGAGACCACTTTCTTCTCTATCCATCCTCCTTTTGAACAACAAGAGTTAGGCCCTCTACAAGCCAGATATAATCTTAGTGGTTGACACTAGAGAACTCTTCCAGGGAAATTGTAGTACCTCCACAGTGGGGTAAACATCAGAAGAGCCAGTCAGAACAGAGAGGGTCAGAGCATTTGACAACAGCTTACAAGGATCTATCATCTCTCTATATTGAGTAGGACAGAGCTTTATTTCCTCCTCTGCCACCTGGAGAACAGAAGTGATGGCACCCATCCGTGGAGAAAGAGCTGTGGAACAGTGATCTAGTCAGCAGAAAGCCATTGTGTCCCATCAGCCCTTCCCAGCCTGATCGCCATAGCAGAGCATTCTTGTATTCTCCAAAACATGGCTCATTTACTTACTATAAGGAAGAATAGACTTTTGCAAGTAGTTTTACTTTCAACATCAAGGATTTCCCCAGCTGGGATTCTCCTAACAAGCTGTAAATGTCCTGATTGGTAAACAAGGTAATGACAGTTCTGGTGACTCACTTCAGGTATGTCGGGGCTACATCCCTCTGTCACCAAAGGGATGTAAATTAGACATACCGATTTAAATCTCCTGTGCTTCATTAGCATAAAAATGGCCGCCGTTTTTTGTCGCCACAGAGCTTTGGCGACGAAAAGCAGCAGTCTAGCCGCAGTTCTATCGCTCACTAAAGCCTTTGGCGACAGATCCCGTATACCTCGTAAAACGTAAAACGAGGTATACAGGATCTGTCGCCAAAGGCTTTAGTGAGCAATAGAACCGCAGCTAGACTGCTGCTTTTCGTCGCCAAAGCTCCGTGGCAACAAAAAGCGGTGGCCATTTTTATGCTAATGAAGCGCAGGAAATTTAAATCCCCGCTTCATTAGCAATTTCAGTATGTCTAATTTACATCCCTCTGGGGACAGAAAGATGTCGTCTAGACATACCCCCAGTGATATGCCCTGACAAGCTGTAAATGTCCTGATTGGTAAACAAGGTAATGATGAGTTCTGGTGACTCAGTGATATGCTCAGTCAGCGGTGTCACTGGGATTAGAAGCCAACTTTCTTTATGCTCCCAGCCCCTTTGCTCCAACTTTCTACCACTGTGGTCACCAACCGGCCGATCACGATCGACTGGTTGATCGCGAGGGCTCCACCAGTCGATTGTGAGGCATTCGGGGCCCCCCCCATTTCCCCCACCCCCAAGAAGCCCCACTACCTACCTCCAGCGAAAATGGAGGTAGTGCCAGCTTCCTGCGGGGTGGATGGAAGTCCTGCAGCTGCGCGCCACTTCTGAGGGTTCCGGAAGTGCACTGGCTGCTCCCCTCCCTCAGGTCTAGCATGCCAGAACTTGTGGGGAGGGGAGGAGGAGACGATCCAGAGGAGGCACGCGCCGGGGCTTCCCTCCTCTGTGGGATGGAGGGGGGGTGGGAGTCCTGGGAGGAGACTGGTGCAGGGGATTCTCTGTCCCCACTGGCACCCTGTCCCATCCCCCCGGCACCCTGTCCCCTCTCTCCTGTTCCCCACTGACACCCTGTGCCCTGCTGCAGAACCCTGCCCCCACCCCAGCACTCTGTCCCCTGCCCCAGCACCCACTAGACCCTTCCTCAGTACCATGTCCCCTGCTCCCATAAGCACTGTTAGGGCCACATTAGTGAGGCTTGGGGGGTTTGGGGAGGAGGTTTTTTGCATCCCCCTTGTGTGGCCCCAGCTGATTTTTCTGTGGGTCAGTAACTCCCTGACTCAAAACAGGTTCCCTGCCCTTCTCATAAATAAAGACAATGCAGAAACTTTGTGTTTGACATAGTATTTTATTTAAAAATGAAGCCTGGCCAACAACCCCCTAATTGGGGCCAACCCCCCATCTGGCTGCAGCATCATAACACTCCTGCACCCCCCCCCAGGCCCTAAATCTGAGCCTATCATACACTGGAACCTCTACCCCTGAACCCCTCACATAGCCCAACCCAAATCCCTGCACCCTCACAGCCACAAGCCTGTGGTTTGCTTAGAACCGCAACTCTCCATCTGACCCCAACACTCCCTAGCCTGGAGCCCCCGCCCTGAGCCAGCATCCCTTTCTCCACCTCCTTTTGCATCCAAATTTCCTCCCAGAGCTTGCACCTTTCACCCCTGCCCACATCCAAATCCTGCCTTCCACTCCAGAGCCCACACATCCTGTCTCAACCCAGTGAAGGTACGGCTAGACTGCAGGAGTTTTTCCAGGATTCCACAGACATCCTGGAAAAACTCTTCCGCATCCAGTGATGCATTTGTTCTGCTGCTTTTTTTAGTGGAAAAACAAACATGCTATTTTGGTAACCTCTATATTCCTCGTTCTTTTGGGAATCCCCAAAAGAAGGGTTTTTCTAACATTTGGTCCAGTCTAGACAGGCCACATGTTGAAAAAACCTCTTCCTACATAAGAATTGGAAAAAAAATGGCAGTGTAGAGCGTATAAGAGCTGGGGATAGCCAGTGATGGAGAGGAGGAGAATAGAGAGGACGGGGCTTCAAGGAAGGGGTGGGGTCTTATGGGAAGGACGGGGCAGTAGATCTTTGCTTGTTCTGAGATTTAAAAAGCTATCTTGGGTATAAGTGGAGACCACTGCTCTACCACATAGGCTCATTCATTAAGGGAACACGACCTACAAGTTGGGGCCAAAGGCTGTTCTTTTCAAACAAGTGAGACTCAGACTGTAAGGCTCTCCCCGCTGAAGGCAAAGCGACTAGTCCAGGGGTGGACAATAATTTTGGAAGGGAGGGGGCCACTTCACAAATTTTGGAAGTGGCTGCAGGCGGAAGGGGTGGGACGAGAACTACCCTGCCAGGAGCTTTGCTTAGCCTGGGGTCCCTGCCCTCCCCCCTAACTTCTGGCCAATGGAAGGGACCTGGAGCAATTGGGAGGGTGCTGGGGGTGAGCCTCCTCCCAGAGTTGTCTGGGGTGGAGGCTTAGAATTCACATAACATGGCTGGCAGCTCCTGGCCTCGCTGCTAACCTGTTGTCTGGCAGCTGCCCAGCAGGCACAAGCCCTTTGAATAGAAACAGTTGAAAGGGCTCATGCCTCCCAGGCAACGGGCCAGTGGGACCAAGAACTGCAAGCCCTTTCAATTGCTTCTATTTAAAGGGCTTGCGCTTGCCAGGTGGCTGCCAGGCAACGCAGCCACCCAGCAAGCTTGAGCCCTTTAAATAGAAGCAGTTGAAAGGGCTCGCGCATCTCCGGCTCCCGGGCAATGCGCTGGGGCAGGGGTTAGCAACCTTTCAGATGTGGAGTGCTGAGATTTGACTTACTCGTCTCTATGTACTGGTCCAAGTGCTTCTGATACTTTTCAAAGTCAATAATAGTCCTACTTACAGCAGCTTCATTAATAAATGAATTAAGATGCATCTTTTATCTTTTAGTGCAGGGGTTGGGAAGGGAGGCAAGGGCAGGCTGGGTACAGTGGCCTTATTTTCTGAACCTGCTGCAGCTAATGAGGACAGTTTAATTTAAATTATTAAACAAATTAAGTGTTTTAATGTTCTCATGTTAGTTTATCAAACTTAATTTTAAATAAAGTAAAACTTTATGTCCAACACAAAAGGTTTCAATGTTTTCTTTATGGCAGGTGTGGAGAACTCTTTTTGGGTTGGGGGTCACTGACCTACAGAAAGATCAGTTGAGGACCACACAAGTGAAAAGCAAAAAAACTCTTCCAAAACCCCCCTACACTCACTGATGTGGCCCCAGCTGAGACACCTCACGCCTCTGGTACCCCAGCCTCATGGGGTGAGGGGAAAAGGGGGCAGGTGGGAGGACTGAGGTTCAGGGTTTCCCATAGACCAGATTTACTTTTCTGGGGTTCTGGAGTTAGAGGATCTTATGGCCCCCCTTAGGCTCCGGGGTAGGGACAAAAATGAGGGGTTCCATGTGTGCGACAGAGCGGCCAGCAAGTGGGATATGGATGGGGTGCAGGATCTGGGAGGGAGGTGGGGTGCAGAAGCAGGTTGGGAGTAGGGTGTCTGGCCAGGTAGAAGGAGCAGGAACAAGGGAGGGTGCAGTGTGTGGCCAGGAGAGAGGGTGCAGGAGCAATGTGGATGAAGGAGCAGGGTGGGGTGTCTAGCCAGGAGGGAGGGTGCAGAAACAAGGGAGGCTGTAGGACCAAGCTGGGGGTGCTGGGTCTTGGGGGGGGGGGGGAGGAGGAGGAGGGAAGTAAGGGAATTGGGGTGAGGGAGGGATCTGGAGATGATGGGGAGACCTTACCTGAATTTGTGCCCCTTTGCAGCAATGGCTGCAGCCATGCTGTCCTGGCCGCCCCAGAGGGAGGTCCTGCTGCTGCAGCGACCAAGCAGTCCAGGGCCGGCCCTGGAGGCCAGAGGTGCTGCTGCTGCGGCCAAGCAGCCCTGGACCATGTGACTCTGGCAGCGGCACCTCCAGGCTCTGGGGCCAGCCCCAGACCATATGGCCGAGGCACCAATGAGGAGCCTCAGCCCCAGCAGTGCCTCCTTTCACTGCAGCCTAACCTGCTGCAGGGAGCACTTCTCTAGCAGTTGTGCGGGGGGAGGAGTGGGGCTGAGCTCCCTCCCCAGTGCTGCTGTAAATTGGACACCAGTGGCACATGTGCTGAAGGTATCAACCTGCGCTAGAATGGCGGGGCCTGAACCTGCCTCACAGGCTGGGTCAAAGCCCTAGGCGTGCTGGATCCGGCCCACTGAGAGGGTTTTGCTCACCCCTGGACTAGTCTCTGAACCCTTCCAATCTGTTGCAGACATTGCAGCTATGGAGCTAATCTGACCTGAAGATGCACCCAGCAAGGAGCCTGGGTTCAGAGGGTGCATTGGTATAACTAACAGAATATGTATATTGCATTTGGTATAAGGGCCTAGAATAGAGCAGATGTCACTTGCAGGGTGGAGTGGATGTCCTACAGCAAGCGGAGCGAGGACAGCCCACGCTAGGAATGCAGACTCAGGGGAAGGGATGGGAATGCATTAGTATTCTCTAGCTGAACAGGGACATTTAATGTAGAGGTGGGGAACTTAAGGCCCGGGGGCTGGATCCAGCCCCTGAGGCTCAGGGCTTCCCCCTAGCATTGGGGAGCCACACTTCTCACTTGATTTTTCTGTGTCAGTAGCCCCAAGCCAAAAAAGGTTCCCCACCCCTGTTTACTGGAAAGCAGTGAGTAACTGCACATCACTCACACCATGACAATGTATGAGAGACTGGAGATGAGAGCATGCACCAGTGTTGTGCAATAAAGATCTTCAATGGAATGAGTGCAGAGTCAGAGGAGTTTTTGGCTGGGCTCCAGAGCTTGATGTAGTTCAATGGCCCATGTAACTAAGTTAATGTAGAAGATGGAGCCAGCTCCTTCTGATTTTATTACTCCAAAGGAAAATCAGCTGCTCTGTGGCTGTGAGAACCACACCTGCTGGCTCTATGGGTACGTCTAGACTACAGGCTTCTGTCGACAAAACTTCTGTCGACAAAGAGCGTCTAGACTACATTGAGTTCTGTCGACAAAGCAAGCTGCTTTGTTGACATGGTAGTGTAGACGCAAAGGACAGTTTACATGCAATAACACCTTCTGTCGACAGAAACTCTGTCGACAGAAGGCGTTATGCCTCATAAAATGAGGTTTACCAGCGTCGACAAAACTGCTGAGTTCTAGTAGTCTAGACAAACCCTATAGTCTAGACACACCCTATGACTCTCCATTAGACAGAAACACTCTCAGCAGCATCTTGAGGAACAATGGACATTTCTTTTAAAAGAGGCCCCTATACTACTTGCACATTAGCTCCCATCTCCCAGATTTATAACCTGGTGCCAGTTCCTAGGATAAATTTGGCTCCTACAATCTCTCCCTACCAGCACCCTCTAGAACCGGGGTGTCCAATATATTAGCTAATAGCCACATGTGGGTATTTGTCTGGTTGAGTGTAGCTATTTGGCTTGAATAATGTGGCTATTTGGCTGTATGAGTGAGACTAGTTCACTACAGCCTGTTGGGATACCACGGCTCTAGACTATTTCATCTTTTATCAGTTCCAGTTCCTTCCCTGGAGAAGAACTTAGACATCACCGTATAAGACAGGGGAAGGATGGGCCATTGTGTGGGGCTTTATTAGAACAGCATACTTGTTTGTTGTATTTCAGGGCAAAAGGCCTCACATATTTCAACTGGGGTAAAAAGGTAAGTGACTTACTCAAGGTCACAAGGTAACTCCATGGCAGAAGCAGAACGCAGTACCAGTACCCAGTCCTTCACCTTAATAATAGGATCAACCTCTCTTGCTCCTTTATTTGCTCTTTTATAGAGTCTATTATGGAAGCCAGTGAAGAAATAAATGGTAATTGGAACAAATAGCAACTTCAGCAACAAAAAGAAAAAATAATGAATGACTTTATTTTTTAGTTCAGTTGGCCACTTGAGGTGCTAAAATCTCAACACCAACAAAAGCAAGTGTGCATAAAAACAAAAAAAGTAACACACAACCAAATCAAACCAAACCAAACCAGACAGGGTGGATGTTTTATACATATAGGGTACACACTTTCCTGTTAACACTCCACATTCACCAACTATAAAAAGCCTTGAACAGTCTGAATATCAGAGTTCACTCACATCCCAATGGGAAGGTGCCAAAGCAAATCTCTTCAACTGGGCTGGACCTCACACATACACATACATATACATATACATATACATATATATATATATATATATATATATATATATACACACATACATAGAGAGAGAGACAGAGACAGAGAGATTATTTAAATTACTGCAGTGCCATCACAACATGGCCTTTTCCCCTTCACATCTACACCTTTCATGACATCCTTGTCTGTTCAACTACCCTGCCTATATAGCACCGTCCTAAACAGCTCCAAAAGCAGAAAACATCTAATCTCTGTTACCTTGCCTCAGTCAAGGAGGATATGATCTCTCCCATGAATTATATACAAGCTATTTCATGGTACTCTGGGAGACTTCTTTTTATTGCAGATGTTAACAATTCCAACTCCTGAGAGCCACCTTGTGGCTTTTTACATTGTTACATTTGAGATTAAAGTATGCAACACTTCTTATCCATCAGCATCTCATGTAAACAGTTAATCACAAATTCATTTAAAAAGTTTTAACCAAAAGAGGTGATAGTGAATATTTAAAGATCAACTGGTAAAAAAACAGAACCGACAGCTACTCTAGATCATGCAATCTAGATCTTTCAAATACTCCAAAATGTTATTGATTTAGATGTATAAAAATATCAAAAACTCTCTGGAGTGCAGACAAACATGCTAACTAGCTCTATGCAAGTTTTGTGTTTTGATGGAGGCCTGGACACTGCAAAACTATTTTTTTTAACTGCCAGGGAACGATGGATCCATTGGTGTTTGCACAGCCAACATACAAAATATTTACAGGAAATTTGAAAACAGAGGGAGAGAAAACAGATTCATGTGACTGTTTTAAAATCTGCTGTTGCTTTATAATCCTATCCATATATGTTTAGCAAAGGAGCTTGCAACAAGAAGGCCCACTCTCTAGTTCCAATTGGATAAATGGGATTTTGATTAAGCTAAAAAGATAAAATTGTATTTGGAAATTAAAGGTAAAAGATATTCATGTTCTTCCCCTTGCACAGTTTTCCTCTGGATGAATGATTTCCAGAGCAGGCATGGGATAGGGAAGGAACAAGGCACAACCCTTTAGTGGCTTCACCAAGTTGCAACTCTGAAAGAATGATCCCCCACTTTTCAATCTGATCCCAGCCCAGAGCACAGGTTGCCCTCATCTAATTTGCCCCTCAGAGTGAGGGTGTGAATTCCTACTCTAGGTAAAGGGGAGTCCAACTCTGCTCAGAATTTCAGGGGAACCTCATCCCAGGCACTGGAGAACTTAACTCCACCCAGAATACATTACCCCTCCATGAATCAGGCCCCCGCTATTTTTCAGCTCAGCCCAAAAAGTACATTAAGAAATATGAAGCCACTGTTTCCTGTTCCCCTAAATCCTAAGAAGAAGCACCTCAACACTGCAGCAGTCAGAAATCAACCACTTCTTTCCATCCGAGAGCGCCTGACTCCTGTTTGTCCACAGATTGCTTTAAAAAGCTAAAGCAGCCCCCAACGTAGACTTTCCCATCCCTCAACAATGAAGACTTAATCATCTCATTTAGGACACGGTGTCTCTGTCCAGCTTCTGCACATGAAAGCCACACTCCCACTATGGCTAGTTACCATCTGCTTTGGGGGCTCACAATGCCTCCATTGGGGATAGGAGCCAGCACCCTTTCTTCAAGATTAGCTCTATTGCAGTTTTACTGGAATTTCAGACACAAGGGAAGAGGTGGGAAAGTGGTTATTGAATGGGCAGTTTGTGAATGTTTACCTTTCCAGTGATTGGGGGAACATCTCTAATGCAGAGAGACCTGTAGCAGAGGGAGCCATTTCTCAAGATGGGGATTATTTAATTTCATTTTATAGGACTAGTCAAAGGAATCAGGGCACAGTGCATCAGACAGGCATATAAAATTTAGATTATTTAACCACAGCAACTTTTCTCATACCAATACAGTCATGAACAAACAACAAAACTATTAAAGGAAAAGGATTTAGTGAGTTTTTCCTTAGAGTAACATTAGGGCCCTATTTATTCCTGCTTTGTTGTAGTTCAGACTGTCTGGGGAGGGCGGGATTACTGGATGGGTGTTGGGAATGGAGAGGGAGGGAGCTTTTGTTACTGACCACATGAGCCAAGGATACTGCCCTGAAGGTCTGTTTTTAATGGTCTCTTTCAGACAAAGGAAATTAAAAACCATGGAGCTCTTTGCATCCTACAGTTCACACCTGGCAGGGCTGTACACCAGGTCCCAACAGAGATCACATTGCTGACATACAACTCTGAAATCACATTGCTTCAGGTGGGAGGGAGCTATTCTTGGAAGACTATGCTATAATATGAAATATCCTAAACTCAGTGAGAAGAAGAGTAAATGAGTAAAACAAAAAAAGTTAAATATCTTAAATAGAATTGAAAAACAATTAAGTACCAAACAAAAAGCCAGGATGAATTAACATAGGGCTGAAGGGATCAGCACTGCCTTTAGAAAGTACAGCAAACCTTCAAAGTTGTAAGGTAAGTCTTATAAAATATGTATTTTTATTTACTTTAATGTTTGTTTATATTATAGAGCTTCATAATTAGGAAACTTTGCATCTTAGGCACTTTCTAACAGTGAAATACATGCAGCCCTACTCTGTATCAGCATGAGAACCCTGAGATGCAGCCTCAAAAGGGGTAGGAGCTACTGAGAAAGATAATCCCCTTATGGTGGAGAAACTGAAGAAGTGGCAGAGATTCTAGCAGTTGGTTTGAAAAATTATGAACTATCTATTTAGCTCAGTGCCCAAAGCCGCAAACACATAGCTCTTACTACTGTGTAGCGTACCCCTGAAGGGGCTCTTCTCAGTGGTCATATGCTTAGTAGTACATAGTTTGCAGGATCAGGCACTAAGGATATGTCCATACTGCAGCTTGGAACGCGCCTTGCAATGAAAGTAGAGATACACTAGCTTTGCTTAAGCTCTCATGCTAAAAACAGCAGCATGGACACTGTGGCAACGCTGACAGTAGGAGCAAGCCACCAGGGTTGGACTAAGGATGTTAAAGAGTAGATGACTATCCTATAAGCAAATACTTACCAGATAGCCAGTTGACTCATCGATTCCCTCCCCTTTGCTGACTCCATCAGATAGAGGCAGCAAGGGGGCGGGGGGGGGGGGCGGAGGAGGAAGAGGGGGTACCTTCAAAGTGGCTCCACGTGGCATTTCAAATCGGCAGTGCAGCATGGAGTCCCCCTGCTGACCCTGGGCTCCATGAGGGCGTTTCCGCTTTGAAATGCACAAAAGCCCCCGCTGGGGACTCCTGTACATTTCAAAGCTGGCACCTGCGTGCAGCCCAGAGTCAGTGGGACTTCCCGCTGGTCCCGGTCTGCATGCAGAGTTCTGCATTCCTCCTTTGAAATCCCACTGGGGGCTCTTGTACATTTCAAAGGAGGAATGCAGAAGTGCCCATCAACTAGTCGATGGAAATTCCATCAACTACGCAATTAACTGCTAGTTAACATCCTTAGGTTGGACCAGCTGGTCCATGGGTGGCAAGCCAGTGCTGCAATGTCCACAGTGCTATTTTTAGCATGCTAGTTCATGCAGAGCTAAGTCTGTGTCTGTCCACCTGGGCTGGAAGGCTCACTCCTCCCTGTAGCAGAGACATACCCTCAGGGTGTGTCTAGACTACAGGGTTTGTTTTGTTTTGTTTTTTCCAAAAAAAGTGGACTTTTTTCTAAAAAACTTCCCCTGTGTCTACACTGCAGCTGCATTCTTTCAAAATTAAATCAAACGAATGTGGCTTTTTTTCAACCATGGTAAACCTCATTTTATGAGGAAGAACACCTTTTTTTGAAAGAACACTTTTGAAAAAAGGCGTTCTTGAATGCAAACCGGGCTTTTTCGAAAGAGAGCATCCAGACTGCCTGGGTGCTCTCTTTCGAAAAAGCGACTCACTTTTTCGAAAGAAGTGGTTGCAGTCTAGATGCTTTCTTTCAAAAGGTTTGTAGTCTAGACGTAGCCTAAGAGATTATAACCAGCTGATGCAGTTTGCTTTTTAAATCTCAAATCAATCCCTACCCCATCCAATTCCTAAAATTAATTTTTCATCTGAAATGCTAGTTTCTTTTCAAAGAACCACTTCAGGCCACCTATCACAGGGGTAGCAGGGGCTGGTGCTCAGGACACAAGCCAGCTTTTGCAGTCATTGAATTACTTAAATAAGAATCCATATTAAAAGATATTCTTGTTCCTGAGATGAGATTTTTGCTCGGAGATCAGTTTTAAAATTATTTGTACTGCTCCAAAATTGGCTGAGGAGTCTCACCCCATTTCCTCTTATTCTTTTCTCTCCCTAGCAAAGGGTAGGGCTTTAAATTAGGATGAACCTGTCCCTCTAGCCCAGGGCTGGATTATCCTCCCTCCACATCTGAGCGGTTTGAAGCCAGCAACTCCTTCCTCCCCAGGGACTGAGTATCCTGCCTCCTGCATGTTCCCAGTCTCAGCCTGTTTAGGAATAGAAATAGCACTTAAGTTCCAAACTCAGCTTTCACCAAACTGCACAGACTGCTGAGCCAGCCCATGGTATGGTTGTTACCAAAAATGGAGGCATGCACTTGTACTAACAGAGGCACATTTCTCTGAGGCTGCAGGCTTGCCATCCTCACATTCAAGGCAGCATATATCACTCAGTGCACATTGCCACAGTCATGTTGTTATTCATTCTACAAGTTCACAGAGTTAGAACATCTTACTCGGATTCACTTGCAAAAGCAGGTAGTTTGAAAACATGCACCCAGATACGAGAGTCTATATATTTCATTCTAAAAAATAAATCATTTAATTAGTGCTTATGTGATGGATTTTCTTAAAATGTAAGTGAACTCAAATACAAAGTATGCCCTTTACTGCTTTTTATTATGTAAAAAAGGCCCCAGTTTTGGTTTTTAATTGTTTTTCTTTCTTCTTCTTTTTAAAAAACACACATGTGGATTAGGTCCTGCCCACTACTGCAAGTAGGAGTACAATGGGCATCCTCCTGGATCAAAGGTAGCAGCTCTGGGAGAGGACCACACTGGCAGAGGCAGAAAGAATTGTGCTGAATTTGCTTAGCTGGATGTCACTCTAGATAGCTCTTACAGTGGCAGGGTTCACCAGTCAGAGATTGGTGGGGGGGGATAATTTTTAGGTCACAGTTTTGGCTTTCTTGTTACAAACTATTAATTTACAGGCTGTTAGTCCAGAGATCTGAGAGAGGGAACACGGGATTTGTTATATACACTACAGGTTTTTCATTGCTCCATGGATATGCAAGAGTTCACCATTAAAAGGACTAGGCCAGGACAGGATGCATACCTGGGTCCATGAATTCTTCCCTGTATGCAAAGCAGGAACCAATCTATAGTAGTGTCTTGCTCTCCTGGAGTTACAACATACACTCCTCCCTGATTCAAGAAGTGTAACAATACATTATTAATAACAATATTAATAAATAGCCACAGGTAACAAGAGTATTATAACATAGAAGCAGAGGTTGTGGGATGCAGTAGGCAAACACCCATCACTCACTTGTCCATTTGTTTCTTAAAAGGTACAAAAATGAATCTTCTTTCAAGTATTAAAAAAATAAGTTAATCGACATAAAAGGGTCAAGGTGACTGAGGGCCCAAGCAGGTCTTAAGCTTCATTTCTGATGTGCAAAAATGAAATAGAGGGAGAAACACCCAAACACTTGAAGCGTCTCAATGTTCATCCAGAAGGGGCTCCCTCTCTTGGTTTAAAAGCCAGGGAATGCCGTTTAATGACCCCCCCTCAAAACACTTACCATTGTCCCACAAAGCATTTTCCAGTGTCAAAATGGTCGCAACAAAAAACAAAACAGAGAAACTCATTAGCCTCTGAACAGTGGCCATGAACACACAAGACCAGCAGTAGCTCTCTGTCCAGTGTATAGCAAAGTGGGGGAGAATTCCCCTCTCCTTCTCATAATCACAACTCTGGAGAGTACAAAAAAAGCCAGAATGGGCAGAAGAGGTTTCAAACAAACACGCCACCAATGTTTTCTCTTTCCAGTATCCTTCACATCCATGCACAATAATCGCTTCAGGTTTGTTTCTTTGGTGGGGAGGAAGAACAAAACAAAGAAGGTGCTGCTCTGGCCTTTGAGAGCTCTCCTTTAAATGGTTAACTCCCCCAGGGACTGCTACAGGCTGCTGTAGTTTCAGGAGAGGGTAGCCATTTCTCTCCCTCTTATTAAAAAAATGCTAGTAGTGAAAAAGGGAGAGAGATCAGATTGCAGCAAATCCAGTTTGGGTCAGGGTTCTTCCCCCATTGAAAGGTATTAAACCCTTCCTCTACAAAAAGTTTACCCTTTTGCCTCACATCACAAAACCCTAATGGCCCCTTGTATAGGACCTCAAGGACACAGTGCAATCTCAGGCCACCATCTTATCTTCAGCTTGGTTTGCAGACATAGTGTGGGATCCACGCCTCTAGAGCCAAGCCACTTATCAAAAGGCTTCTGGGTGCTTCAAACTGAATTCCTGCATGCTGCAGAACCCTTAGCAAGGTTTCCTCACTCAAGATCTCTCGATCCAGGTAGTTCTGGCAAACTCAGTGTAGGCCAACTGGGTAGCACAGACCAGCTGAGGTGAGTATGTTAGCTCAGGACCAGTTCAAGCTAGAGCCCTTGGACAGCATAACAGCTTCCAGGTCCTTGTCTTCTTCTTTTTCTCGAAGCCGCTGCTCCTCAAGTAGGGCCACCAGAGAGTCTCTCTGCTCCACCACTTCTAGCATCTCATTCAAGATCCTCTTCTCTTCTGACAGCTCCTCATCTGTTTTCAGGTGATCTGGAGAAAAAAAAAAATAACATGTCAAAGGACCCAGGACTGGAAACAAGTACATGAGCACACTCCTTGGATTGCTGTGTCTCTTGATGCTTACCTTCCACAGCCATTCTTTCCCGGAGTTCCTGCTGCAGCCGGCTTTGCCTATCTTCCAGCTCCAGTTCTCGAGCACTGAAAAGAGAAAGAAAGCAAGAATGAACCTATGGTGTGCGCTGTGCTAGTTAGGAGCTATCACACAAATTACCACGTAAGTAAATTAAAATATTCTGGTGTTTACTTTCCTCCCACCCAATTCTATTTACTTTCCCAGACACTCCCTTCCAGCACTGTTGTGACTCTTTCGGAACAACACTGGAGAGGTGCAGCCAATTCTTTCCTGATTAAAATGTAATCTTAATGCTTCCCCACCACCAGCGTTCGGTTGGGGTGGGGAGATGGAGAAAGAGCCCCTTTTTCACATGACTGGGCAGCAACCAGCCATCCTGCTTTCTTAAACTGATCTTATTCACAGTGCCATCGGCTAGATTTAAAATCTAAGCCAGAGACAGTGTGAAGGAGCAGGTGCATCAGCAGTCAATGCTCAAGCCACATTTTACCTCTATGCAAGTCTCCCTTCTGCTATATCCCGCTCTGAAGAAAAAGTTACCTACCAAGTAACGGATATCCGAGGGCACTGGCTCCTCAGATTCTAATCTGGGCAGCATTTTAGTGCTTCTCTGGTAGTAGCATCCCAGAGTGCCCTGAAGCTTTTGAAACCAAAGTCAAGGCATGCCTGCTCACAAACTTATTTCAGTAGAATGTAAAGCATTTGGTGGCATAAACACTAAGTAAGCCCCTGGTGTTCCTAATCTGGAAAAGAGCTGGAGGATCTGGGCCCAGTTAGGGGTCCCACTGTAGACAGAGAAGTGAGGGCTACAGAATCTATTTATAGAAGGGATCAGAATGCAGACAGCACAGCTGCATGCAAAAAAGGACCTTGCACCAGCAAGCGAATGGGTTGCACTGTTATCTGCCAAAGCCCACCTGTCACTAAAACTACAGACTGAGGATGAGCTGGCATGCAAGTGATGCTCTGTACAGAAACAGCCTGAGAGGCTGCTGGGAGAGCTTATATCTTGGGCTAAGCATTCACACGCAGGGCATATCCGTAGCTTTTGTGCTTCCACTCATCATTAGCTCTTTTTGTTCTAGAGATTCTTTCAAAATGTACTTTTATTAACTTACTGGCTGGGAACTGCATTTTGTCCAAGAGGCTTCTGATCACATATAACTGGCCTTTTGCCATCACAGCCAAGACAGAGCTGGAGGCAGGCCCTGCCAGTGCTATCTGAGAGTAATCTGAAGCTGCGCTACCCCATGCAGAAAGACCTCTTGCTCACTCACAATATCATCAGCTCAGACTCATAGCGAACCAAAGCATTCTTCTCCTGCACCAGCTTGAACCACTCCTGCATCAGCTTCGGATCATCCTTCTTCCCCATGCCTGCCAAGAGAGAAAACCTGTAAGTTTTCATGACGATGCCGTTCCATTCCCACAAGCCCAACAGCCAGGAACAAAAAAAGAGGGCAAAATGTGCAAAGAAAGCCGAGCAAGATGCTGCCAGAGCACTCCCAAGCCGGGTCCATTTAGTTTGCCTACAGCACATAGAAAGAGGAGGGCACAGACCTGTAGATGTCAACTTCTAAAGAGTTCTCTCCTCCTTGGATCAACACGTTCGGAATCCTTTTTTGCTACTGCCCCTCCCCTGTCTTCTCATTCTGGTAAACCCATAATTTAGTGGCTCATTTCTATTTAGCCTTCCTGAAATTAAATTGAACTTTGTAACAACTTTTTTGCACCTCCTCCATGTTATGGTCTTTAAGGTATGCTGACTGGAACCTCTTCCCTGCCAAACCCTGTGTACCCATTATGTTATATCCTCCAGTCCTTCAGTCATATCAACTGAATCACTGTTCTTTTACTGGCTAAGAGTGGCTCCTTGCCACCTCTATTGAAAACCTTCTTTTTCACTGGCTCATCTGTTGATGAATTCTCTTCTCCTGTAATTTCTTCCTGCTACATCTCCATTCTCATTGGTGAGTCTTTTGCTTACTGCATCTATTAACAGCAGCTCACTATATCCTATAAATACGTTATTCCTGGAATTTCTCATCAGTGCTAGAATGACACACTCAGAAAGCCATGCTACACTTGCTAATAAAAGGGAGAAAGCGAGAACTGACTTTTTGCAAATCTGATTTTATTTTAAAAGAAACAACCTCATCCTCATCTCATAATCCAAAGGCAAGGTTCCGATGATGTCACATGTAGTGCAGATGAAATAGCTACACTATGTTCTCTTGAACTCTCTGCACTGACTCAAGATATGTCTCAGACCGCACAATACCCCAAGAACAGTGGTGGGTAACCTGCAGTGCACCAGCCACAGGTGCACACCCAGGATAATCCACTGGCAGTCTGCGAGATAATTTAGTTACATTGACGGTCGGCACATATCACCTTCTGCAGCTTCCAGCAGCCACAGTTTGCCATGTCTGGCCAATGGGAGCTGTGGGAAGTGGCGGCCAGCACATCCCAGTGGCCCCCTTTGTCTTCAGGCACAGCCCCCACAGCTCCTATTCTCCAGGAAAGGCAGACTGCAGCCACTGCAAGCTGCATGGTGCTTGCAGCTGCTCAACATAAATAAAACGTTTCACAGCTCGCCAGTGGGTTACCTTGATGGGCCCTGTGCGGCTCACAGGCCATAGATTGCCCACCACTGCCATAAAAGCTCTTCCAAGGTAATTCCTATTGTGATCCTGCAATGAGTTACATGCAGGGGGACCCCTCGGCAGGCAGAAAGTCCCACTGAAATCACTAGGAAGTTGCCTGTCTGCAGGGGGTTGTTGCAAGACGGGGCCTTCAAACTGAGCTCAAAGGTGCAGAGATTTGAGCACAGCATTGTTGGTGTTTATAACACAAGCCTCTATCAGCATCATGCCTGAAAATCATCTCCTCTTACTCTCCACAGACTAACAAGGTT
The DNA here is from genome assembly GCF_052426305.1 of Pelodiscus sinensis. NCBI lineage: Eukaryota > Metazoa > Chordata > Testudines > Trionychidae > Pelodiscus > Pelodiscus sinensis. Next base: position 112,267,631 of record NC_143052.1, read on the forward strand.
TCCCAGATTAATTGACATATCTGTTTACTTATACTTTATAGACACTTAGCATCTATATTAAAAGCAGTGTCTCTTACTTTTAAGCAGTCTTATTAGGGTTGCCAGGTGTCCGGTTTTGAACCGGACAGTCCAATATTTGAGCTTTCTGTTCGGGAAACAAATTGAGAAAATATAAATGAGAAAATATAAATGTCCGGTATATTCTAAATGAGATGTAATGTAGATTGTGATGTAATGTCAAGTGTGTCGGTATTTTTGTTGAAACCATCTGGCAACCCTAACTCTTTTAGAGGCCAAAAATAACCAGACAGAAGATTTACTATTTAAATACCAGATACGGAGAAGTTGGAAATATGTGCCACACCAATGACCTGTGAATTCATATCTGTGCCCTGCCTCTATCCCTAGCTCCTACCAGCCCTTACACTGAAGTCACATGGAAGACCCAGTATTTCTTGCTAAGCAGCAGTGAAGCTGCTGCCTAGCTGCTGAAAGCCAGAAATAGTAAATATTTAGGGGATACTACCCCTCTCCCCCGCAAGAGATTCTGGCTCTCTGGATTTTATACTAGTCTGTTGCTCCGTTCCAAGCAATCCTTTCCGAGCATCTATGCACAATATGCCCAGGTGGCCATGGGAGGGGGAGCTTAGACATGCAGATGTCCAGTGCAGTGGCGCCATGAAAGCACTGGGAATCTCCCCACCCTTTCCAGTGCCAGGATATAAAATAAATGCCTCTAAGAAACAGCCAAATACACCTTGCTACTAACCCATGAATAGCTTTTCTTTATGTATGTATTTGTTTTTAACAGCCAATGAGCAGAGGGATGTGGGAGGGGTGGGGAGGGCAGGGTGGACAGTCAATGTGAGAGCACCATGGAAAGCGGAATAAGTGGTTAGCGAAATTAACTGTGATCACATTCCACCCCCTACCCCATGCCTTGGCAATGGAAACTCTACTATGGCAAACTCCATCCGGGACAAAGTCAAGAATGCATTCAGCAAGACATGGATCACGGAAGACCAGTCTGGTTTAGGTTGGTTGGTTTTTGAAAGCTCAGGGATGTTTTGCAAACCAGTCTTTGTAAGGACACAGTATTCCTTTAATCCATCATATTAAATAGTCAAATTAAATAGTCATTTAAGGAAAGAGATTCTCTTCCCTCATCCCTTGCCCCATCTCCCAGACACCTATGACAAAGAATAGAGAAATCAAATACACCAAATGAAAACAGGAGCTTTAGGGTAGGACACTGCTTCTGCTGCCATTGCAAATCAATGCCCAGTGACCTTGAGACTACCCCATCCCCAATTCAAAACAGAGAAAGGGATACTGTACCTTAAAAAATTGCACACTCATACAAGCCTGCTACAGAGATTGCTATTGAGACGGAGGGAAGGAGACAGGAGGGCTTTGGAGGTTGGATATAAGAGATATTTTTGTCACCAGCTGACTAGTGCTGCTATGAAAATTCATCTGAGGAAGACAGGTTGCGTGAGGTTACATTACCTTCATGGGCACAGCAAGGGCAGAAGGAGAGAGGTCTACGACGTGGTGTCCCGGCATTGGGGTCAACTTCAATAAGACCAAATGAGGAAGAGGTAGGAGAGGAGGAGGCAAGGAAGAGGGGGACAGGAATGAAATAAAAGACAAGCAGAGGACAAAAAGCATAAAGAGTGAGAAAGAAAGGAAACAACAAGAAGAAAAGAAAATACAAGAAATGGAGAAGCCGAAACAAGGGAAACAGTCTACAGATGAGTAAGATCCCTCATCAGCACAGATAACAGACAGGAGCAGACTGAGGCAGTGGGAGAAGCAGTTACTGAGCTGTACAATCACTGACAGGAAGACTGCTTTTGAGTTTTTCCTGTTCATTGTGGGTTTTCAGCTTCAGAATCTTCATTCTAACACTATGTTGAGTGTATAAGACACCAGGAGAGTAAGTGAAGAGAGGTGAATAATTATCTCCTGCTGGTAAATGTCAGCATTTAAAATAAGGTCTAAAAGGTCTCAACTGCCTACACAAGGCATCACCTCTAAATAGCCATCCTATCTTACAGGTTTAGCATAACCATGCTCTCTTTTTCAAGTTAGGGAAAGCAATGCTGGAAGGGTCCCTTCTTTATGGAACTGAGTTCTCCCTGATGGGGAACATGGCAGTGAGAATTTGATTCTCTTGGGGCATGGGAACCTGCTCATTAGGATCCCGAGAAGCAAACATGGAAAGTACACATGTTCTTAATAGGATTATAGATGTTTAGAATGGGGAACAATGTTTAATGGTCAAAAATCACCTGTGTCAGTACATATGGGGTTAAGATCAGTCAATAAGCTTTGCAACTTTAATTTATATTTAAGGACCCGCATCACCATTCCAGATTCTGGCTCATAAGGTGACAGGGAAGCAGAGGTCTCCTGAAGGCCTGTGTCCATAAACTCTGCTTTGGGAAGGGTGGTGAAAATGACCCCATAAATCTTTTCCGTCTTTTCTGCTATGACTCCATGAAGCACAACAATATATCATCCGTGCAAGAGCTCCACTGTTTTAAAATTGAGTTTGCCTTTCACCAGGCTTCAATATTAGAGAGACTAGGAGTAGGCACAGAGTGAAAGCCTACTGCCTCAGCTCTGTCCTGCCAAGTCCTTGGATAAAAATTGCAAACATTCTCAATCAAAAGCCTTTCAATGTGCTCTCAGAGAACAAACACTGACCCTGCTAAAAGCTGGACGGTCATCCCAGATGTCAACATGAAATGGAATCCACTCTTAAACAGCATGTCCACCAATAATTATTAACATTTCTAACAGTATCTCAGGAGAATACATGCACCAAGAAGGTGAAATGCCTGAATATCAAAGCAGGAGGATTAAGACACCTGCTACTCTGCATATACAACTATTGTTAAAAAGGAAGGAATGCCTGCATCAGGGAAAGGCAGCAACAATATGACAAGGAGAATTCATAACCCAGAGAATTCAAAATAACACAGCAGGCACAATAGTGAGGCAGCTTTCACTATAGAAACCTAGTATATCAGAGAACAGGGAGAGGTGTTAGAGAAGGGACCATCACAGAAATAGCGCAGCACACATAGGACACACTGGAGTGAGGGGGAGAGTACAACAGCTTGCAAAATCCTGTGGCTGAGCAGCATTGTGCTCTCAGACAGGAAGAATATTTCGCACAGGGTGTAGAAAGGCTAACATTAGGAGAGAGGTTCCAAAATCGGTCATGCGAGTTATAGATAGCGCCTCATGTCACTTACATTCAAAAATCCTCTTTTCAGCTCATCTGGAACTTTCTAAAAAGAACTGAATTTAGACTGAAATTTCTTGGTCTGAACCGAGAAGCGTGCCTCCCCTCCCCTACCGGGAAAGAGAGTTTTCAAACTTTTGAGATATTTTTCAGATTTTTTTTGTTTGTTGGTGGTGGCATAAAAACACAACCCCAGCTTTCATTAAATGATTCAGACTTGGTGGCTGATGAATACCTTACTTTGCCTTGTTAGTAGAAAATTTTGCTTGGAAACTGAAAATTTATATAAAGGCAGTGTGCTGAGTACACACCATCTGAACATCTCACCTCTTCACTGAAACTCTACTTTTTCTGTGAGGAAAACAAACTATAACCCATGTCAATATGTTAATCACCACTTCCATCTCCTGCTATGAAATATTCAAAGTAATCATATCAGTGTTTTCTTGGCTGATCTTTGTTTTTTAAACTGTGAGCTCTTTGGAGACAAAGACTTTTTTATGATTTAAGAGCACTGGGCACTGTGTCAAAACAGAATCTTCAGAAATATGCACCAAACTGTGTTGCTACAAATGTTCAAGTTGCAGAGGCTGGAAAGATTATGCGTCACTTACATTTGAATATACAATCATTGTAAGAACCATTAATAGTTCCAGAAATAGCAGCTGCAGACTGCATAGACTGTTATTTGTCAAACAAGAACTGAGCAGCCTAGCATGTTATGTGGTTTGACTGGTAGTCCATGCAAACATGGTTATAGATTACTACATGTAGCTATCACTGGAGAATCACAGAGCAAGGTACCAGGCGTAGGTATAAACCCTGGTCTGCTGCATAATGCCACAGAACATATCCACCACACACGACTATATTGATGGGCTATTTTGTAACTACAATGTGGAAGCTCTTCTTGCAGTTCTGGCTGATTTTTTTTCTTGCTCCTAACCTCTTCTTATTTGGTAATACCCTCGACCTCTCCCCAGCAAAGTGTGCTAACAATCAAGTTATGAAGGCTTCAGGTGCCCATAACAACTGTAACTCTAGCCCATTAAATGAATATTAATACTGCTCTGCCAGTAAGTCAGTGTACATAACCTGAATTATGCACTGTCAAATTATATTTCATCGTATCCCTTTCTATTGCCCCAGACGAAAGCATGGAGCATGTCATGTCAGTACATACAATTTATGTGATCCTATATAGCAGGGCAGAAATCAGGTTGTTCTGGAAAACCAGCAAGTCTTTTTAAAAAACCACATAGCTTTATATGATGAACACACCAAACAACAAAGAACAGAATAAAATGCAATCCTTTCTAGATTGAAATCTTACCTTCTTATCAAGTCAGCTGTTACACTCTAGCACGTGCCATGATCTGAAGCCAAAGCTATCATAGAACCCATCTGGTTAGTTTCCAGACAGGTACTATTGTTTTAATAGAATCATAAAAATAGAGGGCTGGGAGGAATTTCAAGAAGTCATCGAATACAGCTCCATGTGCTCAGACAGGACCAAGTAATCCTAGCCCATTCCTGTCAGGTGTTTGTCCAACCTGTTCTTAAAAACCTCTAGTGAGGGGGATTCCACAACTTCCTTTGGAAGCCTAGTCTTATTGTGATAAAGCTTTTCCTAATATCCAATCTAAGTCTCCTTTATGCAAATTAAGCCCATTGCTTGTCCTATTTTCAGTGGACACGGAGAGCAACTAATCACCTTCATCACAGCCCTTAACATTGCTGAAGACTTATCAGGTCCTCTTTCAGACTTTTTTTCCCTCTGCATGGCCAGTTCCCTTAGATCAGGTTTAACAAACTTTTTTTGTTTTTTTGGTAACTCTGGAATCTCTTCAATTGGTCCACATCTTTCCTAAAGTGTGGTACCCAGAACTGGACACAGAGCTCCAGCCGAGGCCCCATCAATGAGTGCCAAGCAAAGCAGGACAATCACCTCCCATGTCTTTCTTACAACACTCCTGTTTTATACCCCACAATGAGATTAGCTCTTTTGCACCTGCATTGCACTGTTGATTCGTATTCAATCTATGATCTAGTGTTAACATATCCTTTGGTTTAGGCCTCTTCCTTTGGTTTAGGCCTCAGATCCTTTTCAGCAGTACTGTCACCTACTCTTTGATTCCTCATTTTGTAGCAGTGCATTTGATTTTCCCTTCCTATGCATAGTACTTTGCATTTGTTGATACTGAATTGCAGCTTGATTTCCAACCAATTCTCCAATTTGTGAAGTTATTTTGAATTAAAATCCTGCCCCTCAAAATGCTTGCAACTGCCCCCAGTTTGATGCCATCTGCAAGTCTGAAAAAAACATACTTCATTATCCAAATCACAATGAAAATATTGACTAGTACCAGACCCAGGACTGACAAATCCATGCTGGCTATTCCTTATAACCCTATTATCCTCTGGTGCTTGTTTAATAATTTATTCCAGTATCTTTCCAGGTGCTGAAGTTAGGTTGACTGGTCTGCAATTCCCTGAGTCTTTTAAGTTCCCCCTTTTAAGGTTAGCTAGTATGTCTGCCCCTTGTCCAGTCCTTTGGGATTTCATCCATCATCTGGGAATTCTCAAAGAAAACTGCTAATGATTCCTGGATTACTTCAGCTAGTTCCTTAAGGACCTGAGGATGAATTTAATCAGATCCTTCTGACTTGAACAGATCTAACATCTAAATATCCTTTAACACAGGGGTTCACAAACTCCATTGCACCATGACTTCCTTCTGAGACAAAAATTACTACACAACCCCAGGAGGAGGGACTGACATCTGAGCCTGCCAAAACTTTGACACTGCAGTGAAGAGGCCTAAACCAAAGCCTGAACCCCATCACCCTGGGCTAGGGCCTGTAACCTGAACCCCAACACCTAGGTCTGAAGCCAAAGCTTGAGCCCCAGGCAGTGGTGTTCGCGCTTCAACTTTGGCCCCAGTCAGTCTAACACTAGCCCTGGCAAGCCCATTCAAACAATGTTGTGACCCATTTTGGGGTCTCAACCTCAGTTTGAGAACCTCTGCTTTAACCTGTTCTTCCTCTGTTTTAGCTTGTGTTCATTCCCCCTTGTTGTTAATATTAATTGTACTGAGTATCTCGTTACCATTAACTTGTTTAATGAAGACTGAGGCAAAATAAACCTTAAACTTCTTGATATCATCAGATATTAGCTTTCCTTGGGAGACTTATACTTTCCTTCATCTTTCTATTATTCCTAATATATTTAAAGACCTTCTTCTTATTGCCTTATGTCACTTGCTACGTGTAATACATGTGGTACCTTAGCCTTTCTGATTTTGTTCCTATCTGCTTGTGCTATTCTTTTGTATTCCTCAGTAATTCTTTCACGTTTTCACTTTTTGTAGTACTTGTCGTTTTTGATTTTCAGGTCACTGAAGAACTTGGTCTTTTCTCTATTCTTCCTTAAGAAACTGCCTGCTCCACTGAACTATTTCCTTTAGATTTTATTTCCCATGGAACTTGACCTACCTTTTCTCCGCAATTGTCACAATCTTATTTTTTAAGTCCATTGTCTTTATTCTGCTGGTGTCAGTCCTTTCTTTCCTTTTAGAATAATGAAATCATTCATTTCCTGATCACTTTCACTCAAATTGCTGTTCACCTTAGGATTCACTATCAATTGCTCCCTATTGATCAGAATCAAGTCTAAAATAGCTGCTCCTTGGTTACTACTCCCATTTTCTGAAACAATACAAAACATTCCCAAAATACTCCACAAACTTTTTGGAAATGTGGTGTTTTGCCGTATTGCTTTTCCAACTGATGTCTATGTCATTATGTCTTAAACTGTAGGTCAGAACCCCAAAGTGGATAGCAGCCCCCTTTGAATGGTGTTACCAGAGCTGGCTTAGACTTGCTGGGGCCCGAGTCTCAAGGCCAAGCCCCATTGCCCAGTGTAAAACCAAAATTTGAGGGCTTCAGCCCTGAGCAGCTAGGCTCAGGTTGCAAGCTCCCTGCCTGGGGTTGAAGCCCGTGAGCTTCACCTTTGGCCCCCCTGCCCAAAGCAGTTTTTCCCAGTTTCCCTCTCGTATCAGAACCACTGTTCCACCCTTGCAGCTTTTTGCAGTAACCATCTCATAACAAACTTCTTATTCTTCTCAGTGTCTTCCTCCTCACCACCACCAGAAATACCTCCACACCAAGCCACAAATGATTCTTTAGTATCCAAAGTTACTGCCAAAAGCACTGGTGATCTAATTCTACTGCATCCCCATCAGAATCCCCTCTCCTTTCTAGCCTCTTTACTTCTCTACTTGCTACTTTCTTCAACCAGAAGCACCTATTCTTCTTATTGGCTTATACTAATGCTTCTTCCTCCAGCAGAATGTCCTCTGCTTCCAGTCATAATAAGTGACTTGGAAAGGGCTCCAGACTTTTTTATTTTTAATCTATAAGCACGATGTTGCCACTGTATTACAGAATTTTGGGGAAAGCTACAGAGTATTTGCAATGTGTTGACTATCCTGTACTGCATAGCATATTGTACTGCAGTGAATTACTATTGTAACATTTATAAAGCACCCATCATCATGGTATGGTATGATACTGTGCTCTATTATTGTATTATGCAATTTGAAACAGCTCATTTTACTGGATCATGGACCACTCTACTACCCCCATCCTATGCTGTACAACGCAACATCTCTGCTCTCCTTCTGTCTGTTTGTATTTCATGGAGCAAGGGAAGTATTGACCCCAACTGCATTCCCATCATACCTAGGGAGGGAGGGCATCACATGGTCCCAGCCTCCCTGGCCCTGGAGCACGGGGAAGGCAGGCACCCCCAGTCTACTGCCCTGGAGCACAGGAAGGATGCACTACCCCAGTGTCCCCAGCCTGAGCATAGCTGAAGCCCGGGGCAGCCCGGGAGCCGTGCTGAAGCAGGGGGCAGAGTGTGGGAAGGTAATGCCTTCCCCTGCCTCTTAGACCTGCCGCCCATTCTACTGCGAGATGGTGCATCATAGACACAAAGAAAGCACCAGGCAGAATGAAGAAAGTACAACAGAAAAGCTGAAGGTGGAAGCAGGATTCCTAAGCTAAACCCCACCATCAGCTTCTGTACATCTTTTCTGCCTGAGCCCTATGGGATGAGAGCTGAGCTGCTTTCCCTGAGCACTGCTGAGCATGTACACCTCCTACTGATGTCAAATGATGCCCCTCAGGCCAAGGGGGTCAGGTTCTTTAGGAAGTGCTGCCTCATAGCCAAGGCATTATATTTGCACACTGCTGGCTAACCATAGCGGTTTGGCAGCCAGCCCAAAGAAGAGCTGGCCAGAAGAACCAGATCAGAGGTGGATTCTTGTACATTGCTGTGGTGACAGATGGCTTCACAAGCTGAGGAAAGAGGAAGTGAGAGATACTTTTATGCAACCCACAATAACTTCCCTTTAGTAGCCAGAGCAAGGGCATTAGTTTGAAGTCTGAGATAAAAACCCAATCCATATCTGAGTTAGACCAATACAAAAAATCCTTTGTCTAATCATGGCGGATTGTCTCTTTTTTTCATTCCTCTGAAGTCCTCCCCTCCTCTTGGAACCTTATGCTTGCCAAGTACATGATGTGGGGCCATCCTGATTTCAACTGTGAGACTAATTTGCAAGTCTTTAAAGGGACACTGTCAACTTGAATTGAGTTAGAAAAACCCCAAAGTTTCAGGTACAGCCTGTTTTAAACAGGATGCACAGAATTAAACTACTATTAGTAGTCATGGTTTTTCTGTGCTTCTCTGTTGGCTGATCTTTACAAGTACCTTTTCAATGAAGGAAGAGGGGAAGAGCTCAAGAGCAACAACATTAACCACAGTAAGGCTCCTCTCCCTTTCTTTCTAGGGCTGAGCAGGACTTTCCCTGAAATTGCATTTCTAGGATGTTGTGGGCCATGCCAAATCTGGAAGCCTGTGTCTTCAGTGACCTCTGTGCTCAGCCCAAGCAGCACCAAAAAGGAAGCAGAAAGCTCTTTTATTCACGCTCTTTTATTCACGCCCGTTGTGTATTTGCTTTATTATACGGTCTTTCTTTACATGATCTCATCATATTTGTACACTGCCCCATTCGGTACCCAGGAGAGAAATACTTTGAGGATGAATCAAGCTGAATAGTAAAGGAGACTTTATCGACAGGGCCCTGCCTCATTTGTTACAGGAGCTGGAAGGTGTGTAGTAAATGTGGCAGAGGACTCCAAGAAGAAAAATGATGATCTCATGGTTAAGGAAGCTGAATGTAGCCCTGGAGAACTGGATTCTATACTTGCTTCTGCCAGAGTTCCATCTGAGGCTGGGCAAGTTAGAGAAACCAAACTTTTCACAGATGGTCACCAATGTTAGCTTCCCCATTTTCTGGGTACCCAACCTGAGACTCTGTGGTCTGATTTGCAGAAGTAATGAGCATTCCTAGCTGATGTTAATGAGAGTTGTGGTTTGAACATAGGAAGGGCTAAATGATGCTAAGTATTCTGAAAAAAAATTAGTTCCTAGGTACTGGCCAATTTCTCATATACTGGGCACCCAAAATTAGCTGTAACTTCTGATTTTAATTTCTCTGTGCCTTAGCTTCCCATCTGTAAAAGAGAGAGAATTATACTTCCTCTCAGCAGGGCTATTAAGATGAATTCACTAGTGTTTGTGAAGACTCTCAGACACTATAGTAATGAGTGGTATAGAGGAAGCCCACGAGGAACTGTCTTCAGAGTGGGTTTTGAATGGTGTGCAGTAAATAAAATCTGGGACCACACACGGAATGCTGAGGAACAAACAGAATATTGAACAACTTCTCTTTAAGGGAACACCATTCATCATGCACTGAATGAGGTAGGGATCCCGCAGGAAAAAGCATATGAGATCATGTAATTAAAGACTGAATCATAATGCATATGCACAAGGAGAACAAATTAAGGTTGGCTGTGTGATTTTCATTCTGGCATTTCCTAACTTTTAAGTGCTTGATTCTGCAACCTTAATAATGTTCTTTGAACACTGTTTTTGAAATGTTTTATAATATACACATAAGATCGACTGCCCACACTGAAATGGAGCCAGCTCTAGCATGAAATGCAGCATTTGTTTACTGATGCCCATACATAACATTTTAGAATGGGGAGTGAGACATGCTCCATCTACATAAAACTGCATGTGCAAATTCAATCAGGATATCCAGATTAGCATTGCTACTCTTGTGAAAGCTGCTGTACAATCTGTAATGACTTACTGTAAAGCAACTCAAACAGTATCAAAGAATACAGAACAAATTCATTAACGGCCCTTCATCATTGAAGAGGGTTCAGAGATATAAAACTCATTTTGAGAAATATTTTTTGTACTTTTGATTATCTTAGTTGGTCAGCATACTATAGATAGGGCAGCTCCTGCAGTCTGGTCTGATGATGCTCAGAGACTAGTTTAATGGACTGATACTAACTGCCAAGAAATAGTCCTAGCCATTCACAATGTGCTTAGTAGAGCAATTAAACCATAATCTGGGAACAGCCAACGTGCAGACAGAGGCTGCACCCATATGGCTGGCGCTCCAACAACTTCATTGGCACTCAACACAGATACAGCAGTTGGCCCAGGCATACCTACTGTTACCTACCAGCCCTGTGCTCTTGGGGAGTCAGGGAGTGACACACTCATGGAAAATCATCCCCCTCCCCTAGGCCTCTGCTAGAATCAAAGACAAAGCAATGAAAAGGCCGGGGAAGACACATCTAAACTGCTTCAGACAAGGGTGATAGAATTAAGGAAACACCCCAGCCTCATCTGCATGGAAGATAGCACAGAGAGACATCTCCATTAGCATACAGAATGGAAACCAGCTTTTCCAAAGCAGGAACCACACTGAACTATGGGATAACAAAAGCAGAGAAGCACTGCGTGATGGGAAATCTCTGCTCCAGATGCTAATGAACCCAGGTCTGCTCACACCCCAATTAGTCATTATCAGACCTATTCTAGTAATGGATCCTATTGACATCCAAAATACTGAAACTGCCTAGTGGTATTGTGAGCTCCGTCAAGGAACATCACCCATAAACAGGTGTGATCAGTCTCTATTGTCTTGCCTCTGTTTACCCATAAACAAATCCAGTGTTCTCTTTGAACAATTGTCCTATCCCTATAAAAACTCCTACCCTTGCCCAAGAAAAACTGTTCTGATACCTGGATTTAAAATGCATCAGTTCCATTGAGACTTCATCTCCTGTATGATCATGCTGGGGGCTCTGCTCTGCTTCTCTTCTGCCCTTTGGACCACCAGCTCCCATTACCATCTGGGAATCCCGATTAGTGCAAGCTCCACTGATTGGTGAGGTCTCTTTCTCTCTCTTCCTTCCCTACCCCCAAGCTTAGCCTCCTGACTCTGCCCTATGTAAACTGTTAAATGGTTAGCTAGCCCTAACATTTCTAAACAGTTTCAATTTACATTTAATATTGCAACTGTTAGATTTAATATTGCAACTGTTCTGTGTGTTTGGCTCCCTATATATATGATAAATAACTTTCATTGTTAAGCTGGTTGCTTCTCTCTCTTTCTTTTTCTTTTGCTCACTCTTCCTCAAGGGGTGTTGTTTTGGCTTCCCCATTTGCTCTGCAACAACGCTTCTTGTACCCCACCAAAGATCCCTGTAGTGCCCCAAATTCTGTGGGGTTTGCTCATCGTGTGGTTTGCCTGCGAATGATTGTGGTGTGAAAGTGGGGATAGGGAAGTGCTGAACCTGGGGGCATATGAGAATGGCAGCTTAAAGTGCTGTTTAATCCAAGCCCACTGGGTCCAAAGGCTCATGAGGGTGCAGTGTGGCACTGCTGTGAAACCCAGCCTGCTAAGTCCAGGGACATATGAGGGGTCAGCTTGTGAGTGCTGATTACGCAGTCTTCTTAGGCTTTGGTAGTGGGTGTGAGTGCCTGTGTGTGTTGCTAAGGTGGGAAGAACACCATCCTAAGGAACCTAGTTCCTGCAGGAGACCTCCAGTGGGAGGGGGAATTGGCAGCAGAGAGAATTCAGATCCATATGAGAGCACAAATAAGCACAAGCAGTACACGTATAGAATTGTTAACCTCCCCCCAGTCCCATAAGAATAATCCTAATAAATGAGCATAGCCCAGAGTATTGGGCAAATCTGGTAATACTACTGCAGGACAGGGACTTTGCTATTAAACTGAAACAATGAAGGAGATGAGCTTCTTTCATTAACTTTGGTACTATGCATCCATTTCTGGCCTAAGTGCTCTGGCAGCCCCAAAAGCAAATGTAAAACACATCACAGAGGAAATAAACTGAACTACAAAGCTGCATGATCTGGGAGGGTGAATGGATTTTTTTTAAAGGGATACTGCCAGGTACTGTACTTTAGACCCAAATTTAAAGTACATTAAAAAAAAGACATTTTCACTAACTAATATGAATAGAAATATTACCAGATTTTTTTAAAACAAAGTCAATTACTTTTTTTAAATGTAAACATTTCGCTGGAGTGCTGGAAACCCAAACATGACAGAACTGTGCTAATGAACGAGTACCACATACAGTAAAACTGACTATACACAGAAAATGACAATCCTCCATCTAGTGCAACTGTCCAAGCTGAGAGAAATGCACAAAGTCAATGACCATAAATTGTGAAAAGTAAATTAGATTTTTAGATTTATTAATTTGAGATTATTTGAAGCACAAGGATTTAATTTTTAAAATGACAGTGTCCCTTTAAATCAATTGTTACTTTTGCTTTTTATATTTTTTTAGTCATTAGTGATTGTGATGGGACTGCTGTCTCCATGGAGGCATTGATTAGAATACGGAGGGGAAGGTATCGTGGAGATAGCATTAGGGAGGGATAAGGACCTATTAACTACAACTCAGCATCAACCCTTTTACAGCTCCTACTGTATATGCACATAAGGGTATGGAGCATAACTGATGGGCATGTCCAGGAAGCACCTTCTGGCTGAACAATTCCTTGCAAAGTCTCAGTATAAGATAAACTCGAGAGAGACTGATACAGTAAATGAAGCACAGGGCTCCAAGGAAGGGCTGTCACATGAAAATTACCACAGACAAGCTGAGGCCAATAAGAAAAAAAGCTGGTATTCTAGTCACTTGAACATAGGTGGGTGGGGTTTTTTGTGGGTGGGGTGGGAGGTTCAAAAGGCTAGTGTACCAGACTGGAACTATTCCCAGCAGACAGACAGACAGACAGACTATTGTGTGGTGCGGTGATGGCCATGGTGGAAGTCTTGGGGAAAGGCAGATGAAGGAAATGACAGTTTAAAAAAAAAGTAAACTGCTCCTAGAGGGCCTGATGTAAAGCCGCCTGCAGTCAGTGGAAAAATTGCCACTAACTGCAATGGGCTTTGGATCAGGATCAGTGTGTATGCACATGGAAGTCACTTCTTTCCATACTGGGGAGTTGACCTTGACACTCTCTTACCCGTAAGTATATACTTTGGGCTTAACAACTTTATATTATGAATGAGAAATGAGGGCTAAAAAAGACAGTATGAGCCAGCAGTTAGCATCTGTTGGCTCTACTTAGGGAGTACTGGTTTCTTAGGCTAGTTCTTGTGACTAAACAAGAGAACTGCTACAATTGGGGCTAAAATAATTGAAAAGGGATCTTAATTGTCAAGGCTGGCAAACTACAGACAAATAGAATTTACAATCTTAAGCTAATGACACCTATTAAAGGAGGCAGACAGTGCCACCCATTCAAGAAAGAAATACTGCAGTGTCAGAGGGATGATTTTTAATCCCTACATCAAACAAAGGTAGAGTAAATAAAAACTGTAATGTGGGTTTTTAAGGTTTTTAAATTAATAAAAGAGAATGAATAGGAAGTTTCCATTATGACAGTTTGATGATACAGAAAAAAATTAAAAAACAACAAATAGTCTGGTAGCACTTTAAAGACTAACAAAATATGTAAATGGTATCTTGAGCTTTCATGGGCACAGCCCATTTCTTCAGATGACTGGATACAGAGTATGCCTCAGGGAAGTAAGATAACAGGGTTCTATTAGGAGATTCTCTCCTAACTTACAGGATAACAAAATAAGACGGAAGAAGTTTCCCTTATTTACCCGTGTTTCCAATGTCTCTACTGGGAACATTCTGTTCTCGTTAGGACATCACAAAACTCTAGTTTCTTTGGAATAAGAAAAAAACTTCAGGAGCTGACTTTTGAGAGCACTGGGCTGTTTTATTCCCCAAATCTGGAATTACTACAATTTGTTGTTTCCTGTTTTGATTCCCATTATTTTTCATTCAGTTTATGCTGACTTCTTTACTCTTGTGGAATGTGAAGGGAGAGAATGCTTCTGGGAAGTCGGACAACAAAATGGGCTTTGTTACCAACAGGGAAGGTTGCTGAAATTTAAGGGTTAAAATTTAATTTAGAAACAGAATTCAGTTGTGTAAAACCCAAAGGAGGAGAATTTAACTTTTGTGGGGAAAAAATCCTCATAAATGGTTTGTAAATTGCAACAGAGTCTCTTCTCTTTGAGCTGGAAAAAGGGTTCTGCTATAGCCAATCAATTATGTGCAAGGTTTGTTTCTTCTTGTTGTTTGTGAGACAAGGATGGGAGGAAGAGGTGAAGGGAAGGCTGGGAGGGGTGTCAGCAGGGTTAGTCTCAGTAAGAGGTTCTGCTATACATACCACCCAGGTGCAAGTCGATGAGGTCACTGTAATAAGACTCGCCCCAATAGTCTACAACAAGGAATTGGTGAAGAGAGAGTTATTGGATCAGATATCTACCCCTAACCCCACTAAATCAAAGCAATATATATGAATCAGAAAGACAGACATACAGACATGACAGAGACAGTAGGTGAGAGAAAGAGACAAAGAAACAACAAGAAATCATGCAACTATATAACTATATATAGATATACATATACATATACTGGAGGAGATGGGGAGACAGAATAATAATTCCCAGCAGGCAGGCAGGCATTGTCTTCCAAAGGGAGGGGATAGGAGGTCTGTACAGAGACATTTCATCTCGTTCAGTTTGTACTAGTACCTGACATAGACCTGTTTCCAGTTCTTGCAAAGAAAGGAAGAGTTATGTTTGTTACTTCCATGCTGCAAAATGTGTCATAAGGAAGCATTGTAGTTTCTCAGGGAAGCTCCATGACAGACATAAGCACTGATTTCCTGGGGAGTGGGGTGAGACACGGCTGTGTGTACAGCACATGAATGCAGGGCACTGTGTGCTGGCATGACCAAGTGCATGAAAGTGTGCACTTTACAACGAGAAGTGTATATTTCTGCCATGGTGAAGTGTGTTGCTGTGGGTGGGGACTCGGTGCTCGGGAAGAAAAGAGCCTGTGCAGGTATGTGATAATGGACATCGTGTGTACTGTACACCATCCACAGAAGAGCTAGCCAGCCAGTCTGGTACTACACGGAGGTTTTTTGGGCAAGAGGCAGATGGGGGCAGTTCCTTCTGTTTGGCTGAGTGCACTATTTCCCAAAGTACATGGTTTAGCTTATGAATACCAGAGTAAACCCTCAGTGAGCTGAGAGCTGCAGACATATTTTCCTTAACTTTTAAAATTGGCTACCCCAGATCTTTTTAAAGTGTGAGAAGAAATATCCAAGATGACAGAGCCCTCATTACTCACTTGGTTTAATAATTAGCAAACAGAGTAGAAAACAAACACTAGAGACCAAAGCCAAACATGTGTCCTACCAGATCAACACTTTTTTATTAAGCATAATTTTGCTAAACTAATGTTAATCCCACACAGAACACCATTTCCCATGGGGCATTTGAAGGAAATGGAGAATTAAACTTTTGAGCCTATCTTGCTGCATCTGAGAGAAAGATGCACTGATGCAAATAAGATTTCAAAAGACCGAACTCCTGTACACACCAAACTTTTCATCTGAGATGGAGTTCACATTTCAGAACATTCAAAGATATTTTTCCTATGCTTTGATTTTAGTCTGTGCAACCACCAATGGGAGAGATTGTCAAAGAAAGGCAGAAAGATTAATAAGGACACTAAGTAGTCATGGGGGGGACCAGTTATGGATTGTAAACTAAGAATTAAAAAAAAAATAAGTGCAGGAATAAATGTTCAACTTTTAACATGGTACGAAATTAACAGTGGGGTGCTCCCAACTTCTGTCCTAGTACTGGTGGTATTTCTGTATTTATCAGTGATCTGGAAAAAAAGGTGAACAGGGAGGTGGAAACACTTGCAGCTAAAATGACTTAGATTTTAGTCAAAACTAAAGTAAACCAAGAAACTTCAAAGGCAACTAAATTAGATGACGAGCTAACAGTATGATAGATGAAGTTCAATGTTGACAAACATCAGATAAGGGATGATGTGGGGGGAAAAAAAAAATCACACACATTGCTGTGTTCTAAATGAACTGTAACCTCTCCGGAAGAGAGTTGGACATCACTGTAAGAGTTCATTGAAGACATCTGCTCAAGCAAGGGCAGTTAATAAAGCAAACAAGGTTCAGATGTATATAGGCTAGATGAAAAATCGAAGTGAAACTATTCTAATGATATAAACAAATCATAAATCCTCACCTACAATGCTCTTTACAGTTCTTGTCACTTCACGTTGAAAAAGATATTGTAGAAATAGAACGGGCCAGAAGTGGGTGATGATGAGAATGACTGAAAGCAGGAAGAGACTCCCATAGGAGGAGAGATTTTAAATGTTTTAGTTTAGAGAAGAAATGAATATGAAGGGACCTGACAGAGGCAATGTGTAGGGCAGGGAAGATCAGGTGTGCTTGTCTATTCTTTTTCATAATACAAGGGCAAAGGAAACAAAGGAAATTTTCGAAAGGCAGTAAATTTAAAACTGATAAAGGAAATATTTTTACACAAAACGTAATTAGCTGGAAACTGTCCATATGTCTAATATTGCCATCAAGAAGTGGCTAACCTTTTTGTCCACTTTACTAGCCTATTTCCCCCTATCATTTGTTAGGTAAATCATTTGTCTGTTCCTTCCTTTATGTTTGTGCTGCAACTTACACACTGTAAGAGCTAGTTGAAACTTATTGTTATTATTCTTAATGACAGGAATATAAACCTTTAGGTTTTATGTAAAAAAATCAACCAGTGATGAAAGTTAGGAAGAAATTTCCTCTATGGTCAGGTGATCACAGTTATGTATTACAGAATGTATAACACCTTTCACTGAAGCATCTGATACCAGCTACCCTTCAAGAAAGGATGCTAGAATAGATGGACTATTGATTTAATCCTGTATAGTAATTCCTATGTACCTCAGCCCTCTATGTCGGCCAAATATGTACAAAAGATGTATTTCTCCACCTTAAGCATGGCCAAGGAATTCCTTCCCTCTGAAACAGGGAAAGACCATCTTCAGATATCATACAGGCACTGTACACATTTGACCTCCTTTGCTGATAGGATTTCATTAAGGGGCAGCACTAAACATGGCTGATAAAGGAGCAGAATTGAAAGCCATAAAGTACAGTAGAGTTTGCAGTGATTTCATACACAGCAACCATTACTGAGTCAGTAACTGAGGCAACATAGGGGTCTGCTTCAGGGAAAAGTGTGAGAGGATATGTGTGTAGCTATCCTGGATGATCCATGAATGGAGGAGACAAAATTGACAATACCGCTGAGGGAGAGATAAAATAAGGATTTTAAAAGGAGAGGAAACACAGTGCTTCCAATGTGAAGATATGTAAAATGCCCATAATTGGGTGGCTGGGGAGGAGAGGTCACATTCTAGTCTTAGTTTTAGCCAGCACAGGTTGAATTAAGGCAGTTTTTGGAATAAAGTTTTCTCTGTTTATCCTCTGCCAGGCTTGGAAGACTTCAGGCTGCAAAGTTCCTTATGACGAGTTGAAGTTTCTATAAACCTAACTTGTATGTTCTCATAGTCCTGCTTTTTTTAAAAATGGTCACAAACAGACCAACCCATGCACGGCTTGCTTTAGGTTTCTGTCAGGCTCATTAAAAAGTAAAATATGAAAGGTCTTAATACAACTCCTCCCTCCCCCGCCTTCACTCCAAATCGTATACCCACAACCCCCACACCATCATGGCTTGCTTGTCTATGACATTCCCTAGACTGAGGAGAAGCACATGCTTCCATTTGTTAGGCTCCACAGCCACTGGTGACACTCCCTGCACGGATGAATGAGGAAGAAGGGACTCAAAGTGACAAGGGGAACAAGTTAAAAAAAATAAAACCAAAGATGACAGAGAGGTGTTAATTGTGCAGTAGCTAGAAGGCCTGGGGTCTGCATGTGGGGCCTTGTATGAATGCATAGATAGCATAAAGAGAGATGCCACTGCAGATGTGTTATTGCATCAGATTACTCTGAACCCACATATCACAGAAATCAAGCTGAACAAAAACCCACTGAGGTGATCAAGCCTGTGTCCAATGCTGACTACATGATTGCCAAATAATGCTTTGTTTTGATAAGACACTGCTAATAGTCCTGTTTCTATAGGCACTTTCCTCTGCAGTGGCAGGGTGAGAGCCACTGGCCAAAATTATCTGGATATTTCTCACTTAATTTCTCAGATATTGCAGTGGCCTTGAGTAATGGTCCCTCCTATTCCCTTTCTCTCCTTGGTCCCTCCTATTTCATTTCTCTTCACATAATAGTTTGGAATCCTGTAGATACTAGCTTGGTTTAATTTCCATTGCTGAGTTTAATGTGTGGGTGCTGGATGGTGGTGGTATGTGATATCCAGGAGGTTAGACTAGATGATGTTGTGACTTAGGTCTCTGACCAAACTGAGGGTTAAAGAGGACAAAGTGAGATGGCTGAATAGTAACCAATGGGAACCACACCAGACCTTCCTCCCAACAAACCTTTATTGTCCAGTCCAGTGCAATTCTTATAGAAACAATGGTTGCTCTTCCATTCAAGCACCACATTGCACATCTTTCAAACAGCTGTCCTACTATTACCATTCATAATCTCTGGCCTCTGAAGTATGGTGCACACATCTGGGCTTGCTACGCACACATCCCTTGCATTTGTCTGTAGGGGGCAGGCTGCCAGCCCAATAATTTTATCATTTGGGATTGTTTTTCTCTGGATTATGACATCATGTGAGGAAAGTAGGAGGGATTAAAAAATTGCCACTTGAAATAAGTGCTTTTCTGTTCAGGTATTTTTCCAGCCTTGCTCAGTACTCATTTTATTTAGCCACAAAAGGGATGTAGCACATTAACAGTATGACATAGTGAAACCTTTTGGTACATGCATTTCTGCTCCACAGAGCCCAGGTGAGAGGTTATTGGTGTTTGGGCTGTGTAGTGAGAAGGTACTTGCTGGATCAGTTCTGTGATGGTCCCTTGTGTGAACACTTGTATTTGACGATCCAATACAATGCAGGAAAAACATAGATCACAGTTAGTTTCTTATCTTGTCAGATAAGCTCTCCTTGCTGGGTAAGCAAAGTGAATCCCAGCTGGGTAAACCCTGTGCAATTTCTCTACAATCACTTTTGTTCCACCACCAAATAATAACAGAGACGTGTAGCTTTAGATTTTAATAAACAGTGGGTAGGCATTTCCTGAGCTCTGAGCAAAGAGAACTGGTTTGGGGACTTCTGCCATGAAAGAAAACTCAAGAGTTAGAAGAACCTCAGAGATAACAGCACCTCAAAATTCTGCTGTGAAAAGGGGAATGAATGAATTCATTATCTGAGTCCAGGTTAAGCTATTCCACTTTCAGTTCAGAGGGGACTCCCCCACCATGAACTCCAAATTGTTGTGAACTATTGCATGGGCATTTAGTCAGCAAACATTACAAACAAACTGAACATTGTAAGGTACCTGCTTCTCCTCTAAGGGCCTTTTCCACAGCAACCCCTCTCTCCTCCAGCTGCCTCTGCTTCTCTTCTACCTGCTCCAGCTGCCGTTGGATGATCTGTTTAGGAAAGGGAGAGAAGAACACCATCAGGAACTATTCATGTACTCCACATTATCCAGCCCAGAGTGACTGCTCCCATTTCCCAGGAATTCCAAAAAAGGCTGCCCTTCATTCAGTATTTCAGAGGCATATGTCTGATCAGAAGAGAGGTATGTTCTTTGCTCTAGTTTTGCATGCAATCCCACAATGCTCCATTTTCTGCCTATGATTCTCCCAAGCTCCCAAAGCAAGAGAGGGTGCTGTTTGGTTAGGCAGCCCCCTTTCTCAGGGAGAGAACACAACTGGCCAACAGTTTTCATGCAGCTCCTCCCACTACCTGAGGACACCCACAGCCCATTTCATTAGCCTTCTGACAATAACATGCCCATCAGGTAACACTTATTGCAGCAAAATCCCACTGTAACATCTGTGGCTTATACCATCACTGGCATCACGTTATTCACTATTAACAATGTTTTTTGTTCAGCTCTAGGAGCTCAAAGGGTGCATCTACACAGCAGGGCTTAACTTGAAATAAACTACGCAAATTGAGCTCCATCAGTTGCGTAGCTTATTTTGAAATTGGGAGCGTCTACACAGCACTTATTTCGAAATAGAGCACTCTTACTCTGACTTCCCTTGTTCCTTGTACAATGAGGGTTGCAGGAGTCGGAGTAAGAAGTACTCCAGCTTGAAAGTATTTCAACATTATTTTGAAATAACTGTCTGCTATGTAGACGCAGACTAAGTTATTTAGCAATAATGCTAGTTATTTTGAAATAATGTTGCGGTGTAGCTGTACCCTAACTAAGCAGGCGCTCCCTTGCGCTGCACTATCATGAAAACTTTGAGCAATTTCTGGCATGTTCTGATGAGGCACCCAATGTGATGAAGCCAGTAGGAACAGCAGTAATCTCACTGAAATACAGGAGAGTAATCAAGACAATTAGGATACACAGACTCTTCTTGCACAGCCTATTGAGCGTCAGGATAATAAGGACACGTGGACAGCAGAGTGAATTTCCCGCCAGGACAAGATGATACTACCAGAGGTACTACCTGGGCTCTGTGTAACCTCTTTAGCTCCTCCTGCTTTGCTTGTCGCCGGGCAGCTTTCTGCACTCGTCTGGTCAGTTTGGCGTTCAGCTCCTCCTCAGTGTAGGCTCTCTGCAGAAAGGAAATCGAGAACTGATTTCACATACCATGAACAGGAGTGCAGGGGAGGGAAGGCACCTCTCTCTCCATTAACCTCCCAAGTGATGTGATCCTTCACTCCCAGAACTTTGTCAAACTAACAGTCTAGCTGTTCCATCTTTATGGATGTTTACAGCACAGCAAGTGACACCATCAGCATCAATACAGCTCGAAGGAGCATGTGCCTCAACGACAAAGCTGTGATTTTATACAGCATCCCAGTCCCACCACTCGCTGGTGTACAGTAATCTTAGATCCAGTCTAAACACAAAAATTGCACCCTTTTAGCTGACTAACACAACCCTCTTTTGTGGACACTCTGAAATCAATTTAATAGTGTCTACATATGGAGGCTGCAATGACTTAACTTAGGAAAAGGGATACAGGCTTGTCTACAGGGGACTCATACCAACATAATTAACTGTTTTAGTTCAAACATTAGCTTATATCAGCATCCCCATATGTGGGCATTCCTATTCCAGTGTAAGGTGCCTTTTTCAGTTTATCTTATATTGCTTTGGATTTGGAAGGGTTTTAAGCTGAATGGAAAAAAGCCACTCTTTATTTAGAATAAGTGTCCACCACAGAGGAGTTACACTGAAAAAACTATATCAGTTTTAAAACAGTAAAGCATTTCCTGCGTTGACAAGTGCTTAGTTAAATTACTGCAATTTCTGGGTGCATAGATAAGACCTCAACATAGGGGAGAAAGGAACTTTCACAATAACCACCAGTTAGCCCAGTGAAAAAAGAAACCACAAGAAATAATGTCATGGAAAAAAAGGCCATAGCTATGGAGGCAATAAGGTGCTTCTTCAGCTAACTTAACATATCAGGAAAGTCCTCTTAATACCAGGACAGATATGGTTTAATACCTTGCAATCCTGAGGGAATTCTGCAATTTTACTATGGCTTCAAATGCAACCGTTCCAAAATTCTCCCAGGACTAATCTTTTCAGTCATCATTTCAAGACCAGTATTACCTCTGGATTGTACCCTACATGGGCACCAGCTTACGTGATGTTAAAGATGTTAAAGTAGCTTCACAATTATATCAAGCTAATGAGACTGAACTCACTTGACTGAAAAAAGCACCTTTCCTCCTCCACATATATGGATCCAACGTCTCAGGGACAAGTGGAAAGAGTAACCTGCCTCTTCATAATCAAACCCAGTTCTGGACAGAGATCCCATTCCACTGTGAAGCTTAGTTTCAGGACAAAGGAGACCGGAATTTCTTTTTTTTTAAGTCTAGTTAAAATCACTATTCTTTTGTTAGTCCTCAACTAAGCAGCCAATCTCTTTAAGATAGTACTTGGCAACCAATATCTGGGATAGTTTAAGTGTGATCTTCAGAGGAGTTTTAAAGCCCAAAAGCAGCAGCTCTATCCCAAGCTTCTGACAAAGGGGATTACATGGAGGCACCATTATGTATTCCAAGGGAAGTCATCTCATCTGAAGAGGTGGGTTTTGCCCACAAAAGCTCAGAATACTATATATATATATATAGTTAGTCTCTACGGTGCCACAGTTCTACTCGTTGTTTTTCAAGGGAAAGGAGTTAATTCTTTGCTTCTTCATTTTCTACACAGTATGCTACCTCAGTCAGAAGGCTAAATAATTGAGGGTGGGGGTGGGTTCAGATCCCAGAAGAACTCCTGTGAGACAGGCTTGGTTTAAGGGCAGAGAGGGAGCTTAGGAAACAGAGATACTCCTATTTTGGAAAAGTTAATGCAAATTCTGTATTTTGCTTTCAATGGGGGATAGAGTTTCATTAAGATTTCCCGGTTGTCCTGGTGTATTTCAGAAGACTCTAGAAACTAACGTATAACCATTTACTCTTTTCCAAATCCTGAGGGGTGTTTAAAAAAAAAACCACACACACAAATGTACAATACACTTTCTACCTAACAAACCAGTCTGCTATGAGGCTAAGGGTTCTTAATGCATCTTCAGCACCAGGCTGTCCTGCAGAGCGATTAACAGTTCCCCTTTTGCACCCCTGAGGTGCACTGATCATTTCATGCAATGTAACAAGTCAGGAAGGTTTGGGCTTTGACACATTTCCTGTAGATGACCTCAAAGAAGATTCCACTGCCACTGTCTGCTAACATCTCATTCATGCACAGTCAGGGGTTGTGGTGTTAGTGCAGATGGGGTGGGAGGGCTGGGAGTGATGTATGGACACAATGGGTTAATAAATGGGCATGCATGCAACAATGGCCAGCTAATGGCAATGGAGACACTACCTTTGACGAGTATGATCTCTTGAATGCCAGGGCGTGTGGTACATAAATCGACTTTAAATGGGGAATGGTAAAGGGGAAAAAAATAAAAACACACAAAATGGAGCAAAATCAGTTCAACATTGAAAACAAATGCACAGTAATAAAAACAAAGCTGTTTTGAAACGCAACATAAAATTGCACAAATGGTGAACCTGGCATAGCCTGACTACGCACAATGGAAAATCTCTACTCAGCACTCTCTGGAAGTCAATTCCAACTGAGGAGCCTCTTTGGGAAACCAGTGATCCAGGAGAGTCCCTTTTCTATTCCGGCAATAAGTACGTGTAAATATATGGCCAAACAACATTTTGGTTCCAGCACTGGTGCAACGGTTTGGATTGGTTCTGTTTTGATCTGAACCAGCTCAGCCAATCATACAAGGCATCTTTAAAAAAAATCCACACACTTATGATTGAGTGTCTTTATAAAGAAAGGTTTGGCTTGTGAGAACCATAGCTTCACCCAGTCCTCCCTACGTTTCTCGCCAGGAACACAAAACTTTCAACAGATTTGTCCAAAAACAAGACTGGCTGATATGCAGGCTTCATAATCACTAGCCCCAGAGGCTTCCCGTAAGCTGTTATTTGTGTTACAGCAGGGAACCCCAGTCAGGGATGAGGACCCACTGAGCTAGATGCTGCACAGATGTATAACTAAGACAAGGGTCCATTCTACGTATTAATTAATCTCTTGGTGAAGAAGCCTTTTCAAATATCTTACCATGGTGCTCTTTATACAATCTGGTATCTTGTCCATGGATTTTGCCTTTGTCACGTATCATAAAGCCTGCATTCTAGTGGGGCTCACTCTTGCGTCTGCTTGTTCAACATTCAGCGTGGCCGCAAGATCACACGCTGATTCAGTTGTACTCCTTCCTCATCTACTTTCTGCTCCACAATCTTATTTCTCAGTCCTGGTGCTTTATGACTTAGGTATGGCCCTTGCTTACTAGCTAAAAACAATCTTGAAATTCCACTACCATGGCCTCACTCATGGCTTTGTAACCTGCAAGACCACTACCTGGGGTGCTGAGCGTGTTGCGTCACATAAGCTAATAGACACTCTGACTTGCTACCTGAGTGGGACTCCTCCAAGAGTACTAAATGCAGCTGAATGGTATTGGAACTGTTCTTTACAGCCAAAGCTGAGTAAGGAGATGTGCTCTAAGTCTGAATACTCTGCTTTAACAGGGTTCAAAAAAGAGCTAGATAGATTCATGGAGGCTAGGTCCATCAATGGCTATTAGCCAGGATGGGTAGGAAGGGTATCCCTAGCCTCTTTTTCTCTGGAAGTGGGAGACAGGGGAGCTATCACGTGAGGATCACCTGTTGTGATCCCTCCCTCTGGGACATCTGGCATTGGCCACTGTCAGCAGACAGGCTACTGGGCTAGATGGACCTTTGGTCTGACTCAGTACAGCCATTCTTATGCTCTGGCTCTTCAATCTTGTAATTTCAACTCAGTAAAAAAAAAAAAGTTGCTTTCTTCCCAGCAGTAGGGAGAGTGCTTTGTAGGAGACAGATGCGCTACCTTTGCTTGAGGCAAACAAGCACACACTACCACTAAAAATAGCAGTGTGGTTGCAGCAGCTCAGGTGACAGCTCAAGCTAGATGGGGCAACACAGAGAGTTGGGTGGGATTATTTCTGAGCCACCACTGCCACACTGCTATTTCTGGTGTGCTAACTCCAGCAGAATTAGTGTGCTCTTTCTACCTTTGGTATGAAGCATGATCCCAGCTCCTGTGCCTCCTTAAGGTGATTTTATTGCCCCGTATGTCTAAGGGAAGAGAATTTCCATTGTGCAATGAGGTACAAAGAGCACTACGACACCACTCTGGGGAAAGTGCCAGCATTCAGCATTTTTGCAGAACATTCATTTAACTAAACCAATCATGAATGAAAAGCTGAGGAACAATCTGAACATGTATGCAAACTTTTTAGTATTCAGCAAAATATCTGCAGCAGGAAACATATCTCTTGAGCACTGCATCACATTGTGTACATTCTCTCTCTCACAAACACACATTTATAAGTGCACAACCCACAAGGAAGGACATCAACATTCTTTACATGAAGGTTTTGTTGAAAGGCAACACATTAAGCCACACAAAGTTAATTTGCTGCTGATTGCTAATGCTAGGATGGATGGGATAAATAGGCCAAGCCTGCTGGAAAGCAAGTTCAGTACAACAACCACAAAAGCAACATCAGCTGGATTTTAACCTGGAAAGGATTCAGATAAAAGTTATGTGGCATGAAGGAAGCCACTTTTTCCCCCACAATGGGAGAAATAAGTGGTTGATTTGGGCTATAGTTAAAAGGAGCACATTAAAAAATCAGTGCTGCCCTTTTGACAATCCTACCCTGGATGCATTTCCTTCTGCAGCAAGACTTGCCAAGAGTGGTATAAATGTTTTACAGCCCCAGACACATTTGTTGTGAAGCAAAGGGCTGATGTGTCTGTGGTCTGCTCCCTCTGGATGAGTGCACACACTCCCATATTTTGCTCCTGGAAAGCAGAGGCAGGCACTGAGCAAAGAAGAGAACCTTAAGTGCAACTCAGCCATAGCAAATGGAGAACATCAGACATGAAAACCACACCCTGGAAATTTTGCTGCTTATGGTAAAATAGCTGAGAAAATGAAAAGGAAGCATAATATTTTTGCTGGGCAACATGAAGAATTCCAGACCATCTCTAGCATTTCCAGGCCTTCAAATACTCAGTGACCACCGTCTCTTCTGCAAAAGCCAATTTATATCAAAGTCGCTCAGCATGGAGGCACCAGAGCACCCTCCCAAATCTGAGGATATACATGGTGCTTATTGTAGTCCCCAGCCAGAAATTCACAAGCTGGACAGTAATGACAGCACCACAGCTTTTATCTGAACCCCCCCATACTGCATCTCTTTCTGTTTCCCCAGGTACCTCCTCCTTCTGCATCTCAGATGCAAGTCGGAACTTGTCATGAAACACCTCAAGGGAAAGCAAAGGAGGGAGAGAAGCAAAAACAAATAGAAGAAAGGGGTCCAATATAAAGAACAATTCCCAGAGTAAAACCCTCCTCTCAGCAGAGGCAACTACTTATATAAGATCCAGGGAGGGAAGCCTAAAGAGGTTTAATGAAGCGAGGAGGAGTCCCATTCACTTCAGTACATTAATCCTTCTGTTTGCCATGTTTATGAGAATTTTCATTAGTTACTCTTACTACATTTTCATCTCATCATAATTAAAAATGTAAATGGAAATTGTCTTCTGCCGTATTTCCACTTGCACTTCTCCACAACCTCCCCAGTCAGCTGAGACCTTCCCCAAATAAATCAGACATCTGCCTTAACCTGGCATTTGCCATTGATTTCTCCAGGCTTGGTGAAAGGTGGGGAGAGCTGCTCCCCATCAGAGTGGACAGTTGTGATACAGCCCTCCGAGGCTCCTTTTCTTCCATGAGTTGGAAGTGTGTGGTCCCATCCCTCATGCAGCGCCAATCAGAAGGGGGGGGGGGTCAGGAGGGCCATTTGGCCTGGGCCTCAAGCTCAAAGGGGGCCCCTAATTTAGACACTTGTTAATTTTTTGACGTTTGATAAGTTTCACAGCTTATTTTTATGTGCATCCCTCTCAGACCAAAATATGACACAGTCTGTCAGTTTAGAGCTGCAAATTTAAACAAATTAGAAATGCAGTTTGGTAAAAGACAATTTTTTTGTTAACTGATCAGATTTTGACCAATTTCAGCAACAGTACTACAAAGAAATCGCAAAAGATCTCACTGATGAGGACATCTTCCTCAACTGAATATATTCCATGAACTTTAAACTGGATTGCAAGCCAAAGGAGTTGCTTCAAGAAATAATCGAACTTGGACTCTTGGGGGTATTTCCTAGTATCACAATTGAATTGTATAGTTTTATCAGTTCGCCTGTATCCCAGGGGCTTTAAGTGAATGCTCCTTCAACATGTTGAAGCAGGTAAAGAACTTCTGTGGGACAAGAGCACTGGAATGGGCTCGCCATGCTTAGTATCAGCTGTGACATTGCATGAAAGCTACATTTTTCCTCAATAATTAGTGCATTTGTACAGAAAAAGGCTAGAAAAATAATTTGATAAATAAAAAAATATTCAAATTATGTCTCTTTTTTTGTGTGCCTTATTTTGTTTTCCTGTGTCGTCATTTATTATCATTATTATTGCTAGGGGCCATAAAAGCTGGAAGTGGCCCAGCCTCTCTGGACATCCGAGAGGGCCTGCTCACATGCTAGCTATGTATTTGAGCAGCCAGCCTCTCCTGACACCATGGCAACAATCACATTTTTAGCAAAGCAGCATGACCAGAGCTAGCAGGAGTATGTCTCCTCAGACAAAATTACACCTCCAGCTTGAAATGCAGACTAGGGATGTAAGCGACTAGTCAACTATCCGATAAGCATAAGCTTATCAGACAGTCAACTAGTCCCTCGACCAGTCGCTTCCCCCCCTTGCTGCCTCATTCAGAGGCAGCAAGATTGGGGAGAGCAGGAGCTGGTGCTGGGGGAAGCCAGATTAAAAGCTGGTTTCCCTAAGCACTGTCTCTGCGGGGGGCAGAGGAGGCAGGAGGGTAACGGAGACTGGGCGTGTGCTGGGAATCAGCTTATTCCTGGCTCGTGCCCCATCCCAGATGATGCGCCTCTGCTTTTTAAATGTATTAAGAGCTTGCTAGCTCTTAATGCATTTAAAAGGCAGAGCCACAGCAGGGTTAACTCCTGGGGCTGGGAGCTAACCCCGCTGCAGCTTCCCTACTTATTGACTAATTGACTAGTTGATGGAAATTCCATCAACTAGTTGATTAAACTAAATGAAACATTTCTAGTGCAGACATAGCCTGGGATCCAAGCACAAGGGAGAGAAAGAAGGGACGGGAGAGAACTCACTTCTCTCTCCAGTGCATGCTTGAGTTGAGGATCATGCTACTGTGGGTAAAATGCCTATATCCAATCCCCACACCCCAAACCTGCAGGACACGTGCATGAACCCCTCCGACAGTGGCAGTTTCCCTCCACTCTAGCATCCACTGTGTGATTTAGCATTACATTTTTGTCTTTCACTTCTACTGTTTTTGCTTTATATTTTCCCTGCTCAAATGAAACAATGAAAACACAGCCACTCTCTTATTTACTTAATGAATACACTAGATAGAGAGAAAGAAAAAGCAGGTGCCCCTCAGTTCCTGCCAAGTCTCTTGCTCACAAGTACACCCTGGTCCCAGCAAAATGACATGTTTCTTTTTTGGGTGTTTGTGGAGGTCCAGCAGATGCTCCTTCCATTTCTTCTTTACTTTTCTACTCCCCACTGAGTCCCATTTCACACTGAAGTTTCCTTTGGCAGAGGAGGGGCAGTGAGGCTCACTCCAGAACTCTACAACATAAGCCAAAGGAAGCTGCTCATGCCTAAGGAGACACTTCTTTCTCTCACAAATCTGTGAGCACACCCAGCCCTTACCTGTATAATGAGAACAAATCTGTGCTCAAATCCACATTTATCCAAAAGCACCTTTTTCCTATTTCAGTTTCATAACCACTGGTTAAACCTACAGAGATACGTCTGGAAATACTGCTTAATTGCCATGAATCACTCAAATGGAGCAGGGACAAAATGGGAGAGGAATAGGGGCAGGCTCACCCTTTCCAGACAGAAGATTAACATGTAGATCCCCATCTTCCAGGGGAAAGACACACACATATGCCATGCTGCAGAACCATAAACCTGTTGCTTGCTCCTCTTTGTTGAATGCAGACTATTACCTGTATGCAGTTTGCCTCAAACTTCAACAGATTAATCTACTGAATAGAAGAATGGTACAACAACATCCTAAAACTAGATCTTCATCAGGAAGTGAAGCCAAAGGAACATATCTGTAGTAACATTAGATATATAAGTAAGATATACTCATTAGATACGAATTTCCCATCGCTAGAGATTGTATGTTCTTTCTAGGGGAAAAAAAACATCCTACTCTCAGAACGAGGCAATAAACACATAATGCCTGTGCGTAAGGCAGTGAAACAACAGATGGCAACAGAGAATCTGACTTATTGAAATTAACTGGCTGATTTCAGGTTTATTGTTCAACCAATCTTATATTAACACCATCTGCAGGAAAAAGAGTAAGAATGATAAAGTTAATTCTGGTAAATGCTGTTATGGTTCTGAGTCTATATCCAAATTATGGCAGCTCTATCTAAATGGTCTTCCTACCTCTCGCTTGGACTTCTGAGAAGATCGTTCAAGAACATCATCACTGGAGAGGTCCGAGTCCTCCGAGAAGCTTAGGTGTCGACGGAGCTGCAAATCTGAGAAAAGAGGCAATAAAGACAGAAGAATGGGATGACAAGGTTAGAAGAGTAGTCACAGTTATTGTGTTTCTGTCTCTCTGCAGATACTTTTGAGCTTGGCCTTGCTCCTGTTTGACTTATACTTCTGAAACAGTTATAACAGTCACACCTCACTGCTGCACTAGCTGGAAATACCATGCTGGGAGCACCACTCCATGAAGTGATACCAGAACACTGACTGTGGCAACACTGACTGTGGAGTTTCTTTCTAAGGAAGCACCACCTTCTGTAGGAGGTAAATCTGAGAATGATGCTGAACATAGCACAGCTTCATTTCCCTCCACCCAGGTTAATGTCCCTACAAAGAGGCATTTAGATGATAGCAGCAGGGATTAAGTTCATTTTGTCCAGCTCCACTTTGGCCTGAGTCAAAAGAAGTGACAGGTACCTCTGATTTGGCCCATATTTATAGATAACTGCGTTAGTATGGCACAAGAGTCTCAAGTTGTCACTCAAATGCTCTGAGGCAACCTGATGGCGATTGGAGATTCGTATCTATGGGTGACCCCATAATCCCTGTTTTGTAAGGCTATGGAGAGCTGACAGGTCCCCAAGCCACACAGGGAGCAAAGAGGAGAGAAAGTAACTAAAGCTCCATGCTCCTTTGAGCATCCATGTACCTTTTAATGAATAAAGGAACATTTATATCAGTCTCAAAAAACCCTGCATAGTTTGCCATGCCAGATTCAAGGGAATTGAATGAATAGTCAAGGTGGGCAGCCAGGACAGGAGTTAAAACAAGTTTGAAAAGTGGCAAACTCCAGCCTTTTGAGTCAGGGAAAGGCAGAAAAATTACTACCCCTGTACTCTGGGACATATGAACAGAAGAGTAAAGGACCACATTTGCTATTTGACAATCTGTTTCCCCCACTGATATGCTATTTATTTTATAAACAAATATGTGCTTATCCCATTATCCTCAAGGGTAAACCATTTGCACGTTAGGCAAAGGAGAGTGACTCAGATGCACAGCAGTGTGGGGTAGCAACTTGGGACTTCTACATTTCAGAAACTTTCCAGATGAGGTGAAAGTACAGTGTGCAGACAGGCAGATGTACTATACCTGCTGCTCTAACCATTGGGGAAACCTTGTGCTTCCCAGAGTCCACTGTGGCACCACTGGAGGGAGTGCTAGGGCAAGATTTGTCATCAGTCTTTTTCTTCTTATCTTTCTTGTACCCAGAAAAAACAGACTTCCACAATGATCTGGGCTTGGTGGCTTCCTCAGCAACACCACTGGATTTGTCAGAAAGTCTGCTGTCGTTCTTGGATTTCTTCTCCTTTTTGTTCTTACGAGGGGAGAAGAGAGAAGTCCTTTTCTTACTTTTCCCACTGGAGCCCTCTGAGGAGGTGACAGACCCTTCTGGCCCAGCAACATCAGCAGGGGGAGAGAGGAATCTTTCATTAGCAGCATCATGTTTCATTGTGGGGCCCTCTACAACTTTAATGGCCAAACGTCCCGAGGACTCAAAATCCATCTCTTTGGGCTTCAAAGGCATGGAGGAGGCTTTCCGTGCCTTGGTGGCCCCAGCAGCTGCAGCCATCTCCAGATCTTTCATCTTACACAACTGTTTAGCCATGGCATCTCGCAATGCCTGACTCTTTACAGACTTCTCTCGGGCTCTCATTCTTTCCTCAGCTAGCTCCTTGGCTTCTGGAGAGATTTGAGGTAGCACCCTCTTTCTTTGGTTTGCTCCTCCTTCCATTGATAGTGGTCCTCCATTCTCTTTGACCAATGGCAGGTGAAGAGGCTTCTCTGGCCTTGGCCTACTGGTAGGGGGCGTGAAGAACTTATCATGAAGACTTGTATCCTCAGTTCTCTCATCATAAGTGTCTTCTACGTCATCAGCAAATGGAATTTCATCCACACTCTCCACAAACGACTTCCGCACCTCTTCTTTTGAGGCCTGGGTTGACTCTTTGGCAGGAGGGTTGTGCTCATAAGGTAAGGGAGCAGGAGGTGTTGGTGCTGGTGCTGGCTTAGACTCTGTCTCACTCTGCCAAATTGTCTGATGCCTCTTTCTACGCAAAGTTGCTGGAGCTTCATTTTGAGGAGGTGGTGGAGGAGGGCTTGATGGTGGAGTGAGCATAGTAGAATCAGAAGTATTGAAGCTCTGGCTAGCCAATGTCTTCATGTTGGATGAGCTCCCATGCAGACCCAATCCAGAGCTGCTGGATAGATCTCTCTTTACTTCATTGGAACTCTTCAGCTCTTTGTCTGAGGGAGATTTTGGAGTCAGCAGAGACAATTGCTCATTGTCTAACTTGGACATGATGAGCCTTCTTGGGGCAGGCTGGGGTTTTACAAGATGGATCACTTCCTCCTCTGAAACACTCAGTGGAGCTGACTCAAGGGCTGAGACAGTAAAGCTAGGCTCTGACACTTTGCTTCTGTTCACTGGCGTGAGCCCTAGACTCTTCCGGATTTCAGCACTCTTTATCCAGAACTCCTCTACGAGATTGTTCCGTTTCAAGGCTTCTTCTGCAGAAGTAGGGCTCCCCAATTTTTCCACCTCATTATCTTGGCTCTTCAGGGCAAGTTGGACTAGAGGAGTGGATGTTAAGGCTGGTGCAGGCTGAAAGCACACTGGAGGTTCCACTGGAGATGGAATGGGTGCTTCCGCAGATGGCAGAGGCTGGGAACAGATAGGCAACTGGGCAGAGGGGGGGGATGAAGCCAACAGAGGTGTTGCTGGCTGAGACTGTGCTGGTGATGTAGGTGTGATGGCTTCTGGCAACGCAACTGGTTGGGACCGTATTGGAGAAAGAGAAACAGAAACAGAAGGGCTTTTAACTGTCTGATCTTCAAGGATTTCATCTTTTGGATTTTCTTCAATGATGAACGGTTCAGGAAAAAAGCGTTTCTCTGGAGATCTGTCCATGCAAGGCAGTACTGTGAGGGAATCCTTTACATTCTATGGAAATGGAGAAACAAAAGATTTTTAGTGTTCTATAAACCACAAAAAGGGTCTAAAGAAAGTGTACTAGGAAAGTTTCTCCAAAACCAAGAGTTTTACTGTATTTACATTCTTTCCCATTAAAACAGCAAATCAATCCATGCATTTGTCAATGTGTTCTTGTTGCCTGTCGCTATAGAGCAGTGGCATAGGAAACTTGATTGTTCTAACTGAAATGGCACTGAAATGAGTAAAAGATAAATCAGGGTGTCTCAATTATAACCTTTGTCTTCATTCAGCTTATACACAAATGAATCTGACAGGACACTGCTGTGGAGGGAACTCAGAGTGACTGAACTGACTCAAGCAGAGACTGGACAATGACCAGTTTTGTCGCTGTATATATCCATGATACATAATTCCTGCTTGCTACATGAGTCCACTGAGGGGAGAATATCCAGTAACTTTTTCTTTGCCTTTAGAGTTAGACACTTGTTCTACTGATCAGTCACTTCACTGTGAACTTGTTCAGAAGAAAAAAAGTGACTATTTTTCTTTTAAAATCAACAGGAGCTGTGTTCCCTGCTCACTACGCTCGCCAACCCCTCCCCCGGTCTCTGGGGGTAGGCAGGGCTAGCTCTTCCCCCAGCCACCAGGGAGAGGAAGGCTGTGGCTGCACCAGCTCTGGCCTCTTGTTCCCCACCCCTGGGGGAGGGGTGGAGAGGGCCAGGGCCGCACCAGCCCCAGCCTCTCGCCCCCACCTCCAGCTGCTGGAGAGGTGAGGGAAGGGCCAGGGCCGCAGCCAACCCTGGCCTCTTGCTCCCCCCTCCAGCCGCAGCCAGCCCCAGCCTCTCGCCTCCCTTCCCCGGGCCACAGCCACCACTAGCCTCTGGGCCCTGCCCCGAGCTACAGGCAGCGATCTCTCGGCCTCCCCCCTTCGGCCCCTGGAGGAGGGCTGGAGCCAAGCCAGACATGGCAGCAAGGGCTCTTTCCCGGCCACTGGGGAGGGCCAGCCAGGGCAGCAGCATCCAGACTGGGAGTGTGCGGGGCTTGTTCCTGTAGACACAGAGTGATGTGATGACATCACTCTGTTGCCTCATAGGAAAGGCGTTTTTTTAAATATATAGAGAAAAATATGAAATCAGGTCTCAAGTTGTCAGAGGACAATTTATGTCATCCAGATAAAGAAGCAAAAATTATCACAATCAGGTCATACAAGCTGTTCTACTAATATACAGAATATAGACCCATAATTGATGTCAACATAGATTTGAAGAGCACCAAAAACTTTTACCTCTATTTTTTCTGTGCTGGGACTCCCAACTGGGGACAGAGGAATAGAACTCTCCTTGGGTGAGCAGATGAGGGTGGAAGGTTTGCATGGATCTAGGGAAAATGAAGAATGTATAAAAAACCCAAACAAATGAACTCTTTTAACATTCTAAATCCATGTGAAGCACTGTAAACCGTGAGCAAATCACTAGCCCTTTACATTCTAGATGATCCCTCTGGAGTATGAATATCTGTATGTGACCATAACAATACAGGCAAATAGCCCAAAAGTACTCAAAAGGATCTGAGGTTCTGGGGGCTCCCTGATGCTTTTGGAAGATGTAGCTCATGGTATCACACCACCTTTCTCAGAATACAAATGCAAGCATATGCAAGGCACTGAAAATAATGGCATGGTTCAAATTTAATTGAAGAGACTGCTTTCACCAATAGCTCAATTCAACAATTCAAAGAAATGATCAGTCTTTCTGGACTGCAGGATACAGAGATGAAGTGTTTACCTTCTGTCAGACTGCAAGGAGCAGCGGCTTTTAGCTCATCCTCATCTTCGAAGACTTTCAATTCTGGCTCTTTCATGTCCCCTTGAGGTAAGTGACACTCATCTTCTGCCTCAGATGGGATGTCATCTGACCATCTTTGATCTGAGTGGGAAAAGAAAGATGACAGAAAGGAGGAGGTCTCGAATGCAAGGCCACAAGAATAGCCACTTACTTTCGAAATCTTTCTATTACTCTATCTACTTCCATACAGGGCACTATTCGCGGTGGTACCTGAGAACCTAACTCTCCTATTCCTTTATTATATGCTAACTGGGGTTACTTAACTAGTTACTAAGGTGATACTAATTAGGTCCCTACTTTGTTTCATACGTTTCACGGTTAACATTGGAAGTTTCCCTATACCTTCCAGTATCTGCAGTTTCCTTCATGCTGGCAAGGGAAGGTTTTGGAGTTAGCCCTACTGCCTTTTCCCACATGAACACTCACTTCCTTCATTCAGAAAGACTACTCATGACAGTAAGGACTCTAATAGAGTGATTGTAAGCAATGTCTTCCAGAATCCATGGCACTACAGTTCTTCAGCTCCATTTCACACTTCATTTCTACTTTTCTTTTTTCTTCACTGAGCTCCCACATATACAGATTGGCTCTGACTGGATCACCCTTACACAAGACCCTGCTCCCATAATGAGGTTTAGTGATATACTGTGGCACCATACCATCGTCCAGCTCTGCACCTGTGTCTCCTTCTTCACCTGCTTCTCCTTCTGTATCTGCAGGCTCTGTGCACACCTCGTCCTCCACTTCATTCTCCTCAAATGGGGCTAGAATGCATTAAAGTATTGGGGGAGAGAGAGAGAGAGAGAGAGAAAAATCTATACAAGGGAAAGCCTTAGTTTCCAAGGCTCGAAGAAAGCCAAGTGCCTCGAGTGCCAATATTTACTCATTGTTACTGCAACTAGGAGCTCTGAGGCGCGTCAGCAGGAAAGACCCACACACATATAATCAACCGGCATTTCAAGCCTTCAGTCCTAGCAGTCAAAGGTTTTGTGATTTTGAGGAACTTTATCATAGACACTGACATTGTAAGGTTTTCAAGGCACTTCAGAGGGATCGGCCTTATGAACTACCAGCATCTCCTATTCTGAGCCAAGGCATATTGGAGTGAGACTTTAAATAAGGAGGTCAGGGAAAGCTCTAATGGAATATGCTTGGTTGTGGCTGCAATGTAGTATCAGCACCACAAAGGAACTGCAGTTACTCCACTGTAGCAGATGTATGCAAGTTGCAAACTGCAATCTCATATTCAAATATAATTACTTGCCTAGCAGCAGAAACAAAGATGTTTCAAGGACCTGAAGTCAGATGAAGTGACCAATGAGAAGAGTTGAGCATCTGGAAAGTGTTTAATTTCTGTGCTGCTGAAACACTGTAGAAGTGTTTGGTGGAGTCCAGGCTGCAGGGCAGACAGACAAGGCCCGGATGATATTCTGATATTTTAATGTGAATAACAGATGCACAAAAAGTCTGTTCTTCTGTGCCAGAGCCCAGAATCTGTTTTGCAAGATCAATACAAGGGAAGATTCCTGAATTTATAAACCCAAAGAAGGCATTTGACAACACTGCGCAGAAGAGGATTTAATTCTAGAGGGGATCACGTGGCCCCTCTCGCGTGACCTTTAATTTGCTAAATGATGTTCCACAGAAACCCAGAAACTCCTGTAACTCTTTCCATTATTACATCTTATCCTATCTCAGATATTAGGGGTTGAACTGCTAGAAGGATGTGGCTGTCTGTCACATAGCTTCAAGGTCTTTCCACAACTTCGGGCTGAATCATTTTTGTTTTAAATCTGCTCCTAGCCATAACCATAGCACAGGCAGACAGCACAAACCTGGGCCAGGATTTGTGCATATAAGTAGCACAACTGCAGGCTCAAATGATATGTTAGACATTTAACTAAGTTGTTGAATGCTCAATTATTGCAAATGAGCATGCATTCTCTGTAATCATGCTGCAAACTATATGCACACAATACTAAAATTCTGGCCCCATGATGTAAATGATGCCAGTGCGAAGTAGGGATGTAAAATCCCATTTAATTGGTTAACTAGTTAAATGCAATGTTTAACTCCTCCCCATTGCCAACAGTGGCTGCTTTGGAGTACCTCCTACCCGTGGTCAGTCCTGCAGGTGGGGAGCTGCTCCAGCCCCCACCAGTTAACCATTCACATCCTTAATGCTAAAACTAATCACGACAGTCTAAGAAAGAGCAAGCAGGCATCTTGACATTTTCCACACACATTCTCCTCTTTTTCTAATAGAGGCTCTTTGCTTCATTGGTCTTCAAAGCATGACACTGACTTTCTGTTCTACTGAAAGGAGCGTTGTCCGACCCCTTCAACCTGAGAATTTCTTCTATGCCACTCTTGCCGCCTTTGTTGCATCATGGCAGTGGAGAGGCACATGGCTTGCTGGCTTTTTTTAAACAGCTGTTACAAGATGCCTTCCTGTCATCTAAAAGGGGCATGACATGGCTTCCCCCCTTAAACCAAAGGCTTTGTAATGTGTAGAATCTTACAGATCTAGAACATGAAGGCTAAGTCACAGCTGTAAGGACAGGGCTTCCCACTGAGACATCTAAAGATGTTCTAAACTAAATCAGCCTTCCCTCTCCCTCCTCACACCTGGCGCTTTACTGACCTGCTTGCTGCGTTTACATACCAGCTACTGCCACAGTAACTTGTTTCAGGTAAAAACATCAAATGTGAATGACTGTCACAAAATGTGTAAAAACGTCACCTTCAAAAGGGTGAATACCTGACACTGGCCCTAGCTATGTGTATGCTGGTTTTTCCATTTGGAAATTGTGGTGCACTTTCCTATAATGAGGATCAAATAGATGAAAATAAATCCTTTATGATACCTTAAGAATACAAAATTCAGCAGCATATTTTATGGATGCATAGATAAGTAGCACACTGGTGCAATGAGCAGCCCATTCTGAAGGACCTGGAGCTTGCGGAACAGGATAAGAGGGTGGGTGGTTATAGTTATATATACAGTGTGCATATACGTATGTGCAGTTAGGATGAGGAGCAAGAGGACAAAAGTTGCCACACAGTAACTGCTAAACTATACACTATGGCAGCCAGAAACTACAGAGTCAGCATTTTGTCCTTGTCGGCCAGCAGCCGGGACTTGATGGGGTGATGTGCAGCTATCTCATAAATGCTGCCGCCTTGCCGTCACAGTTACAGGATCTACATTTTAGAGGTGAGCTAATTGTTCCTACTCGGCTAGAGGTCACACAAGTTACCCCGATCTACTGTATGTCTTTAATTTACAGAGCTAAACAACCCTTTGTTCCCCATCTCCATACTCACTGATTTTGTAAGAGATTCTAGGGGACGATCTAGGAAGATCAGATGACATTTAGCATATTTCCACTCCCTTGGTGCTTAGCTGGGGAACATGTTTCAGGTTTGTGGAGCATGGCTATTTCCATTGTCACTCCTGGCCCTGAAGAGTTCCTGGCTAGCTTAACTGACATCTTTCTTGGTCACCTCACCAGAAAACTGTAATTTGCTTCAAGCACTGCCTGAAGGACTCACTCTCCTCCAAGAGAGCTCCAAGATGTCTTTGTCAATGGGTGGGGAAGGATGACTTAATTTCTCCTCAATTTATAATGTAAATCAAAATGTTTAACCTACTTCTTCATTACACTAAAGATTCTTTTCTGTATGGCCTGCCTTTGCAAAGGGTAAGATGAAAGTCCAGTTCATGCGAGAATGGACTGTGAGCGAGGCATGCATGCACATTCCCCCTCCTGGACATGCAGTAGCAACAGGGCCATAGATCCAGTGTTAAGGTACCAGCTCAGCTGCTGAAGGCATGGAAAGAGGGCGGGCAGGGTTATTTTGAATCCGTATAGAACGAACAACACCAAACTACCTCCAGGGAACGTCTCCAGCCATGCCTGCACCGCCTCAAGGCGTACCGAGGGAAGGTCGGATGCTGAATTTAAAAAAACAATAAATAATGATAGTAAATCAAAAGTTAGACACAAATAAGTGTATGAAACTGAAACCACTCAAGAGAAAGCCCTCAAAACCAAGAACAGAATTAAAACTTAGACACTGTTAGATGACGGAGACTGGGTTTGAGGGTTAAATTAAGTTAATGAGATATAAATACCAAATCTGCTTTTAGGATCCATGGAAGATAAGGGTGTAATTGAGAACTGAACATGTCCTCGGTGTCCTGTTTGCAGATTCCAGCCATTTTGGTCAAGCTGACAAAAGAAGCTATAAGATGGAGTACGACCATAAAAATAGCGCTTACAAAAGCTAATGTCTGTATTAATTTCAGCATCCTGAGTTTGGATGCTTACAAATAAGGGAGAATTCCTACTGGAGCACAAGAGATCACAGACTAGCTTTCCTGGATATCAGCAGTGTTGCTCTGAACCTTTAGATCTAACTGTCTGCTCCAGGGAATGGTTCTGAAGTGCTCTCTAAACAGCATGTGTGGGAGGAAACTATTCAATTGTGACCACATACTGAAATCAAACTGACAAGTGAAATTTGTGGAGCATCCACACAGCCACACCTTGCATCAGTCCCTTTAGAAGTTGCTACTACAGTTGAATACACCTTGATTAAAGCTATAAACTAAAGCATCTAAATTATGGGTCCGTGAACATCAAGCTCCCAATCTGGCATATTCTTTAAGCAAGCAAACATTGCCTATTTCCTGAAGGAAGCTGGAAATGCCATGAAAGGGACCATCTGCATAATGGGGAAGGGTCAGCACAGGTTTTCCTTCACTTTATGGACAACTGTGACAGTACATCCTGGAAGCAGCTCAGAGTGTCACAGAGAGGAGCTGAGATTTAAAAATGGGACACTGGTAGCTTACAATGCAGGAGTGAGTTAAAGTCCTTCTGGTTGACTTTATTTAGCCTCTCTTTGTTTGTACAAAACACTTTACTAACTATCATCAGAATAATTTCCCCCACCACTGAAATTTAGCCACTTTTGGGGTGAAATGCAGCACTGAATAATAAATGCACACACCAGGAAGTAAAACCACACCCACCTAAAACTACCAAGCAACTATAGGCAGAATGAAATTACTGGGAAAAAAGTGTTGAGAGAAAAAGAGTTAAGACCTTCCTTTCCCCCCCAGTTCTTATAACAAATACCATGTGATTTTTAATACAAGCTGTCAGTACCTTGGTCTTAAATTTCCACGGAAAGATAGCACCTCTTGAAACACAGTTCTCCTAAAACCATTCTGATACACTGGTTTGGTATGGACTTAGAGGGAACACTGCCTCCTACTGAATGAAACACCACAAAGTGTTTGCTTTGTTTTCCTCTGATAGCATTCCTTAC
Source organism: Pelodiscus sinensis (assembly GCF_052426305.1). NCBI lineage: Eukaryota > Metazoa > Chordata > Testudines > Trionychidae > Pelodiscus > Pelodiscus sinensis. Next base: position 112,307,721 of record NC_143052.1, read on the forward strand.
AGCTCTCCTAATACTAGGGAAGTAGGCCACACCCTGCTTAGCTCAATACAACGGATGTTAAAATTAATCAACTAATCGAATAGTCGATGGAATTTCCATCGACTATTTGATTAGTCGATAAGGGCGCTTCCACTTTTAAATGCAGCAAGAGCCCGCCCGGCTGCTGCTACTTTTCAAAGGTGGAAGTGTCGTTTGGCATTCCGCCTTTGAAATGCTGCATGGAGCTTGGGGCCAGCGGGGGACTGAGTCTCCCACTGTCCACAGGCTCCATGCAGTGCTTCTGTTTTGAAATGTACAAGAGCCCCAGCGGGGACTTGTACATTTTAAAGTTGGAACGCCACTTCTGTGTCCTTGCCCCCTCCTATGGAGCTGGAAGGGAACCAGCTTTTAAGCCGGCTCCCCGCAGCAACTCCTCCACTTCTCCGCCCTGGCTGCCTCTTTCTGATAGAGACAGCAAGGGAGGGCGGGGGGGAGCAAGGAGTCGACTAGTATGTAAGCTATCCGATAAGTTTATCAGAGAGCCGACTAGCCGCTTACATCTCTACTCAAGACATCTGACAAGATCTTAATCCTAGGTGTGGGAATAATGTGGAAAGTGAATCACAATCAGATTTATGAGATATTGCAGAGGGTCTCACCATTCTCTATTCCCCCCCCCATCTCCAAAGTGGCCTTAAAATAAAATGGCACCTTAGCTGCTAAAATGGCACCTTGGCTGATAAAAATACCATCAAATGCCAATACAAAGAGCCAAACAGCAACTGGTTAGCTCCTCGGGTCCTCTGTACTTTTCACCACTCCCTGAAGATACCAGGTCCCTGGCAGATGCAGTTACAAAGTTTGAAAAGCAGTAGCAGAACGTTTCAATGTAGAAGCTAAAATTGTTCAGCCTTTCAGAATAAGTTACTTTTGTTTTGCCAAGGTCTGGACTCACTAAAGCCGTCCCAAAGGAACACAACTGGCTGAACTGTTCGCTGTCAAATCTGGAACCTTTACATTTTGTTATGAGGAGCTTGCAACGAGCAAATTCAAATAATTCCCATCCGGTAGCAGAATGTTACAAGGCTTCTAACTAGATACACAAGCCAGGAAAGTTCACCATGTCATGGCGTCATAGAGAAGCGGTGACTCAAATGGAGACCCACCTCAAAAATAAAATGGTTAAATAAGCGTTTAGCTTCAGGAGGCAGAGCCTCTGAATCACTGTTCACCCTTCTGATGAAGGTTGTGCTTGAAAGGACCAGAAGCAACAGGGTCAAACAGCTGCAACTGTGATCTGGGGATTGATGCACCAGGGAGATTACCTCTGGAGGTGGAGGACTTTGAAACTGGGACCATTTTTTCCTCCTCCTCTTTCTCGCGGATGTGTGTCCAGTGCACATCTGCCAGGATCTCCAGGGGATCAATTGGATTTACAATCTGCTGTAGCCTCAGGTTTCCAGCTAGCAGACCAAGGATGTGACCGATCAGGGTGTGAGTAGGAAGGGAGGAAGGACAAGGTGGAAAGAGGGAGAAAAAAGAGGAAGAGAAAGGAAACACACCACCGGAAAGGAAATATAAGGAAAGAAAAAAGAAAATATTATTTGCCAAGATCAGTTTGACAGACAGACAGACAAAGCTCGGTATCAAATATACATGCATCTACAGACACACAACCATTTATAATCCTCAGGTTCCCACTCCACTCTGAAGCTGAATCACGCTAGCTTCACTTCAGACTACCTCTATTGCAAGCAGCAGCCTGGCAATGGGAGGCACTCTGTGAGCATCCAACTGAGATTTGGTAGGTGATCAATGAACAGAACTTTCAGCCATATTCAGCCTATTCCACATGAGTATCACCCTATGTATCCTGCTGGCAACAGTCTGCACTGTGGGCTCAATTTCACAGAACAAAGGATCCATTCACTCCCCAGTGGTCCTCAACACTGTGGAAGTGCACTTTTTGGGGTTTGAATCCCAACTCTTCACCATTATGTGCAAAAGAGAAACATTAAGATCTCCCATTACCGGCTGCCCTCAGAATGACCAGCTGCATGTAGTTTTATATTGCACTGGATTTTTCAGTTTAAGGTTGACAACACTTTATTCAGAGTATTTTAGTTGTGGTGTTGGAGTAGTGAAAGGATTGCTCGGGGGGGCAGCATCATTTTATGAGTAACATCAGGATTCTCACTGAGACAGAGCGAAAATAATTTCTCTTCTTGGAAACAGATTTCTTTTGTCAAAGTGTCCATACATATGACTAAACCACTTTGGAATGTGTTTTGTGTATTTCAAGGTTTTCAACAAGACTGTTTGATTAAGTTACCCTGGTAGCCATTCTCTAAATTTCCTCTTCATTGTGGTACAAAGGACCCTGGGAAATTTGATCGTGAGTTCTCCTCACCCTTTTCCTGCAGCAAGGTGTACAGGAGTTCTCCATGGTGAGTCTGACCACAGGTTGCAGGATTTTTTATTATGGCAAGCTGTTTTCTCCATTAACCGCTCCCCACGCATTAGCATGCACCAGACACAGCTGTTCACATCACTGGGCAAGAAACCCTCTGTCTCTTCATAGCAAAGAGCCAACCATCACTGACTACAGACTATCCATCTGAGGAGCCTGGCACTAGGCATTTGTCAAAACTGTAATGGGGAAGGCCTGTCACACAGCAGAATAACCCATGGAAAGCCTGGTTTGTGGAATCATAAATGAGGATTTCAGCTTCAGGAATGGCTGTGGTATCACCATCGGGGGCTATCGCTGTTGGAAAAACTGATATTGAGGGAAGGACCATTTATTGAAGCACAAAATTATTTGGTAGTTAGTCAAAGGGGCAAAGTAAAGCAGAGAAATACACAAAAAGGGAATGGAATTAAAATTTGAATCTGTACTTCAATTTATCAGTGTAATGATCCCTCCCAATCAAAACAAACACAGCCTTACCAGAACTCCTGGATATCTGGAAGGGAACAAATGAATATTCAGGAGTGGCCAATAGGGACCAAGTCACTGGCCAACAAATGGAGCGACCTGATCTTTCCTTGTTGTGCTTGTATTCCAGTGTTCCCACATGCAAGCTCTAAGATCAGTAGAGTTAGTGTTTACACCACACCACACAGCTGAGTTAAAAGGTTGAGGATTACCAGCAACAGCTGGAAGTAGGAAGCTCAGAAAGAGCAGGCCCCACCTGATTTGCAGGACTTATTTCACATTACAATATAGCTTTGTATCCTGACCATTCGGGATTTAAACAGGTATGACATCACCAAAGAGAGGCCCAAACAGAATGTAGAATTGGACCAGACACAATAATCACTAACCTTATTATTTTATTATTCCTTTTACATAGCAGATACTGAAATGTATTTGCTACCCTGTCTGCTACCACTACCTTTGACTGGATGGAATCAGAATTGTTCAAGTGTGTGTCACAGGCCCTGTACTACTACAGCAAATAGATTTTCCTTTATTTCAAGTGGCAGGAGTCTGTCATTTACAGCAGGCGGATCTGAGCTCTCAGGCTTTTAGTGGTCACATTTTACAGGACAAACTGAAGCAGGAAATAGATGGCATGTGTTTATTACAACATCCATAAACCCATTAAAGAAATGAAATTGGAGAATAGGGAAAGGCCCTTAATTTTAATTATTTTTTTTCTATATGGAAATTACATGTCTTTGCATGTACCAACTGGTTCCATGTCACCTGCAGCACTTCGCAAGCTGCTTTAGATTTTACTGTTATGATTCCTCTACATAGACATTGCATTAATTTTAAAAAAAGAAATTAATGCAAGCTCCAGCATAGATACACAGCTATAGCTGTTTAAAACTGACTATGTGAATCAACAGGGCTCGACAAATTATACAATCTACTCGCCTGTGGCGAGTAGATTGTAACCCGGAAGAGCCGGGTTCGGGTGATTTGCGCATGTGCAGAACGCCAGACAGTGCAGCTGGTGAGCAGGGCTCGCCACGGTTTGGCGAGCCCAGCGAATCAATGTAGCTTGCACCTGTAAAATTTACCCATATAAACTAAACTGGTATAAGCCATACTTTCAGAGGTTTAAACATATTGGTATCAATATCACACCTTTATTTAAACCTGTACTTCTCTGTGTATGTAGCCCAGGCCTTACTTAAGAGGCAGACCCCAATTCAGTTTTTGCAGTAATATAAAACTGTAAAGAGCCCAGCCACTCCTGAAGTACTGGGGGCTGGCTGGTGTACAACCTGCTGTTCTTCTGATATCTGACCACTTGAATGCAGGCTGAAGGTGTGACAACCAGAATCCAGTCACGCTACAAGGCGAACAGGGAGTCTGAATCCCCCAAAATTAAACTTTGAATCAACTGACTGTATACAATGTTCCTGTGCTATAAAAATATGTTAAGGTCTTCCATGAAAATGGGTAATGTTTTGTACCTGATGGTCATTATGAGATATGTACCCGGACTGCGGTTGTGAACTTATGGGAAGACACAGGACTAGAAGGACTGTGGGGGTTACCCTGCAAGAAGTAACTATGTTGGTGGAAGCCAACATGAGACCTTTATGCTTGTAGGCTGGCTACTGGTATCGGGGTTCTGAGCCACAGCAGCACTGCATTAAGGTACCCCAGGTTCCATGGCAGGTAGTAACAGAATGCCCCAAAACTTCACAGAAGCATTTCAAATGTGGCTGCACCCAAGGCTGGCCATTAAGCTTCACAGGAAGCTGGACCTCTTAGCTCACCTTTACATGAAAAGGTAACTCGGTGAATTCCAGAAGAACAGCATGTTCCCCTCTCTAGCCCCTCTGCAGTACTGAACAGCACTTTAGGAGTGGCTGGGCTCTCTCACAATTAAACGTTGTAATTCTAAAGATTAACTGGAAGCTGTTCCAGTGTTCCCAAACCTGCTCTTTAAGAACAAAAATTCAAGTAGGACAGCTGCTAGGACAGAGAATAATGGAATTTAATGAAAATGGCAGCGACTAAGGCTCTCTTGCTTCCATGTGCCTTTGCCCGCTGGCCATCTGGCCACCTTCAGTTCTCACCATCAAAAACGTTAAATCAGGGAATATTTAACATCACAGATTGAACTTTTACAATAGAAAGTGTTGGAAGTGGCCAAGAGACCCCAGATTTCTGCTGAATTCACAGCTGCACTCCAGGGGAAGAGCAAATGATGAGTCAGGAAAGGCTAGGAACAAACAATATTTATATACAGGCAGTCCCCGGGTTACGTACAAGATAGGGACTGTAGGTTTGTTCTTAGTTGAATTTGTATGTAAGTCGGAACTGGTACATATTGTAGGGAAAACTCTAGCCAAACATTTCTCCAGAGCTCAGTTTTATTCTCCCATACCTCACTTCCCTCAGTCCTTTATTCTCAAGCTGAGGTGTCTGCTGAGAAAAGCTGCTCCGCATCTCCCTAGTCTGCTGGGGGGGAGGGGGGCGCTAGCTTCGCGTCTCCCTGGTCTGCTGGGGGGAAGCAGCTAGTGCAGGGTTGCCTCACCTGTTTGTAAGTAGGGATCCGATGTAAGTCGGATCCATGTAACCCGGGGACTGCCTGTATATTGTACACATATTTTCAAAAGAGCAAAAAAAGTTGATATTTTCCCATATGATTTTCTCTTATGCTCCTATGAAATCTTTCATATGAAGCATATGGTGCATCAAAATACTAAAAACAAACAAAGTTTCAGGCAAATCAGGAAATATAAAGTAAAAGAGCTCTGTGATAATAGCAATAAGCCACAAAGGACATGCAATGCCAGCTATGAGGTGCACCTATTCAGTTGGGTGAAAGCACTCAGCTTTTAGTCTTACATATCCAGGCTCATATGAGCCAAATCAATGCAGAAAGAATGAACATACTGTTGTGGCCTAATACTTCAAGAAAGTAATGATCAAAAATTGGAAATACAGTGCACTGTAGGAAATAATCCATCTGATCTAGCCAAGCAGAAAGCGATCAGAGTCATTGAGTATATTTTACAGTTGCGTCACAGTTCTCGGGAGACTATCTAGCTTTCCCTACCCTCCCACACAAGGAACGGTAAAAATGTAGTACACCTAAGCAGTGCCTATGCTTGGATCATGAGAGGAAGTCAGTAACTCCTCACCCAACTTCAAGAGAGTTGGTACATGCATTTCAATAAAAACAAAACATCTTTTCATGTGGGACCTGCTCTTTAAAATGTCAGTCCCCCCACATCCTTGAGGACAAGCAAAGGTGGTGATGGTACAAGGGTACCTTTAAAAGTACCCGTGTCCTCTTCATTTGACAGTCGTTGAAGCCAGAGGCCTTGTTGGAGCTCTCTCTCCCAAGGGTAATACTCTCCCTCTACAGCAGGGGGAGGCATACCCCCACATACAGCATAAGATGCACGCACACAAATAATACAGAGAGGGAAAGGACAGAGAATCAGAAAGCAAAATTATTGTTTGGAAATCCAACATGACTTACTGTACTCATCAAAGCTCTCTGTTTCATAGGCAAACTCCACAGAAAAGAGAGAAAGGTGGTCTGGGAACATCACAATTTAGTAGACTAATGAACAACATGCATACTTTAGCCATGGTCTTGGCTCTGACAGGAACTTCAGCTATGGAGTTACGATTTCTATGCAGAAAAATATAGCCAAAGCACCTAGTTAAAAGGCCATTTCCTGCACCAAATGGCACCTGATTGACACCACAGCTTAGCACAAGCACACCTGTGCTCATACTCTCAACATTAGGTGGCCAGTGGCTTTTATAAAGCAAGTCTGGTAGCTCTCACAGCAGGGGAAATGCAAGTATTCAAGTCATGTTTTGAAAGATAAGATTCAGTCACAGCTTGGAAGGGTGAAGAAGCACAGCAAAGATACCTGTTTCCAAAACAAGCTCAGTGTGGTTATGACTTACTAAAGAGGTGCAGGGGTGGAAAACCTTCCATCACTCCCCCCTCCACCCCTGTTTCATAACAAAATACTCAAAGCTGAAATAAAAACAGCCTTGAGAGCACAGGGGTTCAACTTAAGTTCATATAGTGGAGTCTATCCTGCTGATTTAAGAGAGTTGGATACTGCTCCTCCTGTGGTCCTGGGGGGCTGACAGAATTGCCAGGCCCCTGAGCAAGGTCAGGAGGGGAGCCATCTCCACACTCCCGCAAGGGGTGAGGCTGAAACCTTAGCGCTGCTTGGATCATGCTGAGCCCCCCACTCCTCCAGCCAGCACTGGCCAGCATATGCTACCAAGGGCTCTGATGGCAATTTAAAGGCCCCAAGGCTCTGGCTGCAGCTGCAGTAGCAATAGTGGTATCCGGGAGTCACAGGCCATTTTGAATCGCTGGCCCCAGAGCAGTTTCCCAACCCCCCTTGCTGGGCCTGCTGGGATCTCATTCATATTGGGCCACAGAGGATTATTACAAAGTAGTGCGAGGCACTCCCTCATTCTCAACTCTGAATGCAAAATCTCCACAGCACTTCCTATTCCTGGCTGGCTGGCTGAACAGGGAGCCAAATCCAAATCTGATTCCCCTACAAACCAATGAGAGAATAGCACAATTGTCACAACGTTGGGAGTTACACAGAAGAGAACCAACAAGAGAATTAGCTACTTGGGTTAGACCATTATGGTACAAGCAGGAAAGTATTTCACCCGAAGGAAAGTATTTTTTGCTCTTTGGCAGCACCCTTCATTCAGGCATAAAGTGCCTCCCTTCTGACACTTGTGGAAATATATTGATCCAATCTGAGTCCAGGGAAAGTGGAGACAAGAGTTAATTTGCCTTTCTTACCAGGCTATACTGGACAGAGGGGTAAGGTACTGGTGGAGACACGCTGTTAGGACAGTAAACGGGACATGTAGTGTGCTCTTAGTAGTGCCGTAACTGCCCTATAGACTGATCTTCTGTCTCTGACATGATCAAATCAGCACCTTCTATCGACATGAAATTCACTTACAAATACAAAGTAAAGTGCAAGGACAAAGAGAGAAACTGATCTGAAAAATAAGAGGGTACATCTACACTGAAGCAGGGAGTACACTTCCCAGCGCCGGTAGGCAGACTCACATTGCTCTGTTCACGCTAGCACACTAAGAATAGCAACATAGCTGGAAGTGACGTGGGCTGCAGCACAAGCCGGCTACCTCACTTGCCCAGATTAACCCCCCCCCCCCCACACACACACAGGGCAAGTGGGCCACGCCACCTACCCATGCCCAGATGCACGCTTCCAGCTGCAGTGTCAATGGCCCTTTGACATAGTTCCTTCCCTCATTCCCTTCCATTAATATAACCTCATACTCTTATTGCACCCCAATCCACTGCTTCCCCATCAGTCCTCAAATGCTTTCCTGAGAATAAGGTACTGCCAAACTCATGTTATCACAGGGGTGCCTGTCCAACTTCACTCGGTGCTGAACACAAGTGAAGCTTGCCCTGCCTATCCAGCAGAAGGAAAATACAAACCAATCTTTTTCTAACCTTCACTAGATTCTTCGTCCTCCTCTTCTTCTTCCCCCTCTTCCCTGTTTTCAGCCTCATGGTTTTTCTGACTTTCAAGCTCTTCCTCACTCTTCCCCTTCAGAAGGGCATGGATTCGCACAGCTTCTTTCCAGGGCACACCTCCCAGGTCTGAGGTAGGTAGCTGGGGCTGCAGTAGTTCCCCTTCCTCCTCCTCCTCCTCCTCCTCCTCCTCTTCCTCCATTTCAGATTCTGAACTACTGTAAAGGGGGAAAAAGAGAGACAGAAGTCAGTTAATGATGAATCCTAGCCAAGTTTATATGTGGCTGGCAAAACTTCAGTACAAACTCTAGTACATGCAATGGAAACCGTTTTTTCCCCTTCAATGTTTCACTGGACTATTTTAGAAATAGTGCGGTGGAAGCGGACTGCATAAGGTTAAAGAAGCTTGATGTGGAGGCAATAGATTCAATAGCTAAAGGAACTGGATCCAATTACTTTTAATGAAGAGGAGCCAGAGGAAGGATTGTTGTAGAAATCTGTCTTTGGTTCCTATACGCTCTGTGGTTGTAGCTGTGTCCCAGGATACTGGACTGACAAGGTGGGTGAGGTAATATCTATTTGAGACTCACTTCTGATGGTGGGAGAGATGAGCTTTGGAGTTGCACACAGCTCTTCTTCAGGTCTGGCAAAGGTCCTCAGGCCAGGTCTACTCTAGACCCAGCAGCTCAGCTTAAGGTATGCAACTCCAGCTGTATAGAATATGTAAGCTGGAGTCAGCCTACTTTAAGCTGAGCTTGGCGGCATCCCCGTAACAGGAGGCCAACAGGAACAAATACTCCCATCAGCTTCTATTACTCCTGGCAAGAGCAGGAGTACCAGCTGCCAGCGGGGGCGCCCTCTGAATTTGATTTAGTGAGTCTGAACTAGACTTTGACTTTGTAAGTGAAAGTCACAACAAGTATGGCTCTTCGATTATAGCCTCTAGGTACTGGCATGATAGTCAAAGGTGAAGAAGGTACTTTCACTATTTTCAACCCAATTTTTCCAAGAACTTTTTTCAAAAAAATGATCTCTTAGGCTGAAATCTTTCCATGCATTTTCACTAGCAGCGAAAAGAATTTATTGGCAAGTTTCATAGATACATTTGCCAATTTTTAGATTATCCAGACAAGAAAACGTACACTTTCAACTTGAGAATTTGTTGATATACTTATGCTCAAACAACTCAAAGCTTGCTTTAATTTACATTCACAGCTAACTCTCAAGAAATGCACTGAAAGAAATAAAATTGCTAAAATGAACTTCTGTAAATTTGAATTGATGAGTTCAGAAAAGGCGTGCTCATCTAAATGTGTAGCAGGGAAAGGAATTTCTTTAAGTAACAAAGCAAGTTTATATATGCTAAATAGTTTGAATCTTACACTCAGGGTGAGTTTTCTATGGGAATAACCCTTAACTTTTCAGCTGGTCACACATGTAGCTCTTGATACAATTTAAAAGTTAAAATTGTATTATAGAGAGATAATTTTTCCAGAGTTCAAGTTGTATCACTATTTCCACACTAAAGTTAATTTTCTCCCATGTCCAAATTCTTCAAGAGAGGTCCTATGCACTGCAGATTTTACAAACTTGGTCTGACTACAGATTAGTTAACAAATGTGAGGCGAACTAGAGAAGCTATTTCTGAAGCATCAAATTCAGTAGGAGTTATGCCAATAAAAAAAAAGTCTTAAGGAATCTTTCCATTTACTCCAACAGTAGTTGGATCAGGCTCTTAATGCATTATCCTACTACCAAATAAGGATTGGTCTAGAAATTTCAAACTTGTTTAACTAAAGAGCAAGTAATAAGATCTCATACAGTAGATTCTATCTGAGAAGTTGGGATGTTTATCCTTAGGAATTTTTCATCTAATGTGAACATCTGAATGCGCTGTTAGCTTTTATCAAGCTTAAACTTTGTAAAACAGATTAATTTTGTAATGTTGACTATAACACTGATTTTGTACGAGGTACAGATTTGGACCACCCTGCAGCAAGCTTGTGAAAAATCAGCGTGGATTCCTGGGTGCCACAGAAAATCCTTAACACCATCTGCTTGTGTGGCATTGCTAGCAAGTTTCCTCTCATTTCTCCTAAGTATACACCCCTTGTAGGGGAAAAAAAAAAAAGGCTCTGGCCACCTTTACAAACTTTGCCCTAGAACTAATGGACTTTGTAAAGTTTATAAAAGCTGCCCATTGAAGGACTGAGCTGTCCTAACCTTGTGCGAAAACGTAGGGTAAACTTTCAAGCTCTGCCCATCTTGGAAGTCCCCCCATGAGACATACACACCCAATGCATTAAACTCAAAAGATCAAGGGCAAAGACTTTTGCAAACTGCACCAATTAATCCAACAGAACTTTTCTCTCACTTCACACATACAAACTCCACTGAACCCACTTTGCCAGTTGCAATCATTCTGGTATATATGATCAGATCATATTTAAAAAAAGGACAACTCTCTGGACTTAAAACTCTAGGGCTACATCTATACTGGCATGATCTTGCGCAGAAACTCCAGAAGAGAGCTTCTACACTGGCATGTGCCTTTGCGCAAGAGATTGTAGAGCAACTTGCGCTCCCCAGTGCAAAAGAGATGGTGCAGCTTGTTCTTGGACAGGAAGCAGCAAGGAAGCTGAATGATGTATCTGTCTAACGAGACAGCATCGAGACGGATAAATGAGATATCACAGAACATCAGTGAACAAGTTGTGGATGAAATAAAGAAGTCTCCATTGTTTGCCATACAATTGGATGAATCGACCGACGCTGCATTGTGCTCTCAGCTATTGGTGTTTGCACAATACATGGTTTGCACGAGTTTCTTTTTTGCAAGACTCTTGATACTACCACAAAGGCTCAGGATGTGATGGAAATTGTTAACAATTTCTTTGAAGTACATGGTCTGGATTGGGTAAATCTTGTGGGTGTCACCACTAATGGTGCATCTGCCATGCTGGGCTCAAGATCGGGCTTCCAAATGCTGGTGAAACAGCGTGCTCCAATGGTAGCCGGAGTTCATTGCTTCATTCATAGGGAAGCTTTGGCGTCAAAAACATTGCCTGATCAACTGAACGCTGTTTTCAAAGGGTTGGTGAAAGTGGTGAATCACATCAAATCATCGGCTCTGAACACCAGGCTGTTCAAAAGATTTTGCCTGGACATGGGTTCCGACATTGATGTGTTGCTGTTCTATACTTCTGTACGGTGGTTGTCAGCAGGGAACGTATTCAACAGAGTTTTTCAACTCTGAGAGAAGAGTTTGATTTATTTCTCCAGGCTCAAGGGAAAGAGGAATTCCGAAATGTGCTGACGCAGTCAAATTTAGAACTTGCGTATCTTGTCGATATTTTTGGAATCTTGAACATACTGAAACTTCAGCTGAAAGGGAAAGGTGTAAATCTGTTCTCTTGCCAAAGCATCATCGAGGCTTTTCTTGACAAACTAGAACTCTGGATCGTAAGAGTCGAAGACAATAATTTGTTTCAATTTCCATATGTGGATGCCATGCTCGGGGAAAAGGAAGCCATTCGGACGCATATTCTTTATCATTTACGGGAGCTACGACAGGACTTCCAATGATACTTTCCGGAGGTGGACAGGACAAGGGATAGATTATCTTTCATCAGGAATCCATTTACAACAGATGTTAATAGTGTTGCAGAGGATCTGCAGGAGGAATTCTTGGATCTGAAAAATGATTTTGTGGCTCAAGACGTGTACCAGCAGTCTACCATCAAGAAATTTTGGGCCAGCATGACTGGGAGTTACCCAAATCTGTCAGTGCACACAGTCAGATTTCTTTTGCCATTTGCATCAACTTATATGTGCGAGACTGGATTTTCGTGTTTGTTGCACATTAAGTCCAAACAGAGGAATTGGCTTGCCGTGGAAAGCGATATTCGTTGTGCATTATCAAGTACCACTCCAAACGTTGAAAAGCTTGTCAGTGAGAAGAATCTAAAAATCTGTTAGTAAGAAATAAATTTCAAACCAAAATGTTTGTTGTCTGCTCTTTTTTATCATGTCTCCATCATGAAAATGTTTTGATTGGTCTGGCTACACCTGGTGGTCCATGGACTGAAATGAGTTGAGAACTACTGCTCTAAATGGAATTAAGGTTATACATTTGTAACTGTATTTTAAAAACTCTCAATAAATATTAGAAGGCCAGGAAATTGTTAATTTTAAATTCAAATACTACGAAATATTTATAGTTGTTTAAACTGGAATTTTAGACTAGCATTTCATGGTCTTTTAATGTTTTGTCCATTGAGTATTCTAAAAAGGTTGTTCTCCTAATGTTATAGATACAAGCATATGCCTTTACTGCTAGTTTAACAAGGATATTTTTGTCTGGGATAAAATCTGTACAATTGACATTTAAGTGCATTCCGGCATTAATACATTAGGGGACAATAAACTGCAATTAAACATCAGTACGGACTCAACAAGAGACTTTAAAAGTGTCATTTTGAGGCTGCATTTTGTCTCGCTGTGATTTCTGTATCATACTCACTCAGTCTACAAGTCATTTTTTTCAGCTGCCAATCCCACATGAATCTTGGCCTGAGCTTTCAGAAGTGAGCTAAGTTACATGCTTACCAGTCTTGCACATTATCTGTAATCAAAGTTCTATGAGCTAAATCAGACCCTGTTACTCATGTGCAATCCCAGTGCTTTCAAATCATGTGGCATCTGTGAATCTCAGCACTTTTGCTGAGTTTGCATGGGTTTAACTGTTTCCTATTTAGTACTCATTCCTGTTGATGCCACATAGCGGAAGAGTCTAGACTACATGGCTCCGTCGATGGAGCCATGTAAAGTAGTTTACCCAACAGTCAATGAAGCAGGGATTTAAATAATCCCCCTTCAGTAAAATAAAAATGGCCGCCACACTGTGCCGACAATCAGCTGATCCGGCACAGTACGGGAGTCTAGACACAGATCGGTCGACAAGGGAAGCCTCGACAAGGCTTCCCTTAACGACCGATCCACGTCTAGACTTCCGCACTGTGCCAGATCAGCTGATTGTCGGCACAGCGTGGCAGCCATTTTTATTTTAATGAAGCGGGGATTATTTAAATCCCCGCTTCATTGACTATGTCGGGTAACTAGTTTACATGGCTCTGTCGACAGACCACGTAGTCTAGACGTACCCATGTAGTCTAGACATACCCAGGATGACACAGAATGCTGTTTATATGTTAGTGTTACCATAACAGGAAACAAAATAAAAGTTATTTTTGTCACTGAAAAAAGGATCTAATTTAGAATAAACTCAGGAACAAATCTTGTGTTGTTATATTTATGAGAAAAAGAAGTGCAATGACTGGATGCTTGCCATATAGAAGTGAATCTCATCTTATTTCAAAAGCAAAATAGTTTGGGCTTAGTTAAAACTATACTATTGTTGGTTTTGTGTGACTGCAACAGCACTGCTTAACAAACAGATACTTCGGGCAATAACTTTTACATAAAAGGGCTCATTTGAGATTACTGCTCGCAGAAAAAGCCCGCTTTTGGCTTAACAGGTAATCTCAGTATTTTTTAATACAAACGTTCCTTGGTTGAACTTCTTCCTAGAATGGATTATTCACAACTTCTCTTTCCACTTGATATTTTCTCACATAGCTATCTTCTTCTGTTCTGCGCCATCTACACAAGATTTTACAATCTTTGATGTACGCTTGCCACAATGGTTTTACGTATTTGCTGCTTATTTTTCATGTAATCTTTTCACATTAATAAAGTGTGTAAGTGGTAAGATGAGCAGACACAGAGTTGCTATTTCCAGACAACAAAAGTGAGGTCTGAAAACGGATCACATATGATCTGAAACATTAAAAAAAGCCTGAAATATAAAATCTACACAAATCTGAAATGTATATCTTCAACATCCACCTTAAATCTATTCCTGACATGCAGGCTTTCATTACACAGTTTGGGACAGACATGTGTTGCAAGTGCTATATTGCAACACAACTTTTCTTATAAATTAAAGATGCACATAACTCCAGGGGCAGAGTTCAGATTACCTTGAGGGCTATAATTTATTTTTGCATGATAAAAATCTATCCTTTTTCTTGCTCTATTCCATCTTTGCAAAATGTTATTCGTTGCCTGGGGAGAATATTTTTGACAGATGTAAATTAATAAAATGTATAAGGTACCATAGGTTTTTTTTCCCCTCATCACAATATGGAGTTGACAAGGAAGATTTTCTGCATGGTCCAGTTAGTTTTCATGACAATTTTACAAAGCTACAAGAAGTGGGTTGTGTATGATATATAATGCAAATGTTATAACCCCTTGTTCCACAGCAGAAAGTAGACATTTATTTTCAAGTCCCATCTCTCCTTTCTAAAGGTAAATGATGAATCAGATCATAAATATATGCTGAACCTCTGGTGTACAACAAGCTCCCAAGAGGTCTTAGCATATCCCAGTGGCTTTATACAGATGCTCTCAGAGAGATTAAAAAATGGTCTTTATCTCCTCTCCTGATTAACAGCGCACTTTCCTCCTTTTCAGGACAGAAAGAAATCTGACAGGTGTCGCTTGCTAGGTTTTTAGTGCACTGTCAATAAAATTTATTGTTGCTCATGCTGTTGCCATGACTACTCTGTGGATCAAGCCATGTTCTCCAGCTAGTCTGCTTATCTCATGTAATATTCACAATGTAAATTCTTTACTCCACAGCTCACTTTACCTTCTCCAGCATTTATCTGCACTGCACTTGTGTGTTTGCATTTGAGTCCTGAGAAACAAGAGGCTGTGTGGGTGAAAGGAGACAGAGATAGATTGGGGCACAGGGTCTTCCTTTCAAGCTAGTAGCCCCAGCTGGGACCATTTTTTTCTGTTAACTGGTGATCAGAGAAAAGAACTGGATGACTTGACAGACAGACTCAAATATTCAGGCAGTGCCTCTTAATATATATAAAACATATATGCATATGTCTGTCAATTTTGTGCCAGAGAAAGGAGCCAGGCTATAAGGCTTGGAGACTCGCATCTTCTACAACCCTACAGCGCAGGTCTAGAATAGAGTGACAGTGCTAGCTGCCTCCATTGGATCCCACAATATGGTTCAACATTAATCTGGAGTGGCCACTTACAGAGATGAGAGAGTATTCCATCATGGTGGTTTCAGCTCAAAAGGTGGGGCACTGTACGAACAGCACCCACTTTAACTGCATCATGTCCTCTTTAAGGATAATCTGCACCTCAAGCCTTATGGGTGCTGGGCTGTCCGAACACAGACCTATTGTTGACACTTTGGTGCCTCATAATGGAATATGCACCACTCTTTAGAGCAACTTCTTAGCACAGAGCCTTCATCTGGAAATAATAATCTATGCAAGTGACAACTGTGAATGGCCCACAGAATCAGGATAAAGAAAATGTAAATTACCTTGAATGTATCTTACATTCAAATCTGCACATGTTCTCCAAACATTGTGTGGGTATTACATTTAGTTCTGGGTGTGACTCTAGATGTTGCTATTATCCTACAGAAGTCCAACAACAATTAGGTCCTGGCTGGCTACCTTTGAGACAGTTTTCCTTTCTATGCACACTTGTGTTAGTTAATGTGTGTGAGGGTACTTTTGCAAGGCATCCCTAGAGTGGCTTAAGACTGGCGCAACACCAACTTGAAATTTACTTCCCTTATTGATCAGATGCCAAATATGTTGATCTTCTGTGAGGATTAATCTGATGTTTTAAAATGCTTTAAGTGTGAAACATATTACAGAAGTGCTACACACAATTATTCCTGTATTTGCAGACGTGCATATTAACTGAAGTTTTTTTTACCATGGTACTAATGATGAATCTGTTACACAAGGAGTATATTTTGGTTTGACTTTTGCTCACAAGTTATGCTTATTGCTGTGAATTTCTGTCCATGTGCCCAGGGATGTGAGAGAGACAGATTTTATAAGCCAAACAATAATATTTACTTTTTAAAAAAAGAGAATACTTAAAAAAATACAAATTTAAGCCAAAATACCAAAAGGGGAGAGTGACAGAACTCTAAACAAAAAATGGAGGTGGGGAGAAGGGAAGGAGAGAGGTGTGCACAGAACTGTAGGAGGAGAAATAGTGGTTGCAGTCTGAGATGCCAAAGATAACACTTTTCCCTTGACTTCTTTTTTCCTTGGAGGTTTCCAATCCACGTATTGACCAAATCCAAGTATTCTTGATTTATGTGATCCGAGGAAGTCATGGCCAATAACAATATAGCTCCAGGCGAGTGAACTCTGGTTAGCACTTTTGGATTGAAAAAGTACTATAAAAGGTACAATAATATTATTTATGTTAATATTGACAACAGCAGCAACACCATTATTATTAATTATATCTGAGAAGTGGGCTGGGCAAGGGACAGAGAGTATAAGCAGATCTCAAGTCTTCCACATTAAACTTCAGAGAACATCTGAGAAGGCCACTAAACAACACATCTAATAAATAAATTATATCAAAATAAGATCCTCTCAAGAACTTAATTAAGAAACACCATCATTATTCTAGTAAAGGAAACAGGACAGGCCACCAGGTACTTACCCAGGATGGTTCAAACCTGTTCAGAATATTTATGATAAGGATGCATCAGTACTGCTGAAGACTGGTAAGGCTAGATACTGTCAAATATCCAGTTGCTGCCTCTTGTATTTGCATCTTATGGGACTCTGCTCATTTGCTTGTTCCAGCATACACTCAGGCCCTGATCCTGCAAAGACTTATGAATGTGCTTAATTTTATGTTCTTGAGTCACCTAGCTGAAGTCAGGTTCCCCTGTATAATTGAGGTAAGCAGTCAAACATGCAGTCTGCACATAGGTTTCAAGTTAACCCTATGTAGTTGTATTGTAGGATCTGGGCTTTGGTCATCTGTTATATCATTATCTGAGTTTACAGTAGCAGCTTTACGAATATAAACACTCTTGCACAGGCAAAGGACTGAACAACTGAGGAGAGTTTTTGCTGCAAGGGAAGGGTGTTGAGCAGTGTGCACAGGGAGTAAGAGAGCCACAGTATTTGGAAGATGAGAGTCTGCAAAGGTTCCACTCATCCCTTAAACTTAATTGCTGCTGCAGGAAATACAAAGACATTTCCCCACACTTGTGAGCACTGAGTCTCTAGCACTCTGGTGTATTGTTCTGCAGCTGAAGAAATTAATAGACACGCATTTATACACTGTTTCACACTGTACATAGCTATAACTTCAAACCAAGCTCTCTCAGACAAAAGGCACTCAATCAAGGCTAAGTATTTGCCCAGTTTGAAGTTTTAAACCAAAGAACGTTTTCAGTTATCAGAGAGCAAAATAAGCAGAGCAAGCTCTTTGAAAAAACATTCCCCTCTGACCCCATGTTCTGTTCACTGAAATGACTCAGTTGTTTTTAAATGTAATTTTCACAAAAAGTAAATTCCCTTCTGAGCTAAGACTGAGCATGAGAAATTTCACTACGACGAGTAACTTTTTAAGAACACTCTTATGTGACTCAAAGAGGAGTTTAGAACAGAAACTCTAGTATAAAATACCTGTCTAAAGTGCGGCTGAAGTTACCAGGTATCCAGAAACGGGAGCCTCAGTAAAGTATATGGGAAAGTGCACTGTGGGAACAAGTAGACACAAGCCTGCTGGGGTGGATATAGGCTCACGTGTACAAGGAGTGCTAACCTGCTGGGCACATCCTCTTCTGTTCCTTTGTCTAGTACACTGCTCAGGTTATGCTCTGCCAGCGTCTCCTCGGGAACCTCTTCCAGTTCCTCTTCCTGCTGCAGTGACAGCCGGTAATTCTCCAGCTCAATCCGCTCAGGTGTGCCACGCAGTCTCTTGGCAAGGCTGGGCTCCTCCAGTCCATTGACATTAGGCCCTAAAGAACAAGCCAGCAGACAAATAATGAATTGGATGAACTGAGTTTGAATTCAGAGGCGAATTCAGAGCAAGGAGCAGTGGGGTGAGAAAGGTCCGGTGGGGAATAAAGCGAGAGAGGAACGATGCCATAACCATACTAGCCCCTACTAGTTGAATTGGAGAGGTAAGAATACCCCGAAGTGGGTCCTAGAGAGTGCTTTTGGCCAAAGGGTGCTAACAAAAGGTTACATGGCCTGGCTGAGAAGGAACAAAAACATTCTAGCTGCAAAGGCCAGAGATGTGCCAGGCACAGGGACCCCAATTCAAAAAGGGCTAGGGAAGCCATTGTTATGGGGCCTGAAATGTGCCCAGTTCCATTATGTAAGGAGTGTCTCAAATGCCGGAGACAGAGAGTCAATCCTGCCATAGAAAGCTGCCTGGTGTAAGGCCGCCAGGTTCAGGCCTCAGCCATGCTTTTCTCTGGATTTGACATGATGTCCAGTCAGTGCATAATGAAACTGGGACTGCAGAGGAAACCTGGATGAACAATTTGTGGGACTGTGGAAGTAGGGGTGGATTGCTGGATAAGAGCTTCACTGCTTTCTCCTACTCCTGGCAAACCATAAGGATTGTGCATGGGGCAAAACAGTTAATTTCAAAACCAGCAGAGGAGCTCCAAGGGCTACTTTAAAAACAGTGCTCAGTGAAAGAGCCAACACCTCTGAATCTCGACCAGGTGGGTGGAAACAGGAAATGGGTGTGTGGAAAGACAAGAGACTAGGACTCATAGTCCCAACAATCTTAGGCCTAGTATTGCAATACTGATTCTGATGCCTATGACTGCGGCCATTAGCAACCCGACTACCTAATGTCATCAAGTGCTTATATCATTAAGCACCAGTGGAAGGCATCAGAGGGTATGTCTACATATGCCCCCTAGTTCGAACGAGGGAGGCTAATGTAGGCATTTGAAATTGCAAATGAAGCCTGGGATTTAAATATCCCGGGCTTTATTTGCATCTTCCCGTCCAGGCGCCATTTTTAAATCCCCTTAGTCCGAACTAACTGCCCGCGGCAGTCAAACGTTAACTCGAACTAAGTCTTTAGTTCGAGTTAATGGTTACACCGCATTCCATTTAAATCCTGGGCTTCATTTGCAACTCTGAATGCCCACATTAGCCTCCCTAGTTTGAACTAGGGGGCTAGTGTAGACATACCCAGAGGGACTGAGAAAATCCCACATCTAGTGCCACAGGTTAAACATGCCTGCAGCTCACCACTAAACAACTCCATCCATGTGCTATTGCTCTCCTCATTAAAAAATGGACTCCGTTGATTGGGATCTAATGCTTGTGGGACTGAAAACCAGAAGTGCCAAGTGTTCAGAGATCCAGTTGAAGCCAATGGGATCTGCGGGTGCTTGGCACCTCTGGCCACGAAGCAAATATGGACTTAGCACCTGTTAACACCAGAAACCGCATCATCAAGCAGAGTTGCAGATAAGCGATATACAAAAGCTTCACCAACTGATCCATCAATGCTCTGATCTGGACTCATCTATATCCCCTTTACAATTCCCACCGGTACGGTTCTGCCAATGACCCTCAGTTTGGACCAAAAACATCCTCTGTTGTAACATTCTTGGGGGTCTGATGCTGCTTTTGCAACATGGACAAATATTCATAAGAAACTAGGTTGGGACCCTACCACAGGATCCAGGCCTCTACAGGCAAATTTAAACCTACATTTCCAAGGGTATCTTGTTCTCTACAATTTGCTGCTGCAACAGTCTTATGCTGTGTCAGTATTTTTTTTAAAGAATTACTAAAACTAAACAGACTACTCAGCTAGGATTCATGCTTCATTTCACTCTCTCTGGGATGCCTAGATGGTGATACCACCTTGGCCAGAACTATTTTTGTAATCAGTATTACATTCCCCAACTCTGAGTTCACAACATCAGGGGATCTGACCTGGAATGCTGACCTGCCAATCCTGGCCAACATGAAAGGAAATGGATTATGGGTAATGGAAGAGTACCAAGGCTTGAGAGAGCAAATAAAGGGCACATTAAATCCTCAGAAACAGATAGTTTATCTTCTGTATTAGACCTTTTCACAGATTTCAGTGTGTTCTAGTTAGGTACACCTTTCCCCAACACACACAGCTGTCACATGCTGTTTCTGACTTGTCCTCTTACTCTGGCCCACTCTGAATATTCAGCAATGTATCCATGAAGTTCATAGACTGAACAAGGATCATAGGGGAAAGGACGAGAAGTCGTTCTCTGGGGGATTTATTTTGCAGGGTTTTTTGGAGCCCTTATGTTTTGTTAACTTCCTCAGAAGAAAGCAAAAAAGTAGCACAGGATCATTTCTAGAGCAAGATTAACAGACTATGGAAAGGATGACTTTTCATTGCAAAGGGAGGGGGCAGAAATAAATGTAGTCAGAGAGATAATTGTAGAGGGGGAACCAAACTGACATTTACACACACTAGTGAAATACACACGCAACCTCTCCAACACATGTGCAGGATAAAAATGAACCTGGTCTCTCCCATCTCATGACTGCAACAGGGATGCTATAGGAAGAATTAAACCAATCCTGCAGCAATGCATGGGGACAGGCTAGGTGATTCACTAGAACTGACCCCAGAACAATGAAAACTCTTCTAACCTGTAAGACAAAGGAGTGTGGTTATGGCAGGATAGTTTACACGCCTGGCAGATGATGTGTGCTATGAAGTTTCAGGAAAGAAGGGA
Organism: Pelodiscus sinensis; assembly: GCF_052426305.1. Lineage (NCBI taxonomy): Eukaryota > Metazoa > Chordata > Testudines > Trionychidae > Pelodiscus > Pelodiscus sinensis. Next base: position 112,328,814 of record NC_143052.1, read on the forward strand.
GAACATTCCCAGACTAGGGACGTAATAGAGTAATCGATTAGTCGATTAACCGATAAGCAAAAGCTTGTTGGTTAATGCTATCAACTACATGCATTTAAATGCAGAGCCACAGCAGGGGGACCCATCCCCGCTGCGACAGCATTTAAAATGTAGTAGGAGCTAGGAAGACAGGCTCGTGCTGGGTTTGGGACCTACCCCAGTTGCAGTTTAAATATAGTAGGAGCTGGGCTGTCTTTCCACCCACCTCTTACTACATTTAAACTGCAGAATCACAGCGGGGATAGTTTTAACTTCCCTTATCGAATAATTGTGTAGACAATAAAAATTCTATCGACTACACAATTAGCGAATTACCTGCTTCTTAACATCGCTACCCCAGACACACTTCAAATGTAAGATTGGTTTTTATTCTTTTTAGCGATGTAATTCAGCAACAGCATTCGTCAGATTCCTCCATTTTATTTTTCTTAAAAAAAAACCCATGCAGTTTGATATTGGAGAACATGGCTCAAGCAGCTCAGCTTATTGCCAGCCTCAGCCAGGGACTTGTGTTCTGCACAGGCATACTTTGCCCAGCGGGTTTGTTGACAGAGATTCTAAAATGCACCATCAGTCTTCTTTGTTTGAGTGCAAGACACTGTCAAGCTCACCGCCAAGCACAAATGGAACAGATGCTAACTGATTCCCTATGCTGTTTGCCTCCTTATGCGGTTAATAACCAGAAGGGCAATGGCCACAGCTCTCAGTGTTGCCATTAACACAAACCGCTTGGCTAACTTTGGCTTTCCTCCAAAAGCCTAGGTGGAGCCAGAATGGGGAACGGTGATTATCTTCTCACATCAATTGGATTCACAAGGGGCTGCATTACTGAGCAAATGGGAGAAAAACATTAAATCTGCTTTGGACATGCTTGCTTTTTCAGTGACACCCTCTCTATCAGAAAGAGCAGTCCCCATATGGCTCATGATGATGTCGAACTGCTGTTCAACACATCTGCTCACGAACTTAAATAACATTCTTCTGTAGTTCTGCCAACAACAAGTACTCACAGAAAATACTGGTTAGCCCATCTGCCACTCTATCTTGTGTCTTTAATAAATACAGGCACAAGCACGCCGGCATGGCGTAAAAGAGTACCATGCAGTCAAGACAGGAAGCTGCCCGCAAACTGAGAACAGAGTCTAATGTGACTGCATAGGACGAAGCATGAGAAAACTGTCCACTTCTTCAGATGACTGGAGTTTTGAATTTAGGATGTGCAGACCCAAAATAAATAGGGGAGAACGGAAAGGGGGGGGAAGGAAAATAAAAAAGGAAAGGAGCGGGAAACAAGGAACAGAGGGTATGAAAATATCAAAGGGAAAACCAAATAGGCAGAACTGGCAATCTATAAACAGCTAAAGATTGGATAGTTAAAAGAAGCAGATAAGGATCATAGGATAGCATCCACAAATTCAATTCTCACTCTGATGGCCTCCTCAGTCGAGATAACAGATGGCTGGGACATTATCAACCTAACATTCAATGAAGGTGCCAACACCTCTTTGACTGTGTAGATTCTTGCATTAGTACCCTTCCTATCTAATTGCTATCCTATGATTCTTATCTGCTTCTTTTAACTATCCAATCTTTAGGTGTTTATAGATTACCAGTTCTGCCTATTTGGTTTTCCCTTTGATATTTTCATACCCTCTGTTCCTTGTTTCCTGCTCCCTTTCATTTTTTTCCTTCCCCCTATTTATTTTGGATCTGCACATCCTAAACTCAAAACTCCAGTCATCTGAAGAAGTGGGCTGTACTCACGAAAGCTCATGATACCATCTACATGTTTTGTTAGTCTATAAAGTGCTACCAGACCATTTGTTGTTTTTTAAGTTTATCCTGTACAGACTAAGTCGGCTACACCCTGAAGCGAGAAAACTGTCATTACTCAAACATCAAGAATCACCTGTGAGAAAAAAAGACAGCTCACCACACAAACAAAGAATCAGCTCAAACATCCACCAACATCCTAAAAAGGAAAATGTTTCAGGACTTGACACAATGGTACTGCATTTTGGAAGAGCTGCTGGCTCCAAACACAGATCAGATCATCCAGGGAACCGTTTTTCCTAACACAATAGCCTGCTTAGCTGTGGCATGAAAGTTGCCAGAGGCCTCTATTTATCTCAGTCCTGACGCAACCTGCCTCTTGGAAAGGAACATTAGGCCAGAGATAACATTTCTGTGCTGAAATGCCCCTTGCTCTGCTTCCCTGCATGACAGATCTCCGCTCGAGCCCAGTTTTAGAAACAATGATGGTTGCTACTAGAACTTAAGAAGCAACTATGAAAGCTTTCTCCTCTTGAGAGACAATTCAGTCTCCCCCATTCTCCTTTGCCTCCCTCCTCCACCTACTAAAAACCAAGCCACATCAACGATTTAGACCAGGGCTACTCAACTTTGGAAGCCCTGGGGGCCACGATACTCACAGCACATGCCAAGGGCTGCAACTTAAGTGCAGTTGCAAATATATGCAAATTGCTTCTTTGATACTGATGGGCATGAATACAAAGATTAAGGCAAGACTACACAACACGCAGGCCCCATTTAAGTCAGATCTGCTGATATTAAATGCAATAGTTAGCGGATTTCCACCCATATGACAGCACTTTTAACGAGCAACAACAGATCAGCAATTTAACTACTAAACTGCATATCAACGGAAGACCAGTATATTGATTAAAACCCAAGTCCCAGGCCCAGCACAGACCTTTCTCACCCTGGCCTCGCTGTCCAGCTCTGCCACATGCCTCTTGCCACCCCCAGCAGCTCCCGCTCACGCGTTGACGTGGCCTGGCTCGGCAAGGCACTGTCACTGTGGCAGATGCGGCAGGCGTGCTTTGCTGCCGTCTTTTGCCACCCCCACCCCCAGCCGGCCAGCAGCTCCCACGCACATGCAGACACACACGCAGCAGGAGTGCTCTGCCGTGCCTTTTGCCATTCCTCCCACCCTGGTCAGCAGCTCCCATTCACATGCAGCTTGTGTCAGTGCTCTGCTCGCAGGGAAGGGCTGCCGCTGTGGCAGATGCAGCAGGAGTGCTCTGCCACTGCCTCTTGCCGCCCTCGCCCTCTCCCCACGGGCTGGCAGCTCCTGCGCACATGGTGTGGCTCAAAGACGCGCGGCTCAGTGCTTGACTTGGTGCTGTCGCTGGAGCCCGAGCAACGAGGCAGGCAGGCAGGCAGCCCGGTAAGCAGCTCAAGGCACCGCAGGCCGCATGCAAAGGGGCTGTGTATTGAGTAGCCCTGATCTGAGGAGTTACCTGGGCCCATTTATTTGTGGCCCATGGCGCGGTTTGGGTTTATGTGGGGCTCAATACATAGCCTGCGGGTGGGATCCTTTGAACATGGCCTCTACTCGAAACATGCTTCACAATGGCAAGGCATCTCCCAGGCAAGGTGAGGACTGAGATGCAAGTGGACGGGCTGGCTGGAACAGATGGGTACAGGGTGTTGGCGTTTCCAGCTCCCAGGGAGGAGGTGCCGGGAGTGCCGGTGCATTTGTGGGACATGCTTTGTATTCATGCCCATCAGCATGAAATAAACTTTTTGCATATATATTTGCATGTATATGCAACCACACTTTACTTGCAGCCCTCGGCATGTGCTGTGAGTATCATTGTGGCCCCCGGGCTCCAAAAGTTGAGTAGCCTGGTCTCAGATAGTGTCTGATGGGGGGGGGTGTGTGTGAAGACACAGGTGACAGTGTGAAACCAGTATGAGAGTGAGGCCTTCTTTTTCATGAACCATGCAATGCCCAATTTCCCCTCCCACACTACGTCTGTCTTGATGTTTTAGACTATGCGATTTGAGGCACAGCCTGTTTATGGCATCTGTGCAGTGCTTGGCACAATAGGGTGCCTAATCTCAGCTAGGGCCTCAAGGAGCTACTGTAATACAAATAAGGGAGCCGACTGTGATGCATATACACTCATGGGAAAAAACCAGTTCCCTTCCCTGCATACTTAAACTGCTGTTCTTTCAAGACATGTGTGGGGACATGTATCTCACTCAGGTGCAGGTGATCCCAATGCACCAAAGAACTTTGTTTAGCCATAGCAGAGAAATGGATGTTGCACCCTTCTAGCCCACTCCCCATCCTACCTCTGGCCACCGCCACCAGCCCTTCAGCTCCTTCATATTCAAGGCTAATGACTGCAAGCCAGAGGGGACATAGGGCAGGTTGTGTAGTACATGTCTGAATCCTCACCATGTGGATAGTTACAGAACAAGTAAGCAATTATTTTTCTTTGAGTCTTTGCAGATGTATATTCTACTCCGGTGACTAACAAGCAATAACAAAAGGAGGAGGGGCTCAGAGTGTATCTAAAGCAGGGCTGCAGAACTGTTTTCCCAAAGTTTGTAGTCGTATTAGCATAATGGTTGGTAAAAGTATACATTGAAAATTAGGCAAGTTTAATACAAAATCATCCCTGAAGTAGACACTTGAATCCTCATCGAATAAGCCACCAGTCTTTATGGAGGTACAGACTGATTACTCCATATGTGGCTCTCATGGGGGATGTCTACACTGCCACCCTAGTTCGAACTAGGGTGGCTAATGTAAGCATTCGAACTTGCAAATGAAGCCTGGGATTTAAATATCCCGGGCTTCATTTGCATGTTCCTGGGCGGGTACCATTTTTAAATGCCTGTAGTTTGAACTACCTGCCCGCGGCTACACGCGGCATGGACTAGGTATTTTGAATTAAAGCTCTAATTCGAACTACCGTTATTCCTCCTGCAAGGAAGGAGAAGGGATATGGGCTGGCGTGGCTTCAGCCCATCCTCTCTCAATGGCCAGGGGAGAGCCGGGATTGCCTACCCCCCCGAGAGGGGGGTTGGTGAGTGTAGCAAGCAGGGGACGCAACCCCCTAGTGCAGTAAAATCTTATTCTAGGAACAAGTTGTTTATAATACAATGTTGTCAGAAATGGGTTGAGCTGGGTATCATTCAAAAGCTCTTTCTTCAATGAGCATAACGGTAACAACATGACAAGCCTAGAACTATTATGTAGACATATACTCAAGAAAAGGGTTTTTTAAAATTAAACTTTAATACAGGGCTACATTGTATGCATGAGAACCACACTGGATCATTGGTAATCCAGGACTGAAAATGTTCATTTATCAAATTCATCTTCAATGTTAGGTTTGTGTAACGCACCCCAGACAGACAATGATCCTTGTCTACACTACAGTCAAACTTTTCTATAAAGGTGGGTGTCTGGCCAAATATTTGGTGGGTGGCGAGCATCTGCTTTTTGCAGAAGTATGTAATTAGTTGAAGGACTGATTTGGGAGTGCCCAGTATTGCACACAATTGCTGTGATCAATCCATCCTCCACGACCCATCCACCTCTGTAGAGGAAGGTAGTTCTGGATGCATTCCAACATCCCACTGTTTCATAATCTGTCCTTTTGATAGCAGTTATAAAGATAATGCTTGTGTTTATGGCACTTATTCTCAGTTTGCTTATTGGAAAACATCTACCAACGTAGATCAGTAAGTGTTGTAATACAGATCTTCAAGTAATAAAGTTGGCATACGAATCCCTCCATTACACTTATGATTTCATCAGTGATTGTATCAACCATTCGAAATATCTTCAGTGAGGAATCAGTTTTCGGAGGTTGAATCCAATTCCTTCCAGTAAGATAATTTGTTTTTTCCAGTCAATGTTCCAGCAGTATCACATCCTGAAAGAGCATGGATACCAGGGCCATGTGATGGCTTTTAATAGCCTGAGTAACAGGAACACAACTCTGACAGCAATTCTGTTCCTCTGAAACAGGCACAAAACCTGAATCCCAAGGAAGTATTGGGTAGCATCTCACAGAAAACACAAAAACATACACGTCTTGTGCCAAAATGCAGAGTAGCACTTCTTGCTGTGGCACTGATGGCAGGCAAGATAATTTTAGTGTCACTCTCCTCCTGAGAGCGATGAAGAAATCCACTCAACAGTGTGAGACAGCAGTTTAACTGCACCATGAAACAAAATTATTTTGAGAAATTTTTTGCATGTTAAAGCATCTTTCCTGAATGGTATTTGGTTAACTCATGCTTTGTGCAAGTATGAGATGGCTGTTACTTCATTGTGACATTGAAGATTCTGATGGAGTCAATGATTTTTGTACCAGGCAGGTTCAACAATAATGCCCCTTCTTTCTGATAATTGTAATTGATTACTCTGTGTACATGTCAAACCCAAGGCTGACTTTGTCATAAGTCCAGTATTTTCTTTATAGCCGATAATGAAGTGTTCGGCCATTTCAGCAAGTGTTAATAGTGTCTGCTTCCTTCCTTCCTTCCCCCCTTTACCCCCCCGCATCCCCCTCCTGTTCTGAAATGTGATTTGTCCTTTTCATATGTGTTCATTTTTTTAATTGTATCCTTTGGTATATATGGTTGTGACTATTTTCTTCCTCTATTTGATCTGAGGAAGTGGGTCTGGCCCACGAAAGCTCATCATCTAATAAACCATCTTGTTAGTCTTTAAAGTGCTACATTGTCCTGCATTTTGCTTCAGCTACCCCAGACTAACACGGCTACATTTCTATCACTATGCTTCATTGAGATCTTGTTCCTCAGCCGCACCATCTATAATTGCTTTGCTGAAATGCCTCTGCCAGATAAGTACTGGATGCATTGTCTGTATGTGCTGGCTTTAGAAAACCAAGCAAGACAGTGTTAGTTTGCTTTTCATCTGGTGCACACACATTGTTCCGTAACATTCTAACAATCATGGTACCACAGAGAACTCACACTTTCCCAAAGTGTCACACAGCTCAACAACATGCTGAGATAGGGACACAATCAGGGCTCAAGCAAACCTTATCTTATCTGTGGTTAACTCTGTAATAGTCTCTCACATCTTCACTGTAACTTCCCTCTTTGCATTTGTCTGTTCTTCTTGCCCATACACTGATAGAGCCTATTATTAGTATTTGGGTTTTGAGGGTTTCATAGAAGTTGCAAACAAAATCTTCATATTACTATTGACACTTGCGCTTTCTTCCACTTTTGATAGTGCAATGTCTTCTGCTGTTTTCAAGGATATGCCCTGTGATTCATTTCTATGGGTAGGACTGCTAAAACCTATGTCCATATTCCACAGTTCATCTTCAAGAAATGCTGTAAGAGCCTTTCTGCTAAGCATCTGAAGCATCTTCAATCCCATTCAAAGCACCTATTACTCAATTCTTAGCCTCTATCAGCCATCGTCACCACTTTGCCATCCACTGGAGCCTCTCCGAGGCAATCAGTGAACTCCAGACCAGTCACAGCTTTCAGTAGAAAAATCAGGGTTTGTTTGTGTTGCCTTTACTGTTTGATACAACACATCACATGTGTTTTTGGTACAGCACCTGATCTAGTGGGCACTGTTGTATGTAAGTGCATCTTTTGGGCCAATGAGCCCACTTTCCTTTCTTGCTGAAAGTGTTTCTCATCTGTCTCATGTTGAAACTGGTTTCCAGCTCGATATATTGGTTTCCAGCTCGACACAGAATAAGCAAGTGTTTTTCTCAAAACACATGTCCTGGGGCTTAGCACTAGATAAGCCTTGCTCACAGCTGGCAGATGCCCTGCATCTTCAACTTTTTCCTGAGGCATCCTCTTTAACCTTGTCAAATTCAGTTTATCCATGTAAAGTCCCCCTGAGTCCTGGGTTTAACCAGATCCTTCATAGTGGCCTTCTCCAGAGATCCAGTTACTAGTCAGTATTTTTTGTCTCCCCACTGATGCCTAGAAGTGATCAAGGCCAAAATAAAAAACAAAAATTTTGTAATACATTACTTTGGGATAGCAATGAATTATATTATGCAATTATGTGCATGCCATTTGCAGATGGATTCCAGTGATTTCTGATTAGATTCTGAAGTCTGAACCACTGACTTTTTTGGCACAATAAACAAAGCTGATGCCACCACTGAACATTTTTTTAAAAGTTAATTTTTAAACATTTTCTTGAATGCATACATCTACATTCCAAGTTATGTCATGTTTGGTACCACTGAGCTGGCTGGAGAAAAGGATTTCAAATGACTCAACTCAACCCATCTCTGCGACATATTATCAAAATGTCCACCAACTGGTGGACCCAGAGCCAGAAGGGGGGAGTCCTACTTCCACATGGCAGAGGAAGACACCAGTGAAATGATGACACTGGAGATTTTTACAAATCAAATTGACACCTTTCTAACCCTTTCTATCATTAACTTGCTTATGGAATTACATAAGCTCTCAGACGGGAATGCATGCTAGCCCTGACTAGATTCCAGCCATAGGTCAAATATGTATTTGGGGCAATTTCCATGGTCAAATATATAGTCCCTAGTAGAGGAGTAAGACTGCACTCGTTCCAAGCAGTGTTCTTCCTCCTCATCTAATCATGTGGCATCCACACCAAAAGATGTAGACTGGTCTGTACTGGATAGCAAATCAGAACATAAAAGTTGTGTCAGAAAGTCTGGGAAAAGGGACAAACAGTTTGGGAGACTGAATGGGTAGGTTGAGAAGATCCAGCACTGTCTTAGGGAAAACTGGTACAATAAGTATCAATATGGCATGATCTAATTACTGTTTTAGGATAACTTGAGGAATTAGCAGGAACAGAGGGAAAAGCATACAGCGCTGATGCCTAATCCAAATGTGAAGCATAGGACTGAAAAAAACGTAAACAACAAATAGCTCTCCAGCACCTTAGAGACTAACAAAAATGTAGATGTGGTATGAGCTTTTATGTGCCCACAAAAGCTCATGATACCATCTACATTTTTGTTAGTCTCTAAAGTGCTGCAGAACTATTTGTTGTTAACGTTTTTTTTTTTCCAGTTACAGACTAACACAGCGGCCCCTCTGAGACTTTTAAGCATAGGACTGATCATGAAGAAAACTGCATTTCCTGTTGTGTTTTGATGCTGGAATGCCCCAATCTCTGAAGCTGGATTTCAAGATGCTGTTATTCACAGACCACTTGTTAGTCTGGAAGAAAACTCTGTGGAGGTGGCCAAATAACTGGTTCAGAACACTGGGTAAGTGTTGATACTGAAGTGTCAATATCTTATCTCCTGGAAAAGCTGGTTGGAACAAGCCCTTCCCTGCTTGTTCTCATAATACATTTTGGAGGTGTTGTCCATCACAATGTGAACTGCTGTGACCTTGATCTGATATCAGAAGGCCTGGCATACATGGTCAATGGTGTGAAGTTCCAGAATATTGAAATGAACGCAAACTTCCCAGTCTGTACACAGACTCTGAACTTCTAATGTCTCTAGACAAGCTCCCCAGCGAGGCCTAAGTGAAGGTCTCAAGTGTGGAGGTAGGTAGTGCTGCTTTAAGTACTAGTCTCTACTAGGCTGCACCCTCTTTTTGAATGACTTGCAGATGGACCACCATTCCTTAATGTGGTCTTCCCAAGGCAAAACAGACATCAAGCATGGGGGTGACCCTAATAGGGATAGTTATCCCAGATGACAGACCATGCTTAAAGCCAGTAACCGCATCATCAAACTTAAACTCTACTAATTATAATAAACCAGACTAAGCCCTAAGGTATTACTCAAACTATTAATGGAATCACATTCACCCCAGACCACAAAACACTGTGATAGTGAAAAATAAGGTGAGACACCACAAAGAACGCCCCAATTTAAACTTCAGGTGCTAAGAAATAACTGAAGGGAGTGTCAGGGTGGCAACATGCTTTATAAAGCCATCAGAGGGTAGGGCAGGAGTGCTACCCTGATGAGTACCGTTTAGTAAAGCTCTCTTATTTTGGTGTGCTGGGTGTGCAGATACTTAAGTGAAATGAACGTCTGCAGACACTCAGAGAAGAATTAATATTGTTGCAATGAAAATCATTCTGAATTCCTTTATTTTGGTACAATTAAAAATGTATTGTACTTAATTGCTTCCATGTGGAAGTGTGAAGTTAAAGGTAAATAAACAAAATATCAAGCAATAATAAAACAAAAAAGCATTGAGGTGACATACCACAAAGAAGGAATACATGGCTTGCTCTCTAGGAGATTAAATATAATAAGTGCACATATTAGGGTTTTTTTTCATTAAAGCTCTGGTTTAGAAAAACGATCTATGCTTGAAGAGGTGATATCAGGCCTGCAGATGGGGGTGGGGTTGAGGGAAGGAAGGGGGCAAATGACCCGGATCCCTTAAATCCCTGCTGGAGCTCTGGAAAGCACACTCTGGGTGCTGCTGTAGGGGGAAAGGCTAGCTCCCAGGCTCTCCCTTCCAAGAGTGGGAAGCTGCCCCCTCCCTGCCTTGCCTGGGGGCAATTGTTAGCCTCCCCCCTGGGGCAGTACCATAAGAAACCCGCATTTTCAGCAGTTTGTAACATAAAAATGAAGTTTCTCACACTTGTTCCCAGCCTAGCAGCTTGTGAAGTTTCTCACACTTGTTCCCAGCCTAGCAGCTTGTGAAGTTTCTCACACTTGTTCCCAGCCTAGCAGCATGTGTGTGTGTGTGTGGGTGTGGGGGGGGGGGGGGGGGGGGATAGATAGCCTGATTTTAAGCACTTGACAGAGAAGCGCAGAGTGCATGAGCATTTGGGACCAGTTGTGCCAGGTGCTGAATACTCTCAACTCCCATAGACTTCAGTGTGAGCCAAGGGTGAGCAGCATCTTGACTTCTTGTGAGTATTTTACGTCTTATGTGGCACATATTAAAAATGGAATTCTCATTACCTAGGCACGTACCTGGAGGCTGCACAGACTGAAACAGTAAATGGATTAAGACATAAGCCAGCTGGCTAAGCCTGACTCATCTGTCATGACAGCCCCAACTAACAAGCACTCCCTTAATCCTCCCAACTGTACTTGAAATCTAGTGATCATAAAAATGTCATATGGCCTAGAGTTTACATCCCCCTGTGCACCACATTCTACAGCATAGGTACAATATTAAGCTGGCCATCCCTGACTGAATTAAACGGGGCCTGCAAGATGGTGTTGCTCCTGGTCGTCCCCCTCCCCCCCCCCCCCCCCCGTGCCATGTTAGAGGTGGAGGAGCAAGAACAAAGCTTTAAATGGAATGTGTGGAGAGCTGAGTCCTATCGCCCCATAAACACTTAAGAGACCACTGAAAGGAGCCTACCTGTAGTAATTTCTTATCAGCCCTTCAGAGCTCAAGCCACCCATCATAAGAATGGCCATACTTGGTCAGACCAAAGGTCCTTCCAGCCCAGTACCAGCCAATGCCAGGTCAGGCAGATAGGGGGAGTGAATCGAACAGGTAATGGTCAAGCGATCTCTCTCCTGCCATCCATCTCAACTCTGACAAACAGAGGCTAGGGACACCATTCCTTACCCGTACTGGCTATTAGCCATTTATGGACTTAACCTTCATGAATTTATCTAATTCTTTTTTAAACCTTGTTATAGTCCTAGCCTTCACAGCCTCCTCAGGCAAGGAGTTCCACAGATTGACTATGCGCTGTGTGAAGAAGAACTTCCTTTTGTTTGTTTTAAACCTGCTGCCCATTAATTTCATTTGGTGGCCCCTAGTTCTTATATCATGGAAACAAGTAAATAACTTTTCCTTATTTCCTTATTTCAAAATTGCACATGTTCTGCGGAGTGCTCTGCACTTTGACATGTACAGCTTCGAAGCATGCAACATTTGAATATAACCAGGTGATTTCCCTATTCCTCAGATAAAGGTACTAATGCGTTTATCAGAATGTATAATAATCTTTGTCCTCATGACCTATCCCTCTAAATTCCTTTTTTCTTCGCTTTCTCGTCACTCCCTCAAATAGTTTACAGATTGGCCGAGTTAACCTACAGGTACCCGAGGGAGCCATAAAAACCTTGCATTCCCTGGCTTGTGGATATAAGCCCCATCTGTAATGCTGCATAAAACACAGCCTCAGTAAAAACAAAAGCTTTGAAAGCAAAGGAGCCAATGAGAAGGAACACAAATTAATAGAAATGTTGAAGATTGACACATCGAGGGGATCCACCTGGAAGATTCAAAATGAGCTCAAGCTTGAGCACTGGGCAGAGCAACACCAGCATCTGAAGCAGAAGTTTTCAAACTCTCTGATTTGCAGCTTGAAAGGGCAAGCTTCTAGCTGGTTACGAGTCTCTCATAGGTGCGGGCGATCGCAGCTCCTGTTGGCTGAGGATCGCTGTTCCCGGCCAATAGGAGTTGTGGGAAGTGGTATCCCGGTCCACACTAATTCCTGCATCTCCCATTGCCTAGGAATGGCAGTCTGTGGCCAACGAGCGCTGTGATCGGCCATACCTGTGGAGATGTAGGTAAACAAAGCAACTTGCAGCTGCCTAGTGGCTTGCCCTTACCAAGCCGCAACCTAGACTTTGAAACCCCTGATCTAAAGCGCTTCTGCTAAACTCGGAATTCTCAGCTCTTTCTGCACGCCACTTCTGAACAAGATAGTGGACTGTCCTGCATATGACAGTATGTCACGCTAAAATACATGCTCTACTCAGCTAGAAGGTATAGTGTTTGATGAAGAATTACTGTGTGAAGTTCGACTGGCCTGTGTTAGGCAGAATGTCAGAATACATGGTCACATGCACTGCAAAGGATATGGAAAAAAAGGCAGCAGCACAAAGACAAACACTGAGGAACCACACAGGAGCTTCTCATTCAGCATCCAAAATATCAACGACTCTGACCCCACCCCTTCACTGTTTACCACATCTCAGTGGTGGTCCACTGTTGTCTGAGCAGCTCTTCCTGGTGGCTCAGGGAATGATATACATGGGAACCAAGCAGCTCAGTGTAGGGAGGGGAGACTGCATGAAAGGTGCTCTTATTATGAAGCTCAAAGCATGCAGGTGCTTGAGAACAAGCACTAACAACTAATGTCTTACAAAAACAACCTTCCTTGTCTCAACAGTACATAATCCAGTATGAATCTCAGAAATCAGGCATGGTGAAAATGCTGTCTAACTATATGGCCACACACACCGCCCTTCTCCTCCAGCTAATGCAGAATTAGCTTTTGCTCACTTCAAAGAACTCTGTGTAATTTGTATGGAAATAAACCTGTAGAAAGTGTAAAACTTCCAAGGAATTGTAGGAAGAGATTCCCCAAATCTAATCACAGAATAAGCCCTGGTCTACGCACTTTATACACCTCTGACAGAATTACTTCCTTGGCCTGTCATTGCCATCAGCAAGAGATGTGGATCCTATTCTCTCCTGATTCACAGAAATGAATTAAGGTGAAAGGTAAACTCAACTGTACTTTGTATATTTACTTTAGACATGTTATAACGCTCCTGGGAGCGCCCCAGCCACCCAGACACTAATTAGATAACGAGAGATCAACAGAACAAGCAGAGGCTGCAGAATTGACTGAACGTTGCTGTTTAGGGCATCAGTAGAGAGAAACCTAAAAACTGCTGCTGATATGATGAGCATCCTTCCTAGGTTGATTAGAGGAGGTCGTCTTAAAAACGTATTTCTGAAGTGAATATAATTCATAAGTATTATTTGAAAGTCAGTGACAAAAGGCAAGTTCTCTGTGACAAAAATATGTCAATTAAAAGGAAGAGTGTATAAAATTAATCCAACTCAACTTAACATGTAAAACAGAGACCTGGCCAGCCACAAAAAAAGAAATCAGTATTCATTTCATCAGGGAAATGAAGAGATTGAGATAGTCAAAAGGTTGTCCATTTCATGAGGAAAAAACAAAATGAGGTTCTCAGGGGCCTAATGTGGGTTGCTCCATGAGGACAAGTTGAGGGAGTACAGGCTATGTTGGTACCGGCATATTTAGTGGAAACATAAGGACTTTGTCAGTAGGATCGTTCTTGCAGTGACTGTGGATGAAAGACAACCAAGGGGGAGACCTAAGACTCGATACATGGATTGGATACCAGTAGACCAATCTGCATGACTGCTTGGCATGTGATCATGAGTTTTGGAAGAAGGCTACCAAAGCTGCCAAACCCAAACAGGGAACAGACAAAAAAGTAGTATCAGTTGTGTTTGAAGGTCACCTTTAACAGTTTTCTATAACTTGTGAACAAACCCAACCCCACACAGAAGTCTGCAGAATAAAGTTACGCTTGGGATCAACAGATGAAATGTGTTATGCAAAAGTGCAAAGTATTATTATGAAGTACAGGCAGTCCCCGAGTTACGCGGATCCGACTTATGTCGGATCCACACTTACAAACCGGGCTTTTCTTGCCTCGGAGGATGCGGGCGGCGGGACCGCCCAGACACGCCGAGGTCCCGCCGCCCTCGTCCTCCGAGGCAAGAAAAGCTGCTCCGTGTCTCCCTGGTCTGCTGGGGGGGAAGGACCCCCCAGCAGACTATGGAGACGCGGAGCAAAGCCACGGAGAACCCGGGTGGCGGGACCTCGGCGCGTCTCGGTCCCGCCGCCCGCATCTCCATGGTGTGCTGGGGGGGAAGGAGGCGCAGCTAGTGCGCCCCCCCCCCCAACAGACCAGGCTTTTCTCGGGACTCCTGGGGCAGAGCAGCTGGGGCGCTGCCGGTTGGTCCCGCAGCGCCGCTCCTTGGAGCTACTGGACCAAGCCGGCAGCACCCCAGCTGCTCTGCCCCAGGAGTCCTGATTCAGCCGCTGCTGAAACTGACCAGCGGCTGACTACAGGAAGCCCGAGGCAGAGTTGCTCTGCCCCGGGCTTCCTGGAATCAGCTGCTGATCAGTTTCAGCAGCAGCTGACTTGGGGACACCTGGGGTAGAGCACCTGGGGTGCTGCCTGGGACAACCCTGCAACGCTGAGGTGCGGCGCTGCGGAGACCTACCTAGCAGCACCCCAGCTGCTCTGTCCCAGGCGTCCAGATTCAGCTGCTGTTGAAACTGATCAGCAGCTGATTCCAGGAAGCCCGGAGCAGAGAAACTCTGCCTCGGGCTTCCTGTAGTCAGCCGCTGGTCAGTTTCAGCAGCGGCTGAATCTGGATGCCAGTTCCGACTTAAGTACAAATTCGACTTAAGTACAAACCTACAGTCCCTATCTTGTACGTAACCCGGGGACTGCCTGTAGTGGAAAGTTGAGGCTCAGTGCATGCAAGTTGTTTAATCACAGAGAATAGCTGCTTACACTTCAGAAGAGACAGAAAATAATCCAGGAATATGGCTATTTTTGACAACTGGAAAGAGTCCAGCACTAGAGATGGAAAAGACATTAGGTCATCTAATACATGTCCCAGAGCACAGTGCAGAATTGTTTCCCCCTGCATGTTTTCTAGAAGAACACCCGAACGTGCTTGCAGGTTTCAGCTGAATTTCTCATCAGGAGCATGTTAAAACAGTGCTTTTCAAATGACAGGTTGCAACCCAGCCCTGATCCTCTGACTGGGTGGCGCTGATTAATCACCTGTGAAGCTGTGGTGCCCCACAGCTTAGAGGGAACACTGCAACCCAGTAGTGGAATGTTGGGCACTGGATCTCTTTACTGCAGGGTGATCAGTGGGAGTGCTAAGGCTGGCTACCGGTCTGTCCTGGCACCTCAGACTGTGCTGCACTCCAGAAGTGGCTGGCACCAGGCCTACGTCCTAGGTGTGAGGTGGGGAAGGAGAGCACAGAGCTCTCCGCATTGCCCCATCCTGAGCACTAGATCTGCTCTTCCATTGGCTGGGAACCTGCTGCTGGATGCTTCTGAGGAGAAGTATGGTCTGCGGTGCCAAGAGAGGCAGAAAGCCTGTCTTAGCATGCCTGCTGCACCGCTGACACTCAAGATAAGCCCCTCCTGCTCAAGCCCTGATCCCCCTCCACCGCAAAGCCAGAGCCCCCTCCTACATCCCAAAGTTCTGAGTCTCAGCTGCTCCCCAAGACCCACACTCTAGACAAGTTATATTGGGTTGTGGGCAGCAATTATTTTTTTCAATTGAGTCATGAGAAAAAAAGTTTGAAACCCACTGTGTTAAAGTACTAAGGCCCCCGAAAGGTTAGATTTTTTAAAAAGTGAGTCTATGCATTTCTAATGTGTCCATGATCCTTGGATAAAAGTAAGATGTAATTTGCTTCTTTCCATTTTGTTTGCATCAACTGAGATTTTTAAACAGTCTCCAAGTGTCTGAACATCAGCACCATACTCTGTCCCATAGCACTGATTTTCCAGAAGAAGCTGAGTGTGGGAAATCTAAAGAGGTCCCATGTATAATCTTGGCTAAAGGCAACCATTGCTTTAGGGCCCAAGGTCTGTGCTGCCAGATGTTTGGATTTCAGGTATTCTACCTGAAAGAATCACCAGGGACCAGGTTCACTGTAGAAAAGAAAAAACACTAAAAAGCAAGGCAGTGAAAATATAGGTATAGGGCTCTGTTTTCAACTTGTTCCTGCTCATGTGCCTCCTTTCTGTGAGCCTTATGATTAATTTTGATTATTTAAAAATATTAAAAAGTGCGTAGTCATTACTTTACGATGTTACAATGGGAGCCTCCTAACTCTTCCGTACTGTATCACTAGCTATAGATTTTTTCATTGTGGTATCCATTTCGCATTAACCTTGTCAACCAATCCCTCCTCCTCCTCCACCCACCCTCATTATCTTTCATTTTACCACCAACACAGATGATCTGCTAAAATGTTATACAAGGTATCCAAGTGAGTAAACCCACCCAAAAGGGGTTCTTAATATGCAAGTAATGCATTCTAGCAAAGAGCTGGACAAGACCCATTTGAATCCAAATATATGAGGTGTGTCTATTGATCAAAAGCAGAGCCTGCATTTACTCTCAATAGTAGTTCTGTCTGGGCATGTCTATACTAGGAAATTATTTTGAAATAACTCCCGAAATAACTTTCAAAATAGCATTTCCACACTACAGTAATGCCTTGAAATTAGTCCATGGCAGGCTCCCCTAATATGTACATGCTATCTCAATTTAGAGCCCTAGGAAGCACTGGGGAGTAATTGCTTTGAATGACTCTGGGAAGTAGTTATTTCAAAAGAGCAGAGTGAAGCATCATGCTAATGCTATTTTGAAATAACTAATTCAAAATAAGTGTTATTCCTCATGGAAAGCAAGAGTTATTTCAAAATAACCAGCCCCTTATTTTGAAATAACGGACTTGGTAGTGTGAGCACGCTGATTGTTATTTTGAAATAACTCCTTAGTGTAGACCAGAGCTCTGAGAACTTGGCAAATATTTTGTCCCAAATAATCAAAAAAATATATCCGTAAAGAGTTACATCACAGAGAAACAAAAGCCAGTAATATCAAGTATGCTCAGTCTCTAATCCAAGTAGTAACCATATGCAGAACTTCATAGTTTCAAGTTCTGATGAGACCAGTTAGTCACACTGCTATTGTCACCTTCTTGCAAGCACTGATCCAATTATCTATCTTTTTCATTGTAGTTTACTATGTTTTCTATAATCCATCAATTCCAGGATGCACTTGGATGTCCATCATCTCCTTATTTAAGATACATCATTAGTTTTAAGATTGTATAAACGGCTACCCAGGCAATAGTGTGAAAGATGAGGGTGCCTGCTGCAGGAAACCATTGAGGTGTGCTTATCCTGACTAACTACTCTATGCTCTTTTTAGAGGGTTAAGAAACTTGCTCTATAACAAGAAAACTATTTTTCACATCCTTCTCCTGGCTTTTTGAGTCATTAAATAGCTACATCTGCAAACATCCAGAGCATCACATTTTGGAGCATTTATCCTTCTGAAATTAAGGAAACTAATCCACTAGAGTTTCAAAAGTTACCATAATTTCAAAACCAAATTTCCACAAAAACGTATTTATTCATTCAAGATAATAAATTCAGCTAATTTAACATTTTTAAAAGCCAGCCAAGTTACCCAAGCCTTAAAGCATTTGAAAAGTTTCTTGGGTAACACTCCGCTGTTTTTATCCTGTTTCCCTCCCCTTTCCTCTCCCAAATGTAGCCTAATTTCCCAAATTAGCCAAAAGGACTTATGATACTTAACAAAAAAAAAAAACCAAAACACTGATTTTTGAGATGCCAACAAGTACAGGAAATTTTGGACTAAAATGCACAATGTTTAAAGAAGTAAACAATTAAGCAGTATCAAATGGAAGGGCCATCTCATCCTTAAACAGAGTAGCTGTGTAAGGCACATCCCCATACATACACTATTGCACATCCAGAATTCCACAACCACACTGGTTGTTTTGAAAGTCTGAGTAAGGATTACACACTCAGGCTTGGAGGGAATATACCTTGTTTCCTCTTAGTCAATCTATAAGGACCAAGGTAAGGAAGGATCAGAGGGAATTTCCAATGGATGTTTGCAGAGGTGTCAGCCCAGCAACAATGGAACCTTTCCTAAGAAGTCACCATTCAGTACTGCCCTTGTTTAGTTGATTTGGGCCATTTCCAACATCCTTGGAGGAAAGTAAAAAAAAATGAAATAAACAATCTCTGGCAGACTTTTCTCAATCATACAGACTGTTGATGATTAAGATTGTGTCATGGTTGTTTTTTAATATAAGTCATGGACAGGTCGCAGACATTAAACAAAAATTCACAGCAGCTGTGACCTGCCTGTGTCTCTTATTAAAAACAATTGGGGGTGAGGAGAGGGAGTGGCTATAGGGCAGAAAGTTGCACAGCTCTGGCCTCGGGGCGGAGGGGGCGCACAGACCTGGCTCCAGGTGCAGTGACTGACAGCAGAAGTAGTCATGGAATCTATGACCTCCGTGACTAATTCATATCTCTGTTGAGGGTTCTATACAGTCAGTTTGTTTAGCTACAATCAGGTGGTGATACACTGCAATTGCAACAACTCAGGTGTCTGCTGGGATTTGGGAAAAGGGGCCGAGTAGTTTGTCTTCTTTATACACAATAGCCGGAACAAAGGTCATCTGTGATTATGTGATTTCCATTCCTTCCTTCCTCCCACCCTCCAAGTCACTTCTCTTAATTGTGCTATGTGGCATATTGTTCACTTCTTTGGCTTTGGAAATTGTTTTGAAACCTTCCACATTACATGCAGCATCTTAATGTTTCTCTTTTTATGCTGCTGTTCCTGGAGCACTGTGATATGTCTGCTAGTAGAAAAAGGCATCTTGGCTGTTTCAATGAATTCACAGGGGAGGTACATTTATACTGGATGGATATATAACAACTATAATCAAGGTTCTATACCTCACTTTTTTTTTTAAATCATGAAAAGCTGTGTTGTTTCATCTTTTCTCATCACTGTCATTGAACATTGGAGACAAGGGTACAGAAACTACAGCAATAAATCCAATTCATGGAACACAGTTATGTTGCTCTCTGCCATATCCAGTTGGACTGGTTACCTATTTTGTACTGCTTGCACACTTTTCACCATGTTCACAGCAAAGGAAATTAATGTGAGTGCTTGCTTTTCTTGAAAAAGGAATTACTAGCCAACATTTAACTAATGGAGCAAGTCAGAACTCTCTAAATAAGCTTTTTGGGATACATGATAGAAAATGCCTTCCTAAGGACATGGCAAAACTTTCAAATCCCGGTGCCTGAAGTTAAGCTTCTAAATCCCTATTTAAGCACATAACTGAAAATAACCAAATTTTCCAAAGTCTGGAGCACCTCTACTCCAACTGATGTCAGTGAAGTCTGTGGATGACTCAGTGCAGTGGAAAAAGCCAAATCACTGAAGCCTAGGATTCTAAATTGGAATTTCAAAGACTAAATTTAGGCACCTAGTTTTGAAAATTTGTTCTTAGTATGGTCCCTGGTTTTAATGAAGCTTAACCTCTGCTAAGTTCGCTTCTAGAGTTAATCAGCCTCAGGTAGTCAGCACCACAAAAACACTCTGTGGATCATTTCCTCTCGCAGCTAAACATTGTGGAGAATAGTTGCTTAACAAGGCTCGCCCCCAGTGTCAACACAAACAGCTTGAATGACAGCTACTGTCACCTAATCTCATACATATTGCTAACTTCAGCAAGTGACTAATACAACAAGTTATCTTCTCTGGAGCATATCATATGGTGGCTATTCCACTGAGCAGAGGAAACATGGTGTAATTAGAGAATTGGAGGCTTCCCTGTTGTACTGTTGGCTTGTGCAGGGACCTTTGCTAAGTCAATTAATGGTGTGATGACTACTTCCCTTATCAGAAAATGAAGTTAATAATTTACCTGCTTAGTCTTAACTAACATTTATAATGTTATTTAAAGTACAAGATGCTACAGAGGGGCAAATTGGAAAGAGCCAAGCTTTGTAGCCAGTACATTCTGAAGGTCAACGTGTTCTCTTTATGGGACAGGCTGAACCATCAAAGATATTTTGACACCCTACAAGAGCATTTCTAGGCCCAACTATTTCAGTGTCTTTCCTCATTGTTATACTGCCTAGTTTATGAAGAGAACACTCTTAAAAAAACCCAAGCCTATATTTGATACTGTTTGAACATGGAGCTTAAAATTGAAATTCATATAATTTCCAGGTACTCTTTCTAAATATGCTAATAAATATTTAATATTACATTCACCAGGTTATGGGAGGCTGCTGCAGGAAAGGAAAGGTGAGCTGGCACAGAAGGAGACCTTTTGCTTCATATATAAACAATGAGGAGGCCCCAAAGAAGGAGTGCAATTTGTGGGAGGGCAAATGTGCCCTGGAAAGTACCACCCACTTCTCTTCCATGGCAGAATTTAGAGCACAACTCTCATTGTGCACTCAGGCAGCAGCAGCACAAAGAAACTTATAATGAAGAAAAAGCACAGCAGCAACCAGTAGTGGAAGTGCAAAAGATCTGTGTGCATTTCACAGAGAATGATGTGACAGTCTGGAACTTATCCCACAACAAAACGGTTTTAGATTAAAATAATTTGTCCCTCTGCACCAGAGGGGGAGTTTGGCTGACTTTGTGGTAGGGATCTAATCAACCAAGTCTGGTTTTGAATCTTTGAATTAAGTGTTTGATCCCTAAGATAGGAGAAGGTGAATGGGCCACCCAGTGGTTCATTTTCAGAACAGGCCCAGTTCAATGTCTCCCTCCCTGAGGCCCTACCTTTTAAAGAGAACTCTTGAGTGACATCAGTACTACAAAAGGTTAGGGAGAAAGAGACTGAGCTTCAGAACAGGTCAAAATTGGGGAGGGAGGAGCAGTCCAATGGGCAAGCACAGTTGATCAGCAGAGATCCAAAGGATAAAGTTACAACACAGACTGAAAAAACAGCTTTAGCAGATCCAGTCCCCTTTCTGGAGAAGGGAAAAGTTCCTGGACAAGTCCCAGGAACCTGGTTGCTCTGTAGTAAGCAGGACTTGTATTCACTTCCGACCACATCAATGTATGTGTGTCAACACTGGGCTTTTATGCGCGTAAGAGGACAATAAGCATTTTTTTTAAAAGCTGGAGTGCATATGTTCCCCTTGCAGAAGAGAGAAACCCTATGGATAACCTGAGGGAGATTTTAAATATTCTGTTTACAGTCTGGTACTTAAGAGAAATCTCCTGGACAACATGAACACAAGAGACAAAATGTGCCCTACAAAATCATATCCTAAATACCATCTGCTAGTATCTGCCTACAGTGGCCAAATATGCAATAAGATATATGCAAGGAGGGAATAGATAGTTTCTTAACAAAGACTAATCCCCTCCATGCTTGAGCCCAGCAAAATAGACCTTGGTACCATATTCCAGTTCATTGCCAAGGTGACAAGACACTACATGGCCATTTTGGGGAGGAGAAGAAAAAGATACCATTGGTGACAAAATCACTTTAATGTGTGACTCTTCACTTGAAAAGTATTTTAGGTAAGAGGGAAAGAGGAACACAGTGAAGGCTTAACTCCAAATACTGGCCTGCTTTGACAGTGAGATTATTTGAAAAATCTCATCTCAGGAATTGTAAACAGCTATTTTCTTCAATTAATACTTGTTAATTCAGGAGAGCACGACCCTGTTACTCAAATCCTATACTGGTATAGTGTATCAAGTGTTGGCTGTTATGTGGATTACAGTAACACTTAAAGGTGGCATTATTTCCCTGGGCTTGAACAAAGACATTCACTGGACGTCACAATATAAAGCCAGCCTTCCCTGTATTTAACACCTCATTTTTACATCAAAAGCTAAGTATGGAATAGGGATGTGAAGGACTAGTTGACTATCCAATAAGCATTTGCTTATTGGATAGTCGACAGGCTTGTCGACTAGTTGCTCCCCCCCCTTGCCTCAATCAGGCAAGGGGGGGGGGAGAAGTCGGGGGTACTTCAAAGGGGCAGCGCCGCATGGAGCCTGGGGCCAGACCCTGGGCTCCATGCGGCGCTGCCGCTTTGAAATGCCTCATGGAGCCTGATGCTGGGTTCCCTGCAGCGTTTCAAAGCAGCAGCGCTGCACAGAGCCCAGGATCAACAAGGGAGTCCCCAGCTGATCCTGGGCTCCATGCAGTGCTGCCACTTTGAAATACTGTGAGGAGCCTAACACCAGACTCTCCACGGTGTTTCAAAGTGGCAGCGCTGCATAGAGCCCGGGAGCAGGGGAGTACCCAGTTGACCCAAAGCTCCACAGGTAGCTTTCGCTTTTGAAGTGTAGCAACAGCTCTAGGGCCCTAGAGCTGTTGCTACACTTCAAAGGCAGAGGCGCCCTATCAGCTAATCAAATACTTGATGCAAAATGCATCAACTATTCTATTAGTCAATTACTCGCAATTTAACATCCCTAGTATGGGACAATACCAGTCCACTCAGTTAGCCTTATTAGCACATGTCCTACAACTTTTTTTTTTCTTCTTTTTCTGTTATAAATTTCTGGGTTCCTGTTATTCCTCTCCTGCTCATCTGATGACGTGTATTTCATCCACGAAACTCATGATATTATATATACTATTATTAGTCTCTCAGGTGCCACAGGCTATTCATTGTTTTCAAAGTTATAGACTAGCATGGCTACCCCCCTGAGACTTAAGGGTCCCAGCATTCTGGGTGACATACAAATATTGCATGAGTCCCTATTGTGAAAAGCTTACTGTCATAACCAATTTGCATCTCACTTTCTGTGCTTGTGTTTATGCCACGCCAAATATCTGTTTAGTTAACTTACTCACACTGAGTGGCAAGCAATGCTGGGCATTACAAATGCCCTATGCAAATTCCTCACTGCCACTGACCATTGAGAATCAACAGCATTGGCAACGAGTTTATCCAAAGCAGGCATTGCAAAAACAGGTCAATCCTTAGTCCCAGCAAATTTGGGTATTTCTACACATCAGTCAGAAGTGTGACTGAAGAAGGCGTAGATGAATCTCAGCTAGTTTAGATGGAGCTAGTTCAAAAAAAACTACAGCAGGGAAGCCACAGCTAGCAGCATGGGCTAACTGCTCAGGTTCATACCCAGGTGGGCTTCTACATCCTGTGCTGTCACTCAAGCTGCCACAGCTTCATTGCTATTATTATTCAAGCTAGCTAAGGTACAGCGATACCTGCTGCTGTCACACCTCTATTTGCTGTGTAGATGTACTATAAGACGACAATTTCCTCACAGAAACACTCCTGCCCACCATCCTGCTCACTCCTGCCCACCATCACACCATTCCCACTATTAGGAATGCACATGGAACAGTCAAGAGTAGGACTATAGAATCAGAAGTTAGAGTGAAAATCTGTTAACGCAAGATTGCGCTTTAGATTTCTCTAGTACTTTCCATTTTTAGATGGCACACCACAGCTCACTCCTCTCCTCTGAGAAGAGTGTCTTCTAGTCCACTAGATCTGCTGGAAATACCATCATGCAATTCTAATCTCCTCCCCCAACCCTGGTCACCCATATCATCCTTCCCTTGAATCAAAAGAAGTAAAAAGGGGATGGAAAAGAAAAACTCGGAAACCTGAAGATTGCTTGGAATTTATTCCTTTGAACAAGAGCGGTAATATTTGGACAAATAGTGTATTGATTTCACAGCAACAAGAAAACCAAACGTTACATAATTTTAAAAAATCACGCACCCCAACAAACAAAACATAACAGTTTAAAATACGAAAATGTTCAAAAGGCTGCAAGTGGAGATGTGAAGCCTTTCTGGACACTGATCACCTAATTGGCCTGTTTGACATCACAAAGTTTGTTTCATATACAATCCTATTTCTCCCTGAGCTAAACCTATCCCTTAGGAGATAGTCACTTATCAGATTCTGCTTTTCAAAGAGCAGAAACTTAAATCATCCTAGGTAATTAAAAAGCAGTAAATTCTCTTTGATACAAATTTAACAGGCCATTTTCTAATGCCATGATAAATATTTAATGCATCTTCTGTAAGTGACCAGAAAAATTCACATCATCCTTCAGAAAATACACACACAAAAACAAACAAGTAATTCAGTGTAACAAGTCTACAGGTCTGAAAGCTGAAGGAATACAGAGCTAGGAGCCCTGTTTTCCCCCAAAGTGTTCTCAGTAGGATCCTGTTGTGATTATAAGGTACCATGACCATCACTGCATATTTTGCCTTATCCCCAAAAGCCTGCTAGGCTCTTTCACATTGTAATTGCATTGCAACTGTTGGGTTAGCTGCCTCTCAATACATTTAAGACACAAAATTCTTCATTTCAGCCTTCCCCTTTCAGATTTTGTGTACTTCAACATACTGTTCCCTCTATCTTCTCCCCCCACAAAATCCTGTTAAGAACACTGAGAGGAAAAGGATGGACTGGGAACAGGTTAGCACACATCCCAGCTAAAGGGCTTCAAGATTCCACAGTGAAACAAAAGGATTTGTTAGGCAGGGATTTGGTCATAACCCTACAATGCAGACCCTCTTTTTAGGCTTTCAGAAACTCAGGGCCCTACTCTCAAATTTATAATTTAAAACTCACAGTCTGAAGAGCTCTAACGGGCATCTAAGAGAGCTCATCTAGTGCTACCTTTTAGTATGTACTATGTTATAATGTACCATGAATGCAGAATACTACTAATCCTTCCAACTCCAGTGAAGGCTTCCAAGGCCCAGCAGAAGATTAAGTTCCTTTTTTGCATCTCTGTTTGATCAGAGTCTAGTTCATTAATTTTCAAATCCAAATCCTAAAATATGGACTGTTTGGGTATACTGGTTTAGGAATGGCAGCTGATAAAATGCAAACAACAGGTAAAGAACACTACACCACAAGTTTACTTCAGCAGAGTGTAGTCAAATCTTTTGAAGTTGAATGTTTAAGACAGAAAGTCACATTTTTAAAAGATTGCCTCCCTTCATGATATAGAATCACACACACAAATCAAGGGTTCTGTATGGGTAGGCTCAGCTACATGAGCAAATGGGATTCTGTATGTATGAACTGTATTCGCAAGTACAGTAATGCATGCACAATTTAAGCAGAGTCACATGTGGACAACATTTATATACATAAAGCCCACTTGAATGTGTATATACATACAATTCCTCATTTGTGCATTGTTTACTGATGCAAGCAAGTTCATGTGTAAGTTCTATAGGTTTTCAAAAGGAACCACACAGAATTGGACATACCAACAATGGGGCATAGTTGAAATTGTGTCCCACATAATACATAATAATGGGCATGTGCTTTATAGGAAGCAGACAACCTTTATCCTCTGTACTTATCAAAAGACTTTTCTAAAGGTAAGCTAAACTTTGTTATATACAGCAGACTACACATATAAGAGATAGACTGTTAAGAGCATCACGCTTTCGATTCTACTGACTGTACACATCTGCAGGATATAAACAAGTGGGCTTCCTGACTTCATTATTGTACCCCTATTGCATATACCCCGTATATTCAGGGGCCTATGTCACATGAGGCCCAACTGCTTCCATCTCTATTGCTTTTTGGATTCTCCTCAGTATCATTTGTATTTGGTCACCAAATACCTCTGCACGGACCTTTCACTGGGTCACTAAGGATATGATTCACTAACCAGGAAAGTACCTCAAATATCATGCTACCTGCCATTTGGTGTTGTATGTCTACAAGGGTAAAAGGAGCTTGCTTCCCTTCTGAACCCTCCATTGTGAGAAGGGACGGGAGCAGATTACCAATAGGAGAGCACTAGTTGTGGGTATAAAACATTTTACCCGCTCAAAGCTGATCATTATTATGAGCTGTGCATTGAAAGAGACTGTTCCAAGTCCACCTGCCAGGGCGGTGATAAAAATTCAGAAATAAGTTCTTACAGACCTTTAGAACAAACTCAAAAACAGCACTTATACATTAAAAGCATATTAAAAAACATATAAAATACTGTAAATCATATTTTAAAAACCCAAGGGAGACAACAGTTACAGATTATCAAAGGAAGACAGACAGTTGAAAAGCAAGTTTTTCTCTTTTGTTTTTGATTGGCCACAGCAGCTACTTTGGCACAAAGGTAAATGTAGAAGAGAGAAACAAAGAAGCAGACAGTATAGAGAAGACTTACAAAATCTACCACAAGCACACCAGAGCTCAGCACCAAAAGCACAGTTGTAGCTCTCCCCACCCTTGCTTCAAAGGGAAGTCCTGTTTACTGGGAACAAATGGAAGCAGCTGCGCAACAACTCATTACTATTTCCCAAGCTGAAGCGACAGCAGTACCGCTACATCCAGTTTGCATAAATGTCTCTGAAAATCCCCGCTTAAAGCCCTACTAGTGTGCACACAGGCTCCTTGGCAAACCAGACATGACCCTCGACAGAGCTGTGATTCAAACTGATTGCTGGAAAACTGGGCTTGGATGTCAGAGATTGACCCTAAAACTACAGCCATTATAAAACAAGGTATAAGACTATCTGCATTTAATGTTGACTAGAAAGGGGCTGTGTTGTGACAAATTTAGCAACTAACACCTGCAGATCAGATTAGTAACTTCCTGTGAGAAAGTACTTAGTGTAATTTCACCACATCTCAGCTGACTGAACCTGCTGAATAGTGTTTAATATGTGGAGGTCCTTAAATTTCCACCTCCTCTACCCAAGTTGGCTAAGAAACAAAGTGCCAGACCCACTGATGGAGTAAAGTAGATGCCAAGTGTACTTGGGTTAGTAACATGTGAGTCTAAATGGAAAAGTATTGTAATTTATACCCCCTTTTGGTATTCTGTGGGAAATGAACTTCAGATCTAGCACAAACTATTACAATGCCCCCCTCACGGAAGCTTTGCTTGCTTACACCTGCATTG
Organism: Pelodiscus sinensis; assembly: GCF_052426305.1. Lineage (NCBI taxonomy): Eukaryota > Metazoa > Chordata > Testudines > Trionychidae > Pelodiscus > Pelodiscus sinensis. The sequence goes on from NC_143052.1 coordinate 112,355,913, forward strand.
ATTTTTGACCATAGAAGTGTTGGGATGGTGCCAGCATAAGTTAAGAATAAGATGGGGCTGCTTTACTCTGCATCTATTACTTGTCTTTCCTAGAACACATCCTTTTCTCCACTGTCTAAATTACGCTCATGAATGCCAAGCCCATGGCATGTCGAACTTCTTTGTTACTTATGCTGATTTCCCAAACAGTTTACACTTCACATGCAGCCTATACCACCACTGAAACTGGCTCAATCTCTCACCGGATTTGCAACCGTTAATCCATGTTGTATTTGGTAACGTTTAAGCCCAAAAGAGATCAAATGTCCTCAGAAGATATAGAGCTCACAGTAGCAAGTCCATCAGCCAAGAGAAGCAGAGGCTTGGAAACCACTCCCCGCTCCAATTCAGACAGGTTCATGCTTAAGGTACTAGTCTATTCTACAGTATAGGCCACCTAGCAATAGTCTCTAATTAGCACAGTTTAATAAAATACAGCTAAGCATACAGACAGCATTTCTAGTCCAAAGTCAGGGCACCATCAAATGGGGATGTCCTATGATTTTCCAGGAATAGAGTCACATCTTTCAACTGCATTTCGAATCCCACTAGTTGAAAATTAGCTCTAATCCTCCCTCCCACTCCCACCTCTCTTTTTAAAAGCACAAAACTGTAAACACTAGTCACATACTTCCTGACCCAACCAGCAGAACAGGATCCAAAGGCAGGTGATTACAAGGCATACAAACAGTTATATTGCTGCATTGGCTAAGTGTGAACTGACCTGCAGTTAATGAGGTTGCAGCAAGTTTCTTAAGCACACTGATATCTCTTCAGTTCTATCGCGCTTCTCATTAGTGCCAATAGTTTTAAGATGCACACAAGATTTCCTACAATGAGGCTAGGGAAAGATATCAAATCTCAGCTATAACAGGGAGATTTCAGCATAGGAGGTAAACCAATGCCCACCTCCTCACCATTAAGTCTATGTCTGCCACGCACACAGCGGAGTAAGCAGTGCACTATACCACCCTGTGGCTGATTTCAGGGGGTATGTTAATAATACAATGAGCAGTTCTACTATACTTGGTACTGTATGAGTGCATGCTACCCCATGCACCGCCCTTTAAAGGGACAGTGTTACAGAATTCTATTTATGTTCAAAAGCTGAGGAATAAAAGAAGCCAGCTGTTAAAATGTCTCCTCTGTACTATTCCTCTCATGTAGACGGATCACAGATCTATCCACAGAGCCATGCACAGTCACACTACAATAGCAGCCAATATTCATTTATTTGGCCATACCTGTATATGGCTTATGATCTACTCTCATCACTTCTCTCCATCAGCATTTATTGAACAGTGAAGTTCTGAGAAATAGCCAGTATATGCCATTCATCTTAAAGGTTAAGTACCTTCCAAAAAATTCTCATTTTTAAAGGAAAATCTGATTCTTAAAGAGTAGGCAACTTCAAATCACTCAACTGAAGCAGTTAAACCAATTTAAAGTACTACACTTGCCAAAGCCAAGAAGGCCAAGCTGAGATTTAATAATTCCATTTTCCTTAAAATTTCTCTCTCCTCCATTCTGCTGTATGGAAAAGCCACACAAATGGAGGAGGAAACGGAAACTAACTACATTCAAAGTGCTGCCAAATGCACGTAGTAAAATTGAAAATAGAATTCTCTAACTCTCTGTTATAATCTTATTTGTAATAAATAATATGAATAAAATAATTTAAATATTCAGACAAAAGTGTGATTTAAGCTGACTATATCCCTGAAGATCTTTTAAAGCTAGTACTGTAATTTGGGGACATTTGCTACTCAAAGTGTGACTATTTTAATATTCTCTCTCTCCTAAAAGCAATTGACTTAGTTTATCTACAGGGTTCACTGCTCATACACTAGAAACCACCTCTCTCTTCCCTCTTGCACCCCTCTCAACTTCTCCTGCTCCATTAAATTGCATTTTTTAATGAGGACAATTGAGGAGCTGGGCCAGATGAGAGTCTGTGGCACAAAGAGAACATTTCTCCTGAGTTAGAAGGAATTAGAGTTGTCAGATAGAGCAGACTATGCTGAGCAATATAACACATGCTGTAATAACCCAATTCCCAAAACAACTTGCCAAGAGCAGCACATGTTCTGATAATGAGGAGAGAGCACCACGATCTGCCAGCACCAAGGAGTTCAAGCGTTTAAAGAATTGGTTTCCATTAGCTACAGAAGACACCAAGAATTCTTAAATAGCCATACTACAAAGACATCAACAGGGATTTTTTTTTTTAATCTAGATACCAGGTTAATGAGAAGTTTGGGAGGATGGGCACTATAGCCAGAATTCAGGTGAACATAGAAATCCAGTGTATGAGTTACCGTAGAAACTCAGTTCTACTAAGACTAATATGCCGACTTCACCAATCAAGCCTTTTTATTTGGGCTCATTCCTGAACTGAGTATCTGTGTTCACCAAGAATGATTTTACACAATCCCCTTAAAAGAACAGAATCCAGGCCCCAAAGCCACAACACAAAAGAACATATTCAAGCTTTTATACAATACTCAAAATTCACACAAGTTATACAGCTTACAAAGTTGGGGCATGTTAAAATCTTACTGGTCAGCAGGCTGCCGATAAAACTCTCCCAGGATCTGCACAAGAACCTCTGACTGGACATAAAGAAAGGGCACCCCAAAAGCCATCAGCTGACACATGAAAAAAGAGTCCAAAGGATTTTGGGCTACCTGGCGCCCGACTGAAGAAACTGTGCTGTACAGGCGCTGGCTTGCCACCCTAACTCTGCCAAAGAGGCCGAGAGAGTACTGCACCACCCTGCCAAAGAATGAAGCGGAGCTACCTGGAGTCCTCTCTGCTGAAATGACTATGGAATTTGCCCGTCCACTTGCTTCAGCTGCCATTGTGTCCTGCAGGGATCCTTTGTTGTCCTGTGAAATGAGGGAAAAAAAGAAAAAAAAATCAGAGAAGAAACTGGAAACCCCTTAGAAGTTTTTACTTTTAATTTGGGGTAGTACATTTTAATACTGAACACACCCAAACACATCTTGCACTGCAGCATGTGATTATTTACAGGTTAGGCAGAGTCTGGCAAAAACACTTGAGTCCGGCCTAACTAGTGCATCATCATCTGATTATTTATGTTCTGCAGATCAGTTTATGTACTTAAGAAAACCAAAATAGGTGGCATTTCTACAGCTTGCTCACAGGAGTTACAAATGCAAGGCAAATCCTCTTAAGGAAGCCCTCCATTTTGACCCATGTAAGTGGAACTCCAAACCCAGCCCTCACAGATGAGACTGCATTTCCTGATGAGAAACCAAAAATCACTGGCTTCATTTTAACCAAATCTTTCCAATAAACCCAATAAACAGAAAGGCTGTCAACTCGATAGTTCTAGTTTTTCTGGTTTTTACATAGGTTTCAGTAATTATTACAGTTCCAGATGAAACAGATACCAAAATCCTAGACTGTGTGTGGGGGGGAAATGCAAGGGGTTACTAATTACAACATAAAGTCTCTTGAACTTACCACACTTTACAAAGAGGTAAAACCTCACAACAACATTTAAACAATGTGATTCATTATAAATTCTTCTACCCTCTGCAAAAACATACATTTTTCTAGTAGCAAAGACCAAAATCCATTACACCCAACATGTCAGATTAGAATAAAAAGTTACCTTTCCTGACAGAGGACCCACTGCTGGTCTCTTCCTCTGAGCATAACCAGAGAGTCGGTAACAGTAGTGAGGTTTGCAGTAGAATTTACCTGCAGTCAGAATAAAAGAGAAAGGGGTAACATTGAGAACACAATATCTAGACCTATACAATATAACACTACCTCAAATGAGATTTATTTGGCTATGGCCACTTCCCAGCCCTATTCCCTCAGTACGCCTGGAGACAAACACTCTGAAGTTTTAACTCAAGTCCTCCTCTCCCCCGCCCTAAACAGTGCCTATTCCATTGGGAGCCTGACAGCCATTTAACAGACATCCAATCAGTCACCAAAGCAGAGCTGAGGCTTCTGTGGTATCACACACTAACAATGCGGCAGTGTGTGAAGAACAAAGCCATCATCACATGAAAAGCTGGCAGAAGCACTTCTGGGAAAAGCAAGAATGAATACCACTGGCAGAGGGATGAGGGAGGGGATTGGTGTTAACTCTGAAGGGACTATGTTGATAATACACTGAGACTTCTCCCTCCTTTCCCCCAAAAAAGATATTATATTTACAGTCTCATCTTCCTAATCAACAGACTTCATGGGATCCATCTGAATTTTGTCCAGGTTGCTCTCTGGAAGTTGCTTGGAGGGCTTAAGGCTGCAACCTACAATTTGGACTCATGGTCTTCCTGGCTGGTAAAATCTACCCAGAGAACACTGGGGGTCCATTATTTGAAAACATTGTCTCCTTTCAGGAAAACAAAGTGACTAAATTTCACATTTGAGATGTCCCTGCTCAAAAAACCAGCTCTTTATATTGCCAATCTCTCCAACTATTGCCCTCTGTCCAGCTGTCCTTTTCTGAGGAACATTTCTGATAAGGGTATGAGAAAGGCATCACTGACAATATTATGAATCTGCAGCAGATGCATAGCCACGGATGGGCCTGAGAGCCATGGTTCGTTCATGTACTTTGTATCCAGGCTTACCCAGCGCTCTAGCCAGGAAATAGGGTTGGGGCTTCCCCTGCTCCAGATAGGGAGCAGAGATGGAGATTACCCCCCATCCCACTTGTCCCATTTCCCCCTCCATTATTGTCCACCCACCCGAAGTCAGGCTTCTGGCTATCCCACTGGTCCACAGACTTTCGTAATTCCTTGTAATCTGGTTTTAGACCTGAGTATGAAACCAAGACCACAATATTCTTATTAGCCTCCTTTTGACAATGTAATCAGATCATGTGGCATATAGTAATTCTTTTAGATCTCACAGCTTCCCTTAATACTGCTGACTACAGAACACTGATTCATCTGTTAATCCAGATAGATGAATAATATTAAGAAATGAATGGCTCTAGTCTTCTCTCAGAGAAAACAGAGTGAAATATTGGATACATTTCTCATCTGCCCTTGGTACTTTTTTACAGTGGGTTGCTGTTGTGAAAAACGCTAATATTCTGTGTACTGACATGCGTGTCATAAGACATGGGAAGTAAATGTTCTGCTTTATTTTGCATTGATGAGGCTTCTGCTGGGATATTGTGTAAAGATTTCAGCACGGTGCTGGAAAAATCCAGACAAAGCAACAAAAATGATATAAGGTTTAAGAGCCTGATCTATGAGGGAAAGGTGGAGAAATCGTGCATGTTTAGTGTAAACAAGAGGAGGCTAAGGATGGGAGGAACTGAATAACAATCTTCAAACGTATTAAGAGCTTTTATACAGAGGACAATGGTCAATAATTCTAATTATCCACCAAGAATAGAACAAGAAAAATCAGATGTATGTGCAGCAAAAAAGATTTAAGTTATATATTAAGGAAAACATTCTAACTAATAGTAAAGTATTGAAAGAGATTACCTAGGGAGATCACAAACTTGCCATCATTTGAGGTTTTAAAGAACAGTTAGACAAATAGGCATGTTTTTTGGTGTAGATATACCTAATCCTGTCTCCGTGTTAAAACAGAGACTGGACTAGATGATCTTTTGAGGTCCCCTCTTGCCCTGCCTTTCTAAGATTCTGTGAAGTACCACAGAGTTCTAGCTGGACACTGCTGCTCAGGAAGCAATGTTAGTTTGGGTTTCAGTGCTATCAGCATTGTGAAGACACAGCTTTATTTGAACAGACTCAGGTAAGTCTTCACGTGGCACTGACTGGTACTTGGATGATTGCTGGCAGAAAACAGTGTAAATGCTTGCTGTCAGAGGGAACACTGGAGCAGACAGCAGAAACTATTTCCACCCATGCAGCTCAGGAAGGATCCTAATGTACCTCATCCCAGGAGGCATACCTGGGTGGTCGACAAATGCCTTTAATGTTGACACCCGCTCGTCCAGACTACCGCGGTGAGCCGACAAATAGCTGATCAGCTGTTTGTCGGCTCAGCGCGGCAGCCATGTAAATTTAAATGAAGCGGCGATTTTTAAATCGCCGCTTCATTTTCCTATGCCTGGTAGCCTAATCTACATGCCTCTGGCAACAGAGGCATGTAGTCTAGACGTACCCTCAGATTGACAAGCAGAGGATTCTATTGTATAGTCTGCCACTTCTGAATGCCCAGGCTACAGCAGTGACCAAGAATGTCTTCCCTCCCTAGTCTTTGATTAATAAGAAGGCTACTATTGTTTCTTTTAGATGTGTCCTTCAGAGCTACCACTGGGCCTTTTGGTCTGGCAATTCATTGAGAGGCCGGCTGATGATGGTTCCGAGATTTCCCCTTCCCCTCCTCTTTCTCAGGGTTGAAGGACTTTATTACTCTTGGTTGTGTGACAATGCATCACACAATGATCTTTTGAGGTCCCTTCCACTTTTGTATCTATGTACAGATTCAACTAGGTGAATGGGGAAACAAAGAGTTGGAATAAGTGACCAATTAGCTGTATATAGAAATATTTGTTAGAAGTGGCGACTGAGGGAACAGTATTGGGTCTGGTGTTCTGTATGTGATAGACTTGTAAGAGAGGTGGCCAAAATGATACAGTCCCATATACAGTTAAACGAAAGGTGGTATTTTTGGAAGAGCTATTATTGCTCCTCACCCGTCAATATTTGTAAAGTGAAGCCAGCGCTGAGATCTTAAGGCAATGCTCTAGTACAGTAAGAGAATGCTTTTGGTATATTAGGAAGACAACAGGTAATTTCTCTTACCATCTTCAATGTCGTAGGCGTAAGATGATAAGCGAAGGGTGGTGGCGCAGTATTCACACTTGAAGCAGCTGCGGTGGAAAAATTTGCCTTCAGCACTTAGCCTCTCCATCACATAGACCCGCTTCCGACAGAAGTAACAGACATCGCTGCCTCCCAAGTTCTGGGGGAATTCCTTTTTGAGCGAGCCCTGGACAGAGATAAGGCCGGACCAAGGTTATTTGTGCAATCTCACCTCCCTCCCAAGGTCACCTTTTTCATCTATGGATACTGAGCATCTAGAAGGGGCCATTCTGTGACTTCTACCCAGGGCATATGCACCAAGCATACAACTGCCACTTAGAGACAATAAATAACCTTCAAGTTCAAGAAGAAAGGCCATGTGGGTTTCAGTCCATACACCAATATAAATAAGGCTTCCCTTTAGATTACAGCTTCCAGCTCCTTGAATAGAGGAGCTAAAGATCTCACAAGAGGCTACTGACCTAGAGACATCCGATTGAAGGAAGCATAAGATGCACAGCCTTGCTAAGTCAGATGAGACCTTTACTTCTGGAATGTTCCTAACTTCTGTATTCACTTGCATGAGACTAAGGCGAGTTTTGGAACTAAGATTTTCAAATTACAACTCAACACATTAATTGCCAGAAGCATCACGAATCCAGTGAGCTGCTGGTTAGCCCTATATTTCAGTCTCCTTGAGATTTGTGAATAAAGATCTTTCCAAGGCCACTGCTATCCAGAAGTATCCTGCTTGGATCAAACACTGCTCTGTGCATTTGCGATTCAGGATTTCTCAGTCTCTCAAGTTAGCATCCTTGGTCCAAGCATGTTGGCAGTAGATTACAACAGACTTTACAAGGAAAACAAGGGGAGGGCTAGGGAAGAAAATGAAGACCTCTGTAAAGTTGTTACAAAGTATCACCAGCCCCTTTCGAGACAACTAAAGACCGAAAATCACTGCAGAGCTACAGAACTTCTAATCACAAACACATACCATCTTCAGTATGTCATTCTCTTACCAGTTCCTTCTTGTCTAGAAGGGTTTTGGGCTGTTCTTTCCTTTGAAGCTGATTGGCTATCTGCTCAGCCAATGAGCTCACTCCGCCTGTGTACATCTTTATATACTTCTACCAGATGGAAGGGACAAAACAGCAGGGAAGCGAGGAAAGAAAAAATCAAATTAAAAAAGATGACAAAATGATAAAAGAATAAGTGATGAAAAGGTGCAGAGAGGTCAAACCATGCCAGGACAGTGGACAACACAGAGTGATTGTGTAGTAACAGCAGAATCAGCATCATCAGTGAACACCAGCACAGCCCAGCACTAACTGTAACAGTAACTAAAAAGAGGGAAGTCTGAAATTGGTCACTCTGAGATTAGTAGTATGTTTTCTTCTTTGTTCAGAAGATATTTTGCATATAAAGGACCCGAAAATTTGTTTTCCTCTGAGAGGAACAAAGCTAGGTCTAGTTTTAGCTTCCAGATAGGAGGACAATGGGGAAATAAGTAGAAAAGAGGTATTTTATAAAGTTTAAATTCAAAGAATTGTTCATGTACGTTCACACAGGTGCTTAGCAATAGGGAACAAGTTGTTTCCAGGGAGAAGAAACCCTGAAGCTTAGACTGAGTCACAGCAATTCCTAAAAATCTTTACATCTTCTTCTGTTGCCAGAATGCCTATTCACAGTACACAAAGGGGTTCTAGAATTTTTCTGGAAATTCTATGGGGAGCCTCTGATCCTACCCATTAGATTTGCACCTCTGTATACATGACACCAAGTATGCACGCCAATTTTACTTGTAGGCTATTTTGTTAAGGGTGTTTTTGCTAGCTCTATAACTTGGAGCATCTGGATCAAACTAAGTTGCAACAAATCTTTCAATTTAGATGGTTAGGAATCCAAGCAGTTTGGTTCTTGACTCAGGAAATGAGGCCCAAAAGGAGTTTACGGTTTGTTTTCTAGCTAAGTTGGATAGTGCAGGACTAGCAGTACAATTATATATATATATATAAAAAAAAAACCATGACATTTGGCAGTAATTAAGTGGTTAAGAAAATAAAAACTTCTAAAGAAAGGCAACCCTATCACAAGCACCGCATATGTGTCTCAATACAGCAGCAGGCAGCAAGCCAGGCAGTGTCACTTATTCAGATTAAGGAGTATTTTGACTGTTTCTCTGACTTACAAAGAGAAGGCATTGCTGGAGTCTCATCAGTAAATGTAGAACTGATTCAGCCTTCCATATTCAGCCCTTTCAACGTTCCTGGGATACACTACTCTGAAGCAACAAACCTTTTGCAACCAGAAATTCTCTTACTTACACTGCAGAGTTTCTTTACTACATGCTCAGAAATGTCCCTGTGTAAAAACATGGCCAAAACATTCACAGTACAAGAGGGATTCTGACTGTCCCCATGGAACGCTCATCTCTATGACCCCCATCATTTGTCATGGAAACCACAGGATTCCATTTCCTTCTGCATTTTGGTGCAAATTGTAGTACTCCCAAAATTAGAGAATATATGTTTATAGAATCATGACACAGATTATAGTCCCATGATCTGTAAAATAGTAATATTTTACAAAAAATTAGGAATTCAAACAGTCTATTCTTGGATTCCACAGCTGTAATTACCAATCAATTACTGATGTTAATATCTTCACGTTTGTGAGCACTGTAGCATCATGAAACACTAAAGAGTTGGAAATTCAATATTTCAGGAATGTTTCCTAAAGAATAAGCCTAGAGAAGCTAGGGGCAGAGCCAGACAATCATCACTGATATCTACAGGTTGAAATTCAAAAATCCAGTACTCTTTGGTTTGGCAACATCTGTGGACTGTCAGGACCATGGATATTGCTAGATCAGAGAATCTGGCTGGGAGTGGGGGCGGCCTAGGGTCAGAAGTGCAGCCCCAGCTCATGGCAGCAGCTGGAGTGCAGCCCAGGCCATAAGTAGGGAGCACTGCCTAGGCTGGGGCTGGCAGCAATAGGGCTGGACAATGGCTGCTGGTGTGGCTAGGAGTGCAACTCTGGCCAGGGCTGGGGGCAGAGCCCAGGGACCGGGGTTGGTGCCTGGAAACAGGACTGATGGCCGAGGGGGAAGCCCTGACCTTCCCTGGTCTGGCAAACACCCTGGTTCAGGACCACTAAGCTCCCCGGGGTGCCAAACCAGAAAGGTCCATCCTGTAGTAGATAAGCATCCATCCATATAAGTAGTAACTCCATAATCTCTGTGTGTCTGCACTGTACAAGTGTAAGTGAAAGTAAGGGTACGTCTAGACTACATGCCTCTGTCGCCAGAGGCATGTAGATTAGGCTACCAGACATAGTAAAATGAAGTGGCGATTTAAATAATCGCCGCTTCATTTAAATTTACATGGCTGCCGCGCTGAGCCGACAAACAGCTGATCAGCTGTTTGTCGGCTCAGCGCGATAGTCTGGACGCGCAGGTGGCGACATCAAAGGTATTTGTCGACCACCCAGGTATACCTCATCCCAGGAGGCTTACCTGGATGGTCGACAAATACCTTTGATGTCGACACCCGCGTGTCCAAACTATCGTGCTGAGCCGACAAACAGCTGATCAGATACGAACATTGTGATATGAACATTGTTACTCATGTCCTTCCCCTCCTACTGTTTGTGGAGCGGATTGGAAAGTGTCTCTTCCACCCCAAAAATGGAAAATTGACTTTTCGGTAAAAAACAACACTTTTTCTTTTCTCTCAAAATCCTGTTAGTATGTTTCATGCTGTAATTTTTGCACCATGGAAAGTAGCGTTTTTTTGTGAAAAATTCCATTCAGTTGAAGCCCCAATTTTCCATCAACAATTTTTTCAACCAGACCTGTAAACAGCCTGAGAGTAGAGTTTTCTTTCTATCTATACTGTGAGCAGCTTTGCACACAGTGGGTGCTGTCAACCAACACAGGTATAATGAAAATCTTGACCTGCAACACCTATACTATTTCACTTACTGGATTCTTCTGGGCAGTGACTTTTTGTGCCATGGACATATATCCTTTATACATTGGAAGACCAACTGAATTCCTGCTGCTTGTACTGTGATTTCCAGCCGTTTTAATTTCCACTAGCCTTTTCAGGAAGCCACAAGTGATTTTCCTCCATTAGTCCTGCTTTGTCTCCTTAAATATATACATACAAAACCATGCCATAGTTTGGATCAAGCTCTCAAAGGGAAGCAACAAACATTAAAAAAGCTTTCATGTCCCTGTAGATTATTCCATAGCCAAGAGAATTCCAGTATTGGAAAAAGCTGATTGGAGGCTATTGAGGACCCCAAATCAGACTCAGCAGATTTTTTTCCATTTAAACTTTAAGTATGTTTTGTTCCAAATGACTGTACAGCTTGGAATAACCAAGATATGCCACAGGTTGCATCTGGCTTTTCCTATGTGCAAGTGTGTATGTCCACTGAACTCAGCCATATCAAGGTGATGAAGCATTACAAGCCTAGATCTCTTGTGGCACATCCTCTGCTGGTGGGAGGTGGGTGGGGCAGCGGGTACAGCTGAGTGCAGCTTGCATGACCCAGGCCATTCTACCTGTCGAAGAGAGTCAGATGAGGGTGAAGAAGGGCGGTTGGAAGTGCGGAGGCTAAGGGAGCGCTCCCACTGGTCAACAAAGAATCGACGAGACGGTTCAGTCTCTGTCTAAAAAATAAAATACATTGGAAAAAAATCAAGAAGGGACACGGATTTTAAAAACCCAAAAGATCACAAAGGAACCTTTAAGTAGAGTCAGGGAGGTGACTGTCTGCATTACCTCCTCCCTTTCCTTAACTGAAGGGAAGTTAGGCACCAAACTTTGTTGCCATTTAAATTCACTCCCTCTTCTCTTACTTCGGAAGCCAGCAGCAGCACAGAAACCGCACATTCTGTGCATTACTGCTCCCTGCAATGCAGTTAGATAAACGTTCATGAAGAGCCCAAGTCCATCTTAGGTGCTCCTCCTACTTTGTCCAAATGCAATCTGTGTTACAGCTGAGGCAGGAGTGTGAGGCAGGTTTGAATGTACTTCGTATTTCGGGACAAGGGGAGACCCCCCTCCCAGTTTTTAAAGTACAAAGGCCAAATAAAGTTGCCTTCCTGGGAGTGGAGAGAAAAGGAAACTACCTCATATCCCCAGCCCTGAGCATCCTCACTGCTACAATGGAAGTGCCTCCATTAAAAACTTAAGAGTGAATTTCATCCTATAATCCACTCTAAGCTTTAATTTCTCTTAAGGTCACTTCATTTATCTTCCACATGCATGTTATATTAAATGGCAACAAACAAAAAGATAAAACACTCTGGAACAGAAAGTAATGAGCTATGAACAACATTAGATAGCATTTTTTACAATGAACAAAATGGAGAGAAGCCTGGTGAGGGGATGGTAGTTTGGCCTGTACACCTAACTGAGCCAACACTGCAGGCAACTCATGAATAGGCATGCACTGGGGACCACTGGATTGCATGCTGCCATGTGGCTGAGCAGCTGAAGGCAATTATGCACCGTGACCCGCGGCATTATGTAAAGCTTTTGAACCAGGTCCCTGATTTCTTGACCCCTTCAATGGGCAAGGAAGTTATTGACACGGTTGAATCGAGCTGTGCTCCTATAAACTGTATGGACTGTACCGGTATGAGGATTGACTTTGTTTCATTTATTAGTAGGCCCAAGGAATGAAAGCAAGACATGACTGTATGAATATTGTGTTGGGACTGTGCCTCCGATTTGGACATTATCAGGCGGTTGTGAAGATAAGGAAATTCACAAATTATTTTTCCCTAGGTAGGCAGTGGCTACTGTAAGCATGTTGGAGAAGACCCTTGGTGCCATGGACAGTCCAAATGGCAGGCAGTGGCACATACCTAGGACAACGTGGAGAAAGTGCCTATGAGCGGGATGAATGTGCACATCAACATAGTCATCCTCAAAGTCAAGACATGAAAACCAGTCACCCAGCTCCAGAGCAGGAAAATGGTAGTCAGCATCACCATCTTGAACTTTTGCCTTTTTACGAATTTGTTGAGGGTTCTAAGATCTGAAATGGGGCACCATTCACCATTTTTCTTCTGAGTGAAAAAGTAGGGTGAGTAGAATCCACTCCCCTCATCACTCAGAGGAGATGATCAACCTCCTGTTGTAAGATTTCATCGTGAGTGGTCCCTGAAGAGGGACAGGGTAGGTGGGTGAGCAGGGGGATGGAGATAAAGGGGATACTGTATCCTATACAGATTGATTGTGACATCCATTTGTCAGATATTAGGGCCTGCCATGCGGTGTAAAAGGGTAGAAATTGATGATTGAATGCTTTGTCAGAAGGTAGCAACTCTGGAGCTGGGGAAGATGTTTTCAGTCCCTTGACCAATGCTTCAAATGTGCTTATTTTGTTGAGGTGGCTGGTTCACAGCATTGGTTTGGTTACATCTGTACTGTTATCTGCCCAAACCACATTGTTGTTGAGACGATGAGTTGGTGTCAGAAGACATATCAGGTCCTGATTCATGGGTCTGCTGATCTGGTGCATCCTTCTGAAGCCTCTGAGGAGATGGAGACTAGAGTGGAGGGTGCAGGTTGTTTGTCCGTCTTTTTAGTGCGTTTTCTCCTATAATTATATGTGCATGGTCTCCATAACTGCAATTGTGCGCTGTACGGTATGACGGCGGTATCCACGGGTGTGGTCCCCAGGGAGGACTGTGGCCCCCCCACTGAATGTCTAAAAGGAGGGTGGGGAGGCCGGTACCGAAACCTCGGTGCCAGCTGACGTGAAAATAACAACTCCCCTCCATCATCTTTGTTGCTGGATAGAAGCGTAGGAGAAGAGGGGCCTCAGCGCCGCTGTGGCCAGCAATGTATCGGTGCCAAGGAATGGGGAATAAAGGTGGAAGAGACAGTGAGGTCCTTGTGATGGAGGTATCTCGGTACTGGTGAAGATGGTGCTGTTAATGATGGCACCATAAGTGGTGCCAATGTTGACTGCATGTCCATCAGCACCCATGACTGTTGTGGCACTAATAAAGTTGTAGCACCAGCAGCTGCATTGATGGTACCAGAGTCTGGTGCCAGTGGAGATTGTGGTGCAGACTGAAGTAGCCTCAGTACCGATGGTTCTGCCTTTGGTTTCTCCGTTGCCACAATGGGCACTGAACCTCTTAAGGCTTGCACATTTAGGTCTTACCTCGGTGCAGGGTTTTTGCGTACCCTGTTTAGTGATGTCACATTGGGTGCCAGACACACCGAGTGCATCATTGCGGTGCGGCCTCGACTTTTGGTGCCGATTTCTCAGTAACGCGCTGCTTGGGCAACTGTGATTTATGAGATAAAGAGGAGGCGCATTTCTTAGGGGATTTTTCCCCGTCAGCTTTCTGCTTTTCAGGCTGTTGAGTGCCTGGATTGGAGGCCGGGTGCTGTGCTTTTTCAAGCATAAGCATCTTAAGGCAGAAGCCTCTATTCCTACGCATACACACCTTAAGCTTGGCATACTGGTGGCAATCCTGCTGCACGTGACTCTCACCTAGACATTTCACACACCTTGCCCATCTCCAACAGACAGTCATCACGTCATTACAGGTGGAGCAGCGTTTAAATCCTGGTGATCCAGGCACTTCTGTCCAACAGGGCAAAGCTGGAACAACGGGGGGAAAACAACTTGGACAACAGATTTGTTTGTTTGTTTTGTAGAGGCTTTCTTTGAGGGGAGAGAGGGGAGGAACTTTGTTGGTTTCATCTAAGGGAAGAACAACATGAAAAGATGGAAACAAACTATTTATCTAGAGAAAACAATGCTGAGTGAATAGCACTGCCGAGCTCTGGGAATGTTAGAAGGAATTGAGGGGAAGGTGCTTGTGCATGTGCAGTTGCACCACGCTGCACATGTGCACCCTGCTCACCACACATGCATGCCCCCCCCACCAGGCACTACTGTAAAGAATCTGGTCTGCAGCATGGGGACACACCGACACCTGCTGTGGAATACCAACAGGGAAGTCTCTTGAAGAAAAAGTATGAGCACTAGTCCCTCTTCGGCCTTTGCTTACCCTAAGGCCCAGACAGAGTTCCCAACTTGATAATCCATGTAACTCTGAAATGGCTTCTCCATAGCAGAACTCAGAAATCACTATCTCAGCATGCATCTCTCAACCCACAACACCTCCCCTGGTTCATTAGCGCCAGCTGCTAAGAAGCACCTGAAGTAACTATGCAAAAGACAATAATTAAAAGCAATGAAATCAAATAATTTTAGTCCAAATTGGGAGGTACTGGTGAGAAAATGTTCTGAAAGTCCAAATAGCTGATCCTTTAAAAAAGAAATCAACCACTGTGAGAAAGGGAAAAAAAACTCAGAGCTATTTTTATGTGACCCACAAAAATAGCTGTATTTAGATCTTATATGCAGAGTTTGAAAATGTACCTGACATATACTAGCCTAAGGACCAAGTCCATTAGCAGGGTGAAGAATAACTGTGCTTTCCTAACTCTTGCAATGTAATGTGCCCTTTCACTTGGGTACTCAGTTCATTTCACTTAGCCATTAAACGGTAAATTTTAATTGTGTAATTTATTAAATCTCTTGTTTTAGTTACTTTCTCTCTTCTTGGCTTCACTCCATTTTCCTGCTTTTTCTCTTCTTAATAGACTACTTCATGGTGCCTCAGGTTCAATGTCTGTTTCCTCTTTTCCTCCTCTCCACCTTACCTTCTATCTCTCCTTACATCATGCTCTCTGCTTCTTCCACATCTTCACAAAAATCACACAGTATTAATGGGAAAGAGAAACATGGGACTAATCCCATTCATCTTTTCCACTCAATCCCATAGGCTTGAAAACATTAATCTGACAATGAACAGTCAGAGGGCTACACCTGCTAGCCACAGACCAATACAAAAAGATAAGTATATTTTTGCTTATGCGCATTCAACTTCGGTTGCTGAAATGCATGTGAGGATGCAGGCATCATCCACCATATCAGTCTTCAACTAATTGGTATTAATAAATCTGAATGTGACCTCTCCCCCAGTTTTCCATGGCTGAAAAGATTTCCAACTGTCCCAGCCACAGCATGAATCTTTCTCACCAGTGGTTGCTTCTGCTGCTGCTGCTAACAGCTTCCCCAAAGAGCAGCAGAATCAAATTGACTTTATTCTTGCAAAATTTCACTTTGAGGAAGCTTGTGAAAGCTGTGACACCCAGCAGAAACCCTGGACCTGTTTGCAGGCTTAAGACAACACCACTGAATCTTTTTACACACAGCTCATGTTTGGGAAGTCAGTTCATATGAATGAATAGTGATAGAAATGTAGCCGTGTTAGTCTGGTGTAGCTGAAACAAAATACAGGACTATGTAGCACTTTAAAAACTAACAAGATGGTTTATTAGATGATGAGCTTTCGTGGGCCAGACCCATTTCCTCAGATCAAATAATGGAAGAAAATAGTCACAGCAATATATACCAAAGGATACAATTTAAAAAAAATGAACACATATGAAAAGGACAAATCACATTACAGAACAGAAGGGGGATGGGGGGGGGGGGGGAAGGTGAATGCCTGTGAGTTAATGATATTAGAGGTGGGGAAGGGTAGATGTCTGAGTTAATAGTATTAGAGGTGATAATTGGGGAAGCTATCTTTGTAATGGGTAAGATAGCTGGAGTCTTTGTTCAGCCCCCCGCGGAGAGTGACGAATTTTAGCATGAATGCCAGTTCAGAGGATTCCCTTTCAAGTGCAGATTTGAATGTCTTCTGAAGTAGGATGCAGGTGAGTAGGTCATTGAGACAGTGTCCTTTCTGGTTGAAATGGCAAGCAACTGTTTTTTCTTTGTGATCCTGTCTAATGTCTGTTTTGTGGGCATTGATTCTTTGGCGAAGTGTCTGAGACGTTTGTCCAATGTACATAGCAGACGGACACTTTCGGCACATGATAGCATAGATTATATTTCTGGAGGCGCAGGAATATGTATTCTTGATCTTATAACTCACTTGGTTAGGCCCAATAATGAATGAGTGCTAGAAAACTGATTTAGAAAGATTCTTCAGAAGTAGATGGCATTTGCCTTTAAAAGCTTCCTACTACCTGCCAAAAAGTACTGGTGAAGACCTCCCAAGCATGACTGTGTGGTGATGTTGGGGTGGTGGTGGTGCATATGGGGGAGAGGCTAGGGAGAAATTACAGCCCAAAGTGGCAGGTTCCCACTGGTCAAGAGGATAGCTGGGTGAGAGGACAAAAATAACTTCAGAAGTTTGTGATAGAACCAGAGAGAAACTGCACAAGCAGCCAGTTTTACTGCTGGAAATGGTGCTATTGGAAGCATGACACAAAACTGGCTCCCTTCATGGCCACAGATTAGTGCCTGAAAAAGGGTAAACAATTGTTCCCACTCCCAGAAACAAGTGGTGCTTCACACCAATTACCTCTGTTTTAGCAGAGAGCCATTTCATGACTTGAGCCTAGCTTGTGACTAGCATATGACCTGAAACTTTGGCATTGATCATCCTTGTCAATTGTATTCTACTTTATGAAATGGCAAATGATATGCACCTTCAGCAAGTAAGAAAAGAGTTAAGAATTGACAGGGAAAGAAGTGGAGTAAAAAAATGCTCAAAACAAGAGCTGTGTATGGTATCTGTAACATGGTGTAGAGTAACAGTCAGTGCACTCATCTAAATCACTGATGCCAGCAGCCACCCAACACCCCATTCTCTTAAACAGATACAGACTGCCAGAGTGGGCAGTAGTCACCTGTTGCCTGATTGGCGGCCTCGGCTCCAGGAGGGCAGCCAGCTGGCAAGCCCTCTGCTCAACATTCAATGCTTGCTCAGGCACTTGGTCACCAGAAAAAAAACGAGGATATCTCTGTAGGATAAGGAACAGGGGAAGAAATAAACAAAACGAGGAGAAAAACCAAACCCAAAAAGGAACAGAAACAAAGCTCACAACAAGACCAATGCCAGACAAAAGGCATGAAAGCCCACATGCAAGACAGAATAGCAAGAAAAGCTCCCAGATGAAGACTCCTTCATTTCTTCTAATTGAGATCCAAAATGGACTGCAATTCTGCACTAGCAAAGCTCTGGATTCACCATCTTACGGCTAGGGAGAAACAGCTGAATTAGAGAGTCATTTAGAACTCACCGTCTGCACCTAAAACTAAGCAAGTGCACAGCTTCTGTCTGACATTCACATCCAAAGTAAGCTCACCACTAACCAACAGGCATGGCTATAGTACCCATAGCAGCTCCATCCTTGGTGCTTGCTTCACCCCAGCTCTTTTTAAAAAGGATTTTCTTTACTGAGATTGACAGACCTATGCACAATGGTTTGCATTCCTCATGCTTTGTGCACAGAAACACTCATTTTGGGGTAAGGCAGTCCAAGTTCTATGAATTCAGCTCCCAGCAATGACCTCATTGGCTCCTTTAAAATACTGGGATGTAGAAAGCTGTAGGGCTTATGAAAACTAAGGGACTCAGCAGCGCTGGCTGGAGCCAGGTTTACTGAAAAATTTCATGCAAGCTTCCCACTCCTGCCCCAGCACCTCCACGCCACTAGCCATCCTACTACAGTTTGGCAATAGGCCTCAGTCCTCACATGCCACACCCCTTGCTCTCCTAATCTTGGCAGTGCTTGAACTCATTTTGCTAATCTGTTATACACCAATGTTGTTGTGATACAGAACAATGCCTACTGGGGTTGGCTAACAAATCCATGTGTTTGTACTTCCAGGTAGACAGGGCAATAACCCTGAGTATCATGCAGTTCCCAATAAGCTATGTTGCAGGAGGGATGAAAAGTAAACAATGGCAAATATAAACACATCTGTATGCTACCTATGGTAGGCTCAGTCTGTTGAGATAATCCCAAATGGATGACTGTGTGGACTGCCAGATAAAATATGCTATGACAACAAGCAGATAAGGTGGGTGAGGTAATATATCTTTTATTGGAGCAACTTCTTTTGGTGAGAGAGATAAGCTTTTGAGACCAATAAAAGACATTACCTCATCCACCTAGTCTCTCTAACACCCTGCGATCAACATGGTTACAATCTCACTGCCTTGGCAAAAAAACAGAGCCCACAACTGTGCTAAAAGCCAGTTACTGGTCATGCTTTTTTCCCATTTAGACACATTAACCAGTTTCACTCTTTCTACTTTAAGCATTTTTGTCAGCCCCATTCACTCCCTCTTACTAATCAAAAGTAAAACTAAAGCCTGTTACAAAACACAGGGTTCCTGTGTTGCTGCAGACAAGCTTATTAAGCTTCCAATGGCAGTCCAAAAACATGTTGCCCACTTGGCAGGTGCATGAGACTGCTGAAGAGGACTTTCTTTGTAAGTTGGGGCAATTTTAAAGCTGGCTCCCAGTTATAATTTAACTTATGAACTTAACTTCAGGTGGCAGTTAACTGGTTAATCTGAACCCAGTTCTTTCAACTGCATAGTCCCTTCCTTGCATACTTTAAACCTCCTTTCACTCTTCTCATTGACAGAATATTTCATGATGAAGGCTTCCTATCCTCTGTAGTAAAGCAACCTCCTCTTCCTCCCTTGTAACTTGGCCATTCAGAAGGCAAGTTGGAATATTAGAATACCAGCTGTTTAATGAGTCAGAAAGCAGCCATGGAAACCATGCAACCATGTGCTAGAGAGCGGACACAAAACATAACCCTTCTTATTCTGCTATAGCCATAGCGAACTATTAAAAAGAGGTGAGAGAGAATAATGGGGGGGGGGGGGAGAGCTAGAGCTGATCTACAGCAAAAGAAAAGCAAAGAGTAGTTAACATTTGTGAATGCTTGTTAAGAAAATATGCAAACACCACACAAAAATAATCATTCCTAACACTTTCAGTGGCCCCAGTGTATTAATAGCAGTCCAGGGATAACTGCTTCCCCCTCCCCACACAACATTTTCCTTGGATTATTGCACACACCCCACTGCTGCACGTGTGTCATCACCATCCATGCCATTTGCTCATGCTCTTTTTACCCTTTCCTGTCTGGGACTCTGCTCCCCAAGGGGGTCAGCACCAGGCTCCCTGTTTATCTGTGGGCAATAAAGGATGAGCTTTACAACCACAAACCAAGTTCTCATTCTGGACATGTTCCATTTGATTCATCTACAATGCAGGCAGAAAAGAGACCATCATGCAGGGAAACTGTGGTGTTCATTAAGAACTAGAATTTTAAAACTCATCAACCACTTAGACCTTCAGAGGAGAAAGGGGTGGGGGAATCAGTCCACACAAGTCTATATTAGGATATTAGGTCAATTAACTAGTATACATTATTACTCAAACTGGCATTACCATGGGGGAAGATAATAGAAATACTCAGTACAGTCACACAGTAATATAAGATCAGATGGAAAGTTTAAAAGAGGTGGCAGAATTAATGTGTCAAAAGTATAGAGAAATCATTTTCAAAAAATAGGTCAAGAAGGATGCAGGCTAGAGTGAATAATGGCACTGTAGGGGCCAAGACAATCTCATGAAGAGAGGTCATTTTGTGTGAAAGCTATTGCCCTCAAAACCAAATCTCTAAATTGGGTATTCATATATGCTTTTTTTTAAAACAAAATAGAGTAAACAGTCCGCAGACCAAAGGGAAGAAGCAGAGTTTTCCAATTTTGTTTGCGCAAAGAGATATATTTTTTAAAAGGCTCTCCAAGAATGTAAGGGAGATGGGGGTAAATTCTTAGCTGGTTTCAGCAGTAATCAGTTGTCATGGCTTAAATGAGCAAGCCACACAGGACGGACTAGATATTTGGAGGAGGTGATGAGTAGAGAAGACTTAAGACACTGTGTATTTTATTCAGAAAGGTACGGTCTATGTATAGCACTGGAAGACAATTTCTACTTAGAAAATCACGTCCATTAACAAAGTATATCACCGCCTCTCTGAGAAGGTAATACTTGCCTATCTCACAGAGATTATCAGCTTATACCTTTAAAGTGTTTACAGAATCAGAGTGCTGTGTAAGCGCTACATGTCACTATTATGTTAAAGATCTGATTTACAGATCATAGTGCCCATTCTGCTATGTCTAATTGCTGCTATGTCTAATTGCTGCAGCACACAAAGCACAAGTCTTCTCTCAGTTTTCAGGTGTAAGCTGACCTACAGAAAAGGGTGTTTTCAGAATTTAGCTATACAATTCCCATCCATGTTAGGGACTAACAGAATTGAATACCTATGATTAAGGAAGGAGACTTTAAAAATACAGCTCAAAGATGTACTAACCATATATGAGCTGATAAAGGACAAATGTCTTCAAAACATTTTAGATATATTTAACCAGAAGGCCAACAATTCATGTGTCTGTACTTGTAGGTATGGCTTTTATAGCCCATATACCCAGTGTGTTACTGCTCTACCCGAAATGCAAATCTGTATTCAGACACATTGAACTGAAGCTGCTGGAAGAAGCAGGAAAGGAGTAAGCTGCACAAATGCCTGCTACTTTAACAAAAGTACCTCACTCAAGAGCCCCAGAAAAATGGCTACCAAGACCAGGAGGAAAAATGCCTACTCACACCTCTTTGACTCAGGATGGGAAGTAAGGATTTAAAGGGCAGGAAAATGGCAGCCTTCAATACAGGGAGATGACTACCCAATTTCATTCCCCATCCTGCTCCAGCCAGACAAGCCTCCCTTTTGGAGAAACTGCCTTGGAATGGTGAACAAGCCATGGTGAACAAGCCAAGGGTAATAATGGGTCAAACACTTCCCTCAGACATGAATATATCTCAAGACTGCAATGGGAGTTGTGCATATGCATTTACAAGCAGAATATGGCCGTAACATTTCAAAACTCTCCTCGGCAACACAAAATTGGAAATGACTGCTATAGACAAAAACATGCCTAAACTAAAATGTCCAGAATCTCTACTGTGCCAAAAATAGTATTGACGACAGTTTTTTGATATATTCATTTTCTAGCTGTGCTACTGATTTAGGAGATCCAAAAAGAGCCACTCATGTGGGGAAAGGAAATTTAAAATTTATAAAGAGAGGAGACATTTTGTCACTGATTTAGTGACCTGTGCAAACAGGAAGGAAGAAGAGAGCATGCAGAGTCAATCACCTGCTGTCTGGGATACGATGGAGAGGAAGGTGGAGTAGAGGAAGAAGAGAGCATGATCACTTTTTTAGGGCAGGTCCGTGAACGCTCTTTATTCCTCAGCTTTATTTAAAAACAGGAAGGAAAAAAAGAAAGAGCAATAATAATAAAAAAAACTAAAAAGGGAACATTACAACTGTCTTTTGCAATACAGGGTGCAGTCTCAGAAGTGCATCTTCTGGGGGACCTTGACCCCAGATGCAGGCAACTTTTATGCCTTCCACTAAGATTCAGGACTTGAAGATATCAAAGGTCAGTCTGACAGATACTTCTAAGGGCAGCCACTAAACATGCTCATCACCGTCAATAATCAGTATCTTTGCTTTACAGTCTTACCACCAACTAGTGATGAGACTGCAAAGAAGTGTATAACTTTGTGCTCTATGAGCACAGATAATCTCTTCTCCAAACATCAGGAGAAATTCCCCATTACTGCCATGCAATGTTCAATAATATCCATTCCATCTGTTTTCAGATGTTCAGCATTTATACTCAATGTTCAGCAGCAACACGATTCGAGTCCTATCTATAACAACTAGGGATGTAAGGGAGTAGTTGACTATCCGATAAGCATATGCTTATCGGATAGTTGAGCAGTGACTCAACTAGTTGCGTCCCCACTTCTTGCTGCCTCTATCAAAGAGAGGCAGCGGGGGGAAGGGAGCAGGAGCCGGTGCTGGGGGAGCCAGCTTAAGAGCCGGTTCCCCACAACACTCTCTCGGGCAGCAGGAGAGGCAGAGGTAAAGAGGGTGTGAGCAAGGAAACAGCTGTCCCAGCTCATGCCCAGTCCCAAACACTGCACTTCTGCTTTTAAATGTACTAAAAGCCTGGTCGTGCTTAATACACTTAAAAAGCAGAGGCGCAGCATCCGGGACTGGGCAGTAGCGGGAAATCAACTGATTCCCAGCTTGCACCTGGCCTCCCTGCTATGCCTCTGTCTTTTAAATGTACTAAGTGCCTGGTGGCTCTTAATACATTTAAAAGGCAAAGCCGCAGCATGGTTAGCTTCGGGGGCCGGGAGCTAACCACACTGTGGCTCTGCAGTTTCCCCCCTTATCAACTAATTGAGTAGTTGATGGAAATTCTATCAACTACTCGATTAGCTGATTACACACAATTTAACATCCTTAGTAACAACATTCCGTTCTCTTCTTCAACTCCCCCAGGCCCGACCTCACATAAATTAACAAAGCTCTAGGGTGCTTATCAAAAAAAAAAAAATACTGTGAAGTGCAGGAATTAAGATGTAGAAATATTTTGGCTAATCTGAATATGACAAAAATGCACGTCTCCTACTTCCCCACATTCCTTGTGGTTGCCTTCCACAGTACATTTAAAATAGGGGACCCTAACCAAAAAAGTATCTGCAACATCATTTACAATGTGCATAACATTGCTAAACTGTTTCTTTTTTACCTTTGTAATGTTTAAACAAAAGCAACAAAACAAAGTGCTAAATAAAAAGTTGCATAGTAACAACACATTGAATAAACAAATTCACTTTAGTGTAAGTCATAATTTAAGGTTAAGTGACACTTACTTAACTAAGGCACATGTAATTCAAAACAATCTTGTTCAGTGTCTGGGCACCAATACTAAATCCTGACACAACAACGTTTATAAATTGGTTACTGTCCATTCAGTAGGTTATATGGAAGATAGCATCCAAAAGACACAACTGGTTCTATGTCAGCTACTGGTGTATCACAGAGCAATGTTACCAATGAAACAGAGAAGCTAGTGATTCCTGTTTCCTATCCAGCAAAGCTTATACCAGAAAGCAACAACCAGCAGTAAATGTAACCTATAACATGGATGAACAGTACTGCGAGGTAACCAATTAAAAACAATTATATATAAAGGCCTCATTTATAATGAGACTACTCCAAATTTCTGTTTTACTTCTCATACATACAGTTTTGTGGTACATGCTATAACAATGCTTATCCCAGTATAGCAAAACAAAACACTATATATATGCGCTTGGGCATAAGGTGGTATCAAAAGTACACACATACCTATGTGTCCACATACTCTAAAAATATACACACCATATCCACATTATCCATATATATTTCTTATCTGGCAGTGCTCCAAGTTTCAATCAGAAAACTACATTCTTCAACCAAAGTCCCAGGCCTAACATTCTCAGACCCACCTATGGGACTTAACACAATTAGCAAATAAAATCGGCCCATCTGGTGTACGAGGGAATGTGCAGACTAAGGAACAGATGGGGCATGAATGTGTGGATGTCTAAGTAAGGTGGCCACGTAAAAATGTTTAGCCCACTGGGCCACCTTCAGTCCATGCATTATGTTTTTCCAGGATGATGGGTAAACATCCTCCCACCCAAAAACATAATAATTGGTGGAACGTAGGAGAAAGGAAGAGCCTGAAGCATGAGCCTGGTGCTTAAACCAAAGTAAGCAAGAGCAATACTACGAGTAACAGGCCATGTCAAAAGCAGATGTTTGCCTGCAAGTCAATGTCTTTCAGCACTAGCACTGCTAGCACTGATAAAAGCACATGAAGTATGTAAATACATTTCATCAGGACAGTACAGGGACACCCAGCTAAGTACATGATAAAATAGTTGTACTTCGTTCAACAATAAACCTAACTTGAGTGCCTTCATCTCTTATCTGAGTCTGTGGTCTTTGGGGCTCTCATGAAGTTTATTATACTAGCTACTAGGGATGTGAATGACTAGTGGACTAGTCACTTCCCCTTCACCCTTGCTGCCTCTATCAGAAAGAGATAGCAAATGTGTGTATGGGGATTGGGGGGGGGGGGGGGGAAAGAGAGTGCTTCAAAGCGGCAGCACCACATGAAGCCCAGGGCTAGACCCCTGGCACCACACGGTGCTGCTGCTTTGAAATGCCACATGCAGCCCAGGACCATCTGGGCTGGGTTGCACGTGGCATTTCAAAGTGGCAGCGCTGCATATAAGAACATAAGAACGGCCGTACTGGGTCAGACCAAAGGTCCATCTAGCCCAGTATCCTGTCTACCGACAGTGGCCAGCACCAGATGTCCCAGAGAGGGTGGACCGAAGACAACGATCAAGCGATTTGTCTCCTGCCATCCCTCTACAGCCTCTGACAAACAGAGGCCAAGGACACCATTTTATCCCCTGGCTAATAGCCTTTTATGGACCTAACCTCCATGAATTTATCCAGCTTCTCTTTAAACTCTATTATAGTCCTAGCCTTCACAGCCTCCTCTGGCAAGGAGTTCCACAGGTTGACTACACGCTGTGTGAAGAAGAACTTTCTTTTATTAGTTTTAAACCTGCTACCCATTAATTTCATTTGGTGTCCTCTAGTTCTTCTATTATGGGAACTAATAAATAACTTTTCTTTATCAGCCCTCTCCACACCACTCATGATTTTATAGACCTCTATCCTATCCCTCCTCAGTCTCCTCTTTTCTAAACTGAAAAGTCCCAGTCGCTTTAACCTCTCCTCATATAGGACCCGTTCCAAACCCCTAATCATTTTAGTTGCCCTTTTCTGAACCCTTTCCAAGGCCAAAATATCTTTTTTGAGGTGAGGAGACCACATCTGTACACAGTATTCAAGATGTGGGCGTACCATAGTTTTATACAGGGGCAGTAAGATATTCTGGGTCTTATTTTCTATCCCTTTCCTAATAATTCCTAGCATCCTATTTGCCTTTTTGACCGCCGCTGCACTCTGTGTGGAAGTTTTCAGAGAACTGACCATGATAACTCCAAGATCCCTTTCCTGATTTGTCGTAGCCAAATTAGCCCCCATCATACTGTACGTATAGTTGGGGTTATTTTTCCCCGATGTGCATTACTTTACACTTATCCACATTAAATTTCATTTGCCATTTTGTTGCCCAATCACTCAGTTTGGTGAGATCTTCTTGGAGTCCCTCACAGTCTGCTTCTGTCTTGACTATCCTAAACAGTTTGGTATCATCTGCAAACTTTACTACCTCACTGCTTACCCCTTTCTCCAGATCATTCATGAATAAGTTGAAAAGGATTGGTCCCAGGACTGACCCTTGGGGTACACCACTAGTTACCCCTCTCCAATCTGAAAATTTACCATTTATTCCTACCCTACAAAAACGCTGTGGGGAGCATGGGGCCAGTGGGGGACTCAAGCTGACTCCCACTGACCCCGGGCTCCATGCGGCACTGCCACTTTGAAACACTGTGGGGAGCACGGGGCCAGTGGGAGTCAGCTTGAGTCCCCCACTGGCCCCATGCTCCCCACAGCGTTTTTGCCTTTGAAGTGTAGCACCAGCCCTACAGTCCGAGCTTCCTGTGGACAGAAGATGCTCTGCTTCTGTATTGGGGCAGCAGCATGGGGTGTCAGGCATCTGGTCTTTTCCGAGAACTGGTTTTTAAGCTGGCTCTCCTTGCAGACCGGCTCCGGCCTTCCACCCCACACTGCTGCCTCTGATGTAGGGAGCTCCTGAGGAGTGGGGCCGG
Organism: Pelodiscus sinensis; assembly: GCF_052426305.1. Taxonomy (NCBI): domain Eukaryota; kingdom Metazoa; phylum Chordata; order Testudines; family Trionychidae; genus Pelodiscus; species Pelodiscus sinensis. The sequence goes on from NC_143052.1 coordinate 112,382,329, forward strand.
AGCACACTGGCTGCTGGCTCCGCCTCCAGAGATTATCAAATAGTTGCCTTATTGCTAAGAATTCATGAGGTTCCATAACTATTCAATTACATGATATCTAGCATCCCTATAATCCTCAATTACACAGCATGGAAAACTCAGCAAAATCCAGCATAAAAGATTAATCTTTTCATCAGGACACTATTAAGTCTATCCAAGAAAAGGCTAACCATAACTGAGCATCTAATCCAAGAGGGATCTTAGAGGCAGTGTCTAAACTACATAGTTTGCAGATTACACTCTGACTACTACTATGTTAGTTAAATCTGTTGAAAAACAATTCTAATAGTCAACGGCAAAACCAGGTGCAGCCAAAGACTTGCACTGCATTACTACCTACCATGGGGCTACCATCAGCACTAACACCAATTCAGTTGTACAAATAGTAACAATGGTTTTTATTTGATCTGTTTTTAATGCCCTAGTGCAGACAAAGCCTTAGTAAAAGTGACTCACTTGCCTTACTCAGAATCCCCTCCTATCTAGTGAGAAAAAATGATGATCAAACCAGGAAGCAAAGGCAATCCAGCCTCCCCTGCTCAGCCACAAGAGAAACAGGGTAAAGATAAGCTACTCTCACCTGAGGGTATATCTATACTGCACACTTGGGGTGTGTCTAGACTACATGCCTCCTTCGATGGAGGCATGTAGATTAGCCAGATCGGAAGAGGGAAATGAAACCGCGATTAAAATAATCGCGGCTTCATTTAAATTTAAATGGCTGCCCCGATCTGCCGATCAGCTGTTTGTCGGCAGATCGGGGGAGTCTGGACGCGATGCCCCGACAAAGAAGCCTTTCTTCATCGACACAGGTAAGCCTCGTGAAACCAGGTTTACCTGTGTCGATGAAGAAAGGCTTCTTTGTCGGGGCATCGCGTCCAGACTCCCCCGATCTGCCGACAAACAGCTGATCGGCAGATCGGGGCAGCCATTTAAATTTAAATGAAGCCGCGATTATTTTAATCGCGGCTTCATTTCCCTCTTCCGATCTGGCTAATCTACATGCTCCGTCGAAGGAGGCATGTAGTCTAGACACACCCTTATTTTGAAACAAGCTAGTCTGGAATAGTTATTCCGAAATAGCTTATTTTGAATAGAGCATCCACACCAGAGGAAAGCCTCAAAATTAGTCTGAGGCAGGCTCCCCTAAAGTGCCCCAGGAAGCACTGGGGAGAAATTACTTAGAATAGCCCTGGTGAGGAGATATTTCAAAATAGCAGCAGTGGAGCATCCACACTGCAGCTATTTTGGAATAGCTATTTCAGAAGAGGAATTATTCCTCGTGGAATGAGGTTTACAGAAGTCAGAATACGCTGCCCGTTATTTCGATATTTTGAAATAACAGAATTGCTGTGTAGACCTCACATTGTTATTTCAGAATAATGCTAGTTTTTCTGAAATAACGGTGCAGTATAGACACACCCTGAATCTCAGTATGACCAGACCTCACTTATCCTTCCCTGAATAAGGATTAAAATCCAAAAGTCAAGGAAAGTGCCTAAGGGTTGTAGTGACTCAAAATCCCATCCAAGTTCTAAACATCAATCTTCACCTTCTTGTCTTAAAAAAGGCAAATGGTAGAAGATAGACCCAACTTTGGTTGCGTAGCAGAAGGAAAGATAGTCAAATAGAGCAGAGCTGTAGCCAAATATATGCTCTTCTTCACTTTTTCCAGCAACTCTCTCTCTTGTATCAGGTTAGGTGAAAGATACTCAACAGGTGGAATCCATACTAATGATGACCCTGTCCTATTACCTGAGTGTCTGAAATGGCTCTTGGTTGACCACGGGCGAGGGGGAGGGGGAAGGGGTTTCCAAAGGGAGAGCTTTTTTTTTCCCCCCAGTGGAGAAGAACATGAGATGTCGATGGAAGGGACAGCAGGAATCAAGGAGGCAAGCACCGAGTCAAGAGATCTCTACATACCAGCACACTGTCCAGGCTTACTAACACTGTCAAAGTCTCTCAGAACACTTATCATAGTGTATAATATAATTTATTTGTCTCTTATTGTTTGGGGAGAAGCCTGGCACAGCATGGTTTTGACTATGGCACATGACTCCAAAGTACTGAATTGTTTGAGTTAGGGCAAACTTTTATTTTTTTTCTTATTTTTTAACAGAGTTCACAACAGATCCACAGACTTGGAAGAAGTGAGCTAAACTGGTGTTCTCTTGCTCCTCCCATTTCAAAAGTGTGCTCTCCTTATATTCTGACTAGAAACAGACAGAGGTGAATCCCCTTCTCTGAGTGCTGCCACTAAAACGACACTTCTACAACTGCTCTCACAGAGGCGATGAGGCCAATTTTACTGAAAAGTGGGGGAACTAAAGTCAGTGCAATGAATAACCCTGCCTGTTTGCAAATAAAGAATCATAAAAAAGTCTACCTTTCCAATTTCACTGCTATAAGGACCCAAACCAGAATTCATAACAGAGGAGGTAAAATTTGGTATCTGGTAATTTTTCTTTTCCAAGTACCCAGGCTTGCTCTTCTACCCATATTATGATTGAAAGTCCAAAGTTTCTTTACATGAACATTAAGACAGAAGTCTGCCATGCTCTAAAGATTGAGGGAAAGCCAGGATAAGTGGCTTATTACAGTTTCTATGAATTGTCTAAGGATTTTTAAAACTCTTTTCAGCTCCTGATGCATTACCACTGGGAAGACCAACAAAACCCACCACACTGACAAGAGATCTCCTGAAACTGCAAAGCAGATAAAACTCTCTGTAGGACTAGTGAGCCTGGATACTCAGAAGAGAAATCCTCAGGTAGCAAATTTTACTTCCTACCACTAAGGAAGAGCTGCAGTTACCCCATAGGTATGATTTATTCAATTCCAGTTGCTGACAATCATTTGGGTATATTCCATTTTTTTTCAAGTGGCTTCTCAGACATGTTCAAGGCACTATCCTATTTCATGTGAATAGTATTCTACTTTGGAAGTCCATACTAGGCTACATTTGAAGGAAATATTCCTGCAAATAAGATGAAAGGGATGGTGGTGAAGAGGAGAGAGAAATTATGCCTAACTTCTCTTGAAACATTAAGCCACTCCTAGAGAGAGATCTCAACCTCACTCACTAGTATTCAGTATTTTAAAACAAAGGCCTTTGCACAGTGGTGCTGAAGAAGGACCAGTAAAGAAAGGAAGCAGCGGGTATGTGAGCTCTCATGAGAATGACATATTGCATTAATTTGATTGGTTTACCTGTTTCCACTGAGGCATGGGAGCAAGGCGGCCCTGCTCTCGCTGTCTGCAGGATAGTTGGTTGTGAACACGCTCCTGATAAGGCAGGACAGGCTGTTACATGCAGGTCATAGGGAAAGCAGGATGGGTCCCAGAGAGGAACAAAATAAAACAGCAAAAGGCACTCAAAGAAACCAACAAAAGGAAAGGGAGGACATTAGACAGAGACAGACAGACATTTGGAAGAAAAAATGGGGTAGGGAGGAATTAATTATTAAGTAAAATTTAAAGAAAAATCAAGCAAAATAAAAATGGGACATATTCAGATTTTTGTATCACCTCCCTCCCATGTTCTCAGTTTACTCCAGTGCAGTACAGTGACTAAGGAAACATTATCTAACCAGGGAAGAATACAGTAAAGGCTACACAAACATAGCTCTAACCTATGACCAAGCAGCAGGCATTACAGGGAATGACACAGGAGGTCCGACTGTAACAGCAACTCCCAGATGATCAGGTCTAGGTTTTGCCCAAGAACAAAGCACTGGGTGGCGTGATTTAAGAGCAATGACCATGGGAAATCTCCATTCTGTGGCTAAGCAGGATATAGTGCAAGGAACAACCAGAACAAAATTCCCTGGGAAAAAGCTCACAACTCCTCTCGTTTCATTCTCTTCTAGTAGAAAACAGCATGGAAAATGATGCAGGTGTGGAGATGGAGCTGGCTTTTTAACACAAAGCAGTACGGTACTCTGGAACTGAGCATCCAACAAGCCAGTCTCTACTGAAGACTCTTCTCAACTTCTGGGGACAGAATAGCAGCACAACAGCATGTGTTCTCCTTGTTTGAACTCACAAACACTATGGCCCCAATCTGGAGCTCACTTACAAGGATGAAGTTACCATGAGAGCCAGATTTTTATAGGTACTTTGGCATTTAAAGATGCAACAGGAACCTACAGTATTTTCCAAAGCAACTATATCACATTAAAATCAATAGGAGTTAGGCATTTAGGTGTTTTTGAAAAAACCCATTAGGTGCCAGTCTTCATCTTTAGGTGCTCAAATGCCCCTATAAATCTGGTTCTAAATCTCGTGGAGTTTTCCTCTTCCATCAAGCCTTTACTCTCAATTACAAGAGTTTGTTCTGGGTGTAAATGCAAAACCAGGGTCTAGTCTTAAAAGAGTGCATCATATTACCATCCCAGTTCCTGCGGTATTCCTCATCTTCAAAACAAAAGGGTTCTACTATCCAAATTTGGCAGCTTATTGGAGGAGGTCCAAGGGATATAAAGATATAAACCACCACCTACCTGTCTCCGTAAACTTGTGGATTGCACCGGTGCATTCTCCTCGAATTTGGCCAGTAGCTGTGTTGCCATGGATTTCACCTTGTTTTGGTTCCCGATGGCAGCATCAATTCTCCTCTCTGTCAGGGCACTCACAAGCGTAGGCCTCTCTTCCCTATAGCTTCGGGGGGCTTCCTCCTAATAACCAGTATAAACTAAAAGTGAAATGGGAAATTTTCCAAACGGGTCCTTTCCTTTAAAGAAGACTTCTGCAATTCAACAGAGCAGAACCCAAATCCATTAACCTGAACTTCCAAGCTCATGTTCTTTCTTCTAGTCAGTCTTTCTGTTCACCAAATTCCCTCTCCATCTACCTGCACCCTCTTGCTTCATATTTTATTGCTACACTATTGCACTGAAGAGACCCACGGCTGAGAAGCTCACGTGAGCATAAGACAATGCAAACTGCTTCAAGCACTCTGTGAGAACCCAAAGTAGCAGCCCTCAGCTCAGCAGTTCCTATCTAGAGACACACACTCTTAACCACAGGCGTGCCAAGTGTGACATACTGAATGTGCCCCATACACTGACTCTGCAGCTAGCTTCATACCCATGCAAATCTAGGTTCTACCTTTTACCTGGGTTGAACTTCTGATAAGCCCATACCAGCTTAGCATCTGACACGGCTACTCCTCAGCACCCTACCAAAATCATTAGTGTGTGTTTCAAGAAAGCAGGATGAAAGGGTTTTCAGACATAATAAATCGCACATTGCGAATTTAAAGTATCTGATGTTGCTGGCTCTGGACATGGCACAAAACATAAGCAGGAATCTGATTGCAACCTAAAAAAATCTTGCATAAGGTACCATGCGACTGGAATATCTGGGGAAAAGGGAAACATTCAGGGAGAAGAGCATGAAGAAAGGAACCTCCTAAAATACAAAGGCTTGGGAATGAAAATAGGGAATCTATCACATGCTCTTTCCCAAGGCATTTTTTTCTATTATAATACTTACATCCTCTGACTGGCTGGTCTTTCTCCTCTTTCCTGCACCATCCAGTTCCTTCTCCTTTTTATCCTACAACAGGAAGAAAAGTGCTGAAGATATGGTGTGTTTTTTTTAAAACTCTCTGGCTCATAGTGAATGCCATTAGCACATTATACAAGTGTTTGAATTATTGTTGGCTGAGTCTCTATGCTCATTTCCCATCTGTAGGAAAGGTGGTTCCCTTAGTCTTTGGTCCTCATTTGGGAAACCAAGCCTTCTTATCTGAAATACAGCTTGTCATTCTTGGAGCTTTTCAATGAGTCAACAGGAGAAACAGTAGGTATTTCTCAGTGCAGAAAATACTCTGGACCTAAGCCCACAGCACAGAATAACCTCTCTCCTATCACTAGAAAGATTATACTTCCCAGTTTTCATCCCTTTCCCCAACCCAAAGTAATGCTGAAATGTTAAGAATGCAGCATTTCCTATATGAGATGTACAATGCCAAGCCTGTAACCACTTCATACCCCTTCCTCCCCACACACATGCACTTCTTAGCACATATTTGGCTGTCAGCCTGGCAAATTATAGTGTTCTTGGGGTTAAAGTATACATTGCAGGTTATAACTACCTTTGGAGTTCGTTTCCGGGAGATACTCTGCCCCAGTTTGCTAAGAAAAGAGATGGGAGATTTGGTACTGGCAATTAGAGCAGCTCTCTCTTCTGCATTCAGATCCAAGGTCTCTGAGAATAGAAACAGGTGTGACCAGTGAATGCACAGCAAACTCTTTGTAGTTATTAACAATAGCCAAGAAACGATCAGGAAGGGACTCACTCATTCTTTAGCAGGAACTGGGGTTTTTTTTACACTCTCCATATTAAAATGCTTTTAAAAATTTGAAAATCAATATCTCTCTGAATAGTTTTGCCCTTTTCCCTTTGGCAAATGCATCTTTTTTCCCTCTTAGGTTTTCTAAGCACTCTAGATAGTTTTAGAGTTTAAAGTAGGTCAAATTCAAATTTAAGGTACATGACTGCATCTTTCCATTCTTGTTAACAAAAAACAATCTTCCAGGCCTTCATTCCACTAACCTGAAGTTATAGATACAATCCAAGCGTTATAGCTATAAATATAAAGCTCTGTCAGAGCTTTTAAAGCTCTAGCCAGCAGCCATTTAGTAGTTAACTTTAAAAGCGCCGACAGAGCTTTATATTTATAGTTATAACGCTCAGAGCCAGGAAGGTTTCAACTTGAGTGGCTAGCCTGAGCCACTACCTGTGCCACAACATCCACATTGCTATTTTAAGCATGCTAATCAAGTGGAGATTGTATGAATTTGTCTATTCAGGCTGGCAGGCTCTCCCCCAGCTACAGTGCAGACAAACTCAGAGTAACTAAGTGTGAGTTCTTGTAGGAGGAAAGTAGACAAGAAGTTACTCACCTCATGCAGTAAATGAGTGGCTTTTTGAGATGCATATCTCTATGACTGGCTCCACTTGAAATAAGAATGTGCACCATGCACTTTTGATGGGAAATTTTTGGCAGCAGTGCTTGTTTGGTTCAAGCATGTGCCTCAGTTATCCTCATACTCCATACAAAGGATATATAGGGTTACGGTGGATAAACCACTCAATTCCTTCTCTGCCACTCAGTCCCAGGAAGACAAGACTCCAAAGCAAAGGGGAAAGAGGACGGGTAGTGTAACCCCTACAGCAGGGTTTCCCAAATATGGGTCGCCATTACATTTCAAAAGGGTCGCCAGGTGTCTCCCCAGGTGGCTCTTAAGGAGCCATTCACACATTTTTTTGAATTGCCCTGGGTAACCAGAATGTATGTCTATACCAAATCCACAATGCTGCAGAAAATCTTCAATTGCAGGCACATGCACACTTGAAATGGACACCCTGGTAGGGGCATAATGCACAGAAGAATATGAATACTGCTACCATCCCACAATCTAACACATTTGTTCTGAGTCCCTTACCGCTGGAAGGGATGGAATCCTTGAACATCTCATAGAACTGTGTGAGGTACATCACCATGGACAACTTGTCTGGCTCTCCAACAGATGCCATTTCCTTGCCGGTCATGATAGGAGAGATTCCAAGCTCCTTTTCAGCAATGTCAAATGCCAGCTGGTTGTTCTTCTCCACATTGCGTTCATCCAGAGAATCAAAATCTCTATAAGGGGGAGAAAAGCATTAAGTAGTAGTCTTCTAAAAATACTTTCAGAGTCAGTCTTTTCCTGCAGCAACTCAAATTGCCGAGGGCCCCCATTTTTTCAATAATCCTGCCATCATACTTTTGGTGTCACAGCGATGTTACTTGGCCCGTTAACAAAGAAATGTGAAGGAAACACATTGGGGAAAACTCACTCACTCACTGCCCTGCTTCGTTGTCTCTGGAGACAACCTACATTTCTTTTTAGAGAGGTTTTTTGGGGATTTTTTTGCTTTGAATATTGCATCTTCACTTCCCTCTTTGCTATACTTGAAAGCATATCAAATCCTCCCTCACGTCATTGTTTCTCTTTACTTGATCCATAGATATATCTCACATCTTTTCCTCTCCAATGCTATTTTCCATTACCGTACATCCACTTCTTTCCAATATGTCTGGCTTTTTAAACATGGTGCCTCAAACTGAATGTAGAACTTCCAATGGAGTTCTAATCAGCGACACACAGAATGGAGTATTTACGTAGGTACTTTGATCGCTTTACAAGTGATACTGCTTTTATACACACTTTCAATATTTAGTATTGCAGTATTTATCTTTGAAAATGTTGTTTTCGGAACTTGAAATCATTTTAGACTTTCATTATAATACCACTACTTACTTCTTAAATAGCACTTGTGAACAAATAGGCCGGTGTCATTACTCCCTATTTACAGATAGAGAAACTGAGGTACAGAGAAAGGAAATGACTTACCTAAGGTCTCTGAACAGTCCAGTATCAGAGCTGAGAGTAGAACCTAGGTCTCCAAACTCCAGCCCAGCACCTCATTCAGTATGTGCCAGAGTCTACACTAAGGAGCCCTACCTTGACAATGTTTTCCCATTCCCATGTGCACTTTTTTATATAGCGTCTTGCACTTATTCACAGAACAGGTTACTGCACAAGCAGTAATGTGAACTTCCCCTACTCTGTGTCTATTCAGACCAGGAAAAAGTATTTAAAAGCCATCTGAAGAAGTTACCAACAACAGGCGTATTTATAAAGCTGATGTGGATGTTTGTCACCTACAACTTAAATTGAAGCCACCAATTTCATGAAGGCCACTAAACAGCTGTTAGATGGTCATGAGTTTTGGTCACCAACTACTTGGGACAGATTTGATCAAGTGAACTAGAAGATAAAACGATGGTACATGTAACCTGGTACTCACCAAGCTATTACAAATCCCTTCCCCACAGATGAACCGCTCTAGACTTTACTTAAGCTAATTTAATTTATTTCAGTCCTTTCCCTCACACACGTTGTCAATGTGCTGTTATATTACTTCTATTCTCTAAACAATTTGAAAATCATATATTGGTTACAAATCTGAACAACATTCTCTCTCCTCTCTGAATTCTAGTAAATCAATCAGTCACTTACATTAAGTCAGGACGGTATCTGTGGATAATGGCACACAAGGCTAGGCCACTCTTCCATGACATTGTGAGATCTGTCACATTCACACCAGCATACCCATCAGTCTGCCTCTGGCACCAACCAAGCAATTTACTAGAACGAGCTACAGACTCTGAAACAAACATCACATTTTTTAGTAAGCTGTAATACTGCATTTTTCATTCATGGGAGTTCCAAGTACAACTCATAATATATATTAAAGGTGTTACTCATCCAATGAAAAGCAGCCACCTCTCTAGTAGAAAAACATGCCCCTACATCAGGAACACTATACAACTGAAATTGTTAGGGCAGGACATGACTAATAATACAGAATACAGGTCAGAATAGAGGGAGAACTTTAGTTTGCTAGAAAGTAATTACTCAAGCAGTAATTTAGATAAGTCACCCTGCCTCTTGTGAAATTCCCAGGAAATTTTAAATGACCAAAAGTGGTCAATATCTTGATTTAAGTCAGATCCAAAATATGGCATTCTTCATAATAAAATGCTCCCTAATCCCTTGCCATATTGCTTCAGATAGAAGAAATGCCAACACCTTTCTGTGACAGTTGCATTAACTTTGGAGGTCTTCCATGAAATCCCTGGCCATCCTGACCTTGTTTATCTAGGAGATGGGAGGAAGTTGCAATAACAAAACAGATCAATTTGAACAAAACACTATTCCAAGAGACACCAAAACCTTACTAAGAGTCTAAAGACACTATATAAAAGAAAAAAATTCAACAAGTCCTTTAGGTTATGGTTTCACCAGACAACTATCCCAGCTCTTAGCATAAAGCACCTAATTTCTAGAACAGATGCAGTACACTGGCACAATAATTAGACTCCATAATAACAAGTAGCGCTGCTATATAACAGGGAAAATTCAAGTAAAGTAACTTATTAATTTAATCTGACAGAGATAAAATTTAAAAAGGAGAAAGTTTTAGTGTGGAGGAGAATCTACAAAAATAATTCTCTTTCTTCATTAATTTTCTACTTTTCCCCATTATTTTTATCTGTACTTAATAAAAAATTTGCCTTCACTGCCAAATCAAGTAAAGCCTGGTTTTTCTTACTTGAAATAAGGCCTCCACTACAGGGTCAAGGTGGTGGCCAAAAACCTTTTAGGAAACAAATATTTTGAAATCTGAACATGCATTGTAATAAGGGAAATTGAGGTAAATATAATATGTTCAATTTTTAATTATGTTTGGAAGTTTAATTACATATGAAAGGTCTGCTTCTGAGCCAAGAATTAACAAGACACTTGTCTAAACAGAAAGGGGGCTCTCTCTGGACGTCTGATGCACTGATTCAGCTCTGGAAGCACACAATGAAATTAACTAAGCTGGGACCTACCATTCCGGGTCAGCTTTGGTGTCCTGGAGTTTACCATGTTCTCTATTTCCAGATGAATGTCTTTCAGGTCTCCTGTATCGTACAAGTGGCGCACCTATAAAAACGCAAAGAGTTAAAAAAGGCTAACCTATCAAGGCCTAAACCAGAACAGAATATATTACTACTGTTTTTGATGTAGGTGGAATGAATGGACAGAAAGAACAGTTTCTCTCATCAAAAGCCAATACTGCAGAAGTCTCTTCAGGCCAGAGCTACTGCCTTTGCTGGGGTGCTGAAACAATTTTGAAAGTGGGGGGTGCTGACAGCCATTGAACCAAACTGTAAATTCTGTATATAAATGGAAACCACTTCAAGCCGGGGGAGCTGCTGCACCCCCTGCATTCATAGTTTCAGCACCTATGGCCTTTGCACACTAAATTCCTATTCTAAAAAAAATGGCCACACACACATGGTACGTGGCCCCCACAAACCAAGAAGAGGATAATAATGTAAAAAGTTTTTTATGATACGTTTGCACAGTACACAATTCCCCAAAGCCATTGAATCCCAAGGAACAGCTCTTATGATGATGTCTAACTAGCCTCCATTTCAATATAAGCACTAACTTGTAGATACTCACTGCATATTAACTGAGGCTGTTGATTAATCAGAGTTAATTTTTTGAATTAATAGTATGAATTAACTGTGATTAAATTGCACTGTTAAACAATAGAATACCAATTGCAATATATTAAATATTAGTGGATGTTTTAGTACATTTTCAAAATATACTATTACAATACAGAGTATACTTTATATTTTATAGAAATATTTACACTTTAAAAATGATAAAAGAAATAGTATTGTTCAATTTACCTCAGACAAGTACTGTAGTACAATCACTATCATGAAAGTGTAACTTACAAACGTAGATTTTTTTTTTGTTACATAACTGCACTCAAAAAAACCAAAAAAATTGGAAAATTTTAGAGCCTACCAGGCTATTCAGTCCTACTACTTCTTCAGCCAATCCCTAAGACAAACAACTTTGGTAACAATTTTCAGAAGATAATGCTACCCACTACCTTTTTATAATTGTTACCTAAAAGAGAGAACAGGCATTCACAATGGACTTCTGTTGCTGGCATGGCAATGTACAGGCAGTCCCCGGGTTACGTACAAGATAGGGACTGTAGGTTTGTTCTTAAGTTGAATTTGTATGCAAGTCGGAACTAGTATATATTGTAGGGGAAACTCTAGCCAAACATTTCTCCAGAGCTCAGTTTTATTCTCCCACACCTCACTTCCCTCAGTCCTTTATTCTCAAGCTGAGGTATCTGCTGAGAAAAGCAGCTCCGTGTCTCCCTGGTCCTGCTGGGGGAGGGTGGGCGCTAGCTTCGCGTCTCCCTGGTCTGCTGGGGGGAAGCAGCTAGTGCGGGGTTGCCTCACCCTGTTTGTAAGTAGGGATCCGATGTAAGTCGGATCCATGTAACCCGGGGACTGCCTGCATTTTTACTTGCTAGATATGCTAAACATTTGCGTGGCCCTTCATGCTCCACCCATCATTCCAGAGGACATGTTTCCATGATGATAATGCTCCTTACAAAAACAAGGTATTAATTAAATTTGTAACTAAATTCCTTAGGGGAGAATTGTATGATTCCTGCTCTGTTTTACCTTCATTCTGCCATATATTTCATATTATAGCAGTCTTAGACAAAGACACAGCACATGTTGTTAGTTTTAAAAACACTTTCATAGCAGATCTGAGGCAACACAACGAAGGGTACCAATATGAGATTTCTAAATAATAGCTTCACTCGATGTAAAGTTTAAGAATCTGAAGTGTCATCCAGAATCCGAGAGGGACGAGATATGGAGCATGCTTTCAGAAGTCTTAAAAGAGCAACACTTCAGTGCAGAAACTACAGAACTAAAACCACCAAATAAGAAAATCAACCTTCTGCTGAAAGCATCTGACTTATATGGTGAAAATGAACATGTTTCGCTATACCTGCTTGGATCATTATCTAGCAAAACTCATCATCACCATGGACACATGTTCTCTGGAGTGGTAGCTGAAGCATGAAGGGGCATATGAATCTTTAGTACATCTGGCAAATAAATATCTTGTGACACCAGCTACTTCAGTGCCATGAGAATGCCTGTTCTCACTTTCAAGTGACATTGCAGATAAGAAGAATGCAGTATTACCTCCTGCAAATTGAAACTAAACTTGTTTGTCTGAGTAATTGGCTGACCAAGAAGCAGGATGCAGTTTTACAGTTATTTTTGAATGAAGTTGTTTTTTGGACATAATTCTACATATCTGTAAGTTCAGCTTTTGTGATAAAGACACTGCACTGCGTTCTTGTATTAGGTCAGTGGTCTCCAACCATTTTACACCCAAGATCACTTTTAAAATCTCCGAACAGGCGAAGATCTGCTGCCCCGCCCCTTTCTTGAAGCCCGCCCTCTCTATTCTCCCTCTGTCCATCACTTGCTATCCCCAGCCCTTACTTACACACTCTGATAAACAGTTTATTTTTAAATTATGCGATGTATAAAATTAAAATCACGTGTTTATAGTTATGAAATAAATGGTCTGTTTTTTATTCATGCTATTTAAATCTAAAATGAAGCATTTATAATTATATATTTTGTGGGGACAGAGTTCTGTGGCTGGGGGCAGGAGAGAGGGAACAGGGTGCTGGGAGAGCAGAGGACAGGGTTCCAGTGGGGACAGAGTTCTGCAGCTGGGGACAGGGTGCCAGTAGGGACAGGAATAGGGACAGAGTTCTGTAGCTAGGAACAGGGACGTGGGGACAGAGTTCTGTGGCTGGGGACAGGAGAGTGGGGACAGCGTTCGGGGAGTGGGGAGGGGAGTAGGGACAGAGTTCTGTAGCTGGGGACAGAGTTAGGGGAGTGGGGACAGAGTTCTGTGGCTGGGGAGTGGGGTGCCAGTGGAGGCAGATAGTCCCCTGTATCTGCCTCCTCCCAGGATTCCCCCGCCCCAGAGGGAAACCAGCACATACCTGCCCTGGGGCTGACCCACCCACCCACCCACGGTGCAGGGAAGCCCCCCCGCACGCCTGCCCCGGGGCCGACCCCGTGCAGGGAAGCCCCCCACGCGCGTGCCTCCCCCAGGGCTGACTCACCCCTCCCATGTGGTGCAGGGAGCTAATGCTCCCTCCCGCAGTACACCCGGCAGAGCAGCTAGCGCTACTTCCGGAATCGCCGGAAGTGGCGCTAAGCTGCAGGACTTCTGTCCATCCCCGGGAAGCCTACACTACCTCCATTTTCACTGGAGGTAGGTAGTGGGGCTTCTCGGGAGTGGGAGGGAAATGGGGGCGGGGCGGACAGGACGCCTCGCAATCAACCAGTTGATCGCGATCGACCTGTTGGGTGACCACGGTATTAGGTGAACTGAAAAATAATATTTCTTTTGTTTACAGTGCAACTATATGTAATCAAAATAAATAAAAAGTGAGCACTATACTTTGTATTCTGTACTGAAAATCAAATCACTATTTTTGAAAACACAGAAAATATCAAAAATATGTAATATTCTATTATTAACAGCACAATAGACAACTCTAATATTGAGCTATTACAAAGGAGATACAAAAATCACATTATCAGCATGTCAAACTGTCAAAATGCAGAGAAGTTCAGAGTTACCATTGACATGGTTGTGAACAGTGGTTAGAGACTTGATAATATCTAGTCAAAAGGGAAGAAAGTATACTACAATGGTTTATGCCTGGTTAGTATTTCTGGTTTTTGTTGCTGTCTAATTTGCTAAATACTCATATAGGCATGCGATTCTCAATCTTTTTTAATCAAATCCCCCCTTAACATATTACTTTTCTTAGAGAAGGGCTCTACCACCTAGCCAGAAACGTCTGAGTGTGCACTCTCAGCCAACCTAGGCAGCAGTGGCTCTTGTGTTCAACCCTCAGGCCCAGGCACTGGGAAATGTCCACCCAGCACTCACCAGGAATGCAGGGCAGGAAACAATGCCCAGCACTGGAAGGAGCAGGATAGGGTGCCCTCTGGCACTATGGATGCATATAGGGCACTGGGGTGCAGGGCAAGGTGCTGCCTGGCACTATGGCAATAGACAGCATTGAGGGCACAGAGATGCAAACAATGACGACTTCTGTCCCACGGGGGCAGGGTCTGGCTCTATCCTGGCCCCGTGTGTAGGGGAGTGGAGAGAAGAGTGCTGGATAGTGAGCCCACACTGCACTCCCCCTAGATAACAGCTCCTGTCATGTGTACCAGGCCCAATTTTCTGCTCTGGTCTGCTGGCTCTCACTGTTTGGAAGAGCTTGCCACAACATGATATGCGCATCTGCGCCTAGGTGAGTCCTCTCCCCACCACACTTGACCATCTTCTGTCCATGGCAATACCATGTTTGTCAATGCCATGTCTCACTAAAGTTTGGTCCTGCCACTCCTCCACCACGACAGACTGGTATGGGACCAAATGTGAGTGAATGGCACTGCAACCTGGCATTTGTTTATGGCTCGCTGTGCTGCTCTCTCACCCCTAGATGAGAACTCTGATATAGACGAGTGGCTACATGAAGATCATACAGATTACATACTGTCAAAAATATTGCCAGCCCAGTTACCTGGTTTGGCCGCAGGAAATTGATGTTGATATTGGGATACCGGGTGACAGGATCGATGCTGTACTGGCTGAAGTTTTTACTCACATTCTCAGGAGTGGTCTGAGGCAGCAGCCTGTAAATGCTTTCTCTGGGGGGGGAAATACTATCTTCAGATCAGCAAGTAGGAGAAAGATACATTACCACCACTGCCATCTTCAAAGTCAAGAACTCAGAGGATTAGAACACTCAAATTAGCAAACCCCCCTCTTCAGATATGAAACAGATAAGATCCAGTATTTAAGCACCTAAGCTGTTTATATTTTAATTCAATTCACCAGGAATCAGGGAGGTGGGGAGAACAGAATGACAGAAATAAAATGGAAAATACACTGCCATTTTATATACAGGCAGTCCCCGGGTTACGTACAAGATAGGGACTGTAGGTTTGTTCTTAAGTTGAATCTGTATGTAAGTCGGAACTGGCGTCCAGATTCAGCCGCTGCTGAAACTGACCGCCAGTTCTGACTTACATACAGATTCAATTTAAGAACCCCAAGCGTCCCCAAGTCAGCTGCTGCTGAAACTGATCAGTGGCTGATTCCAGGAAGCCTGGGGCAGAGCAACTCTGCCTCGGGCTTCCTGTAGTCAGCGCTGGTCAGTTTCAGCAGCGGCTGACTTGGGGACGCCTGGGGCAGAGCAGCTGGGGTGCTGCTGGGTTGCTCCAGTAGCACCGCTCCTCGGCGCTACTGGACCAACCCAGCAGCACCCCAGCTGCTCTGCCCAAGGCGTCCTGATTCAGCCACTGCTGAAACTGACCAGCAGCGGCTGAATCAGGACCTGGGGCAGAGCAGCTGGGATGCTGCCGGGTTGGTCCAGTAGTGCCCAGAGCGGCGCTGCAGGACCAATCGGCAGCGCCCCAGCTGCTCTGCCCAGGGTCCAAAACAAAAGCCTGGTCTGCTGGGGGGCACACTAGCTGTGCCCCCCCCCCCCCCAGCAGACCAGGGACACGGGAAGCAGAGCCGCAGCGGCAGCGGGGTGCCGCGCCTCTGAGGCTTTGCTCTGGCAAAGTCTCAGAGGCGCGGGACCCCACCGCGACTGCGGCTTCAGTCCCAGTGCCTGTGGCCTGCTGGGGACCGTCCCCAGCAGTCCACGGGCACCGGGACTGAAACCGCAGCAGCGGCGGGTTCCCGCGCCTCTGAGGCTTTGCGCTGGCAAAGCCTCAGAAGCGCGGGAACCCGCCCGCTGCCCCTGGTCTGCTGGAGACGGTCTCCAGCAGACCAGGGGCACCGGAGCAGCTTACGAACGGGGCTCTCTCGCCCCGGAGCTCGCAGGTAGCAATCCGCCACCTCGACCTCCGGGGCGAGAAAGCCCCGTTCGTAAGTGCGGATCCGACATAAGTCGGATCCGCGTAAGTCGGGGACTGCCTTTATGAATAGAATGCCTTCACCTGGAATTGTGTTTTCAGCTCTAGTCACCACATCTCAAAAGAAATAGTAGATACAAGTATTCCAGGAACAGACAAAAAAATACTAACTGCCAGGAGACAGTTCCATGTAAATGACTGGGATATGAGGGAGGGGCGACGTGACAAAGTCATACAAAATAATAAATAATATGGATAAGAAATCATATACTTCAATTTATATTTTCCTCTCATAAAAAAGATAACAAAACAGAATGAAATAAAATAAAGCAAAATTAAAACTGAAAATGAAATATGTTTTTCCTTAGTGAACACTTAACTTGTGGAACTCTGACACAAGGTGGTACTGACCTCAAGAGATTAACTGTAATTAAAAGTATTAGCTATTTAATATGTATCATGAGAGTTTCCACAATTATATCAGATAAAATAAAAATTAGGAAGTATGAAAGATGGAATAAGCCAACCACTAGTTGGTTGAAAAAAAACTTGTCCTGTGGATATATTCTATAATGATTCAGAATTTCTTGAACCTGGTTCTGGACAATGTCAGACACAAGACAAGACAAGATTAAATTGACCCCGAGTGGACAAAAAGTATGAGCTAATACACATGTTGCTAGTTTTGGACTTTCTTTCCATTCTGTACTGAATTACAGAAGTGGGCATTTTGCACCTATTTCTTTAATTCATTTCCTAATTAATTTCCTATTAATTATTAGTAGAAATTAAGATTTAACAGAGGTTTTTCTACTAAATTTCACCCTTAAAACATTTATCTGTGATGAAGACAAGTTCAGATCCTCATTAACATCCTTACTGTGAGAGCAGCACAAACTCAAGCACAACATTGACAGGCTTTATGCACAACCAACACTGCCTTCTGAAATAACAAATGTCACACAGCAACAAAACTGAAATAGTTTGACCAAGCTGAACTCCTTTATTGGGAACCTAAAGTTAGGTCTTGAGCGTATACAAAAAAAGTTCAAAATAATTTTGGGTTGAAAAATCTAGCTAAGTTGTCATTGTCAAAACCAATGCAAATTTTAAAGAATCCACTTCAAACCACTTCAGTGGACAACCTCCAAGAACATTAAAGATACATGTCTACATTGCAGGCTTCTTGTGCAAGAACTGTTTTGCTCAAGAGTTCTTGTGCAAAAGGTCTTGCTCAAAAGCGAATCCACGCTGCCATGTGCTTTTGCACAAGAGTGTCCATGGCAGTGTGGACGCTCTCGTGTGTAAGAAAGCTCTGATGGCCATTTTAGCCATAAGGGTTTCTTGCGTAAGAAACCCCTGTTGCCCTTCCACACTGCCTTCTTGTGCAGGAGCTTTTGCGCAAGAGGGCTTATTCCTCATAGGGAGAGAAATAACTCTTGCACAAGAAGCCCTCTGTTCCAATGCTTTACTGTAACTTTACTGGTGCAAGAACGCATGTGCAGTGTAGGCATGCTGCAAATTTTTGCACAAGAACAACTGTTCTTGCGCAAGAAACCTACAGTGTAGACGTAGCCACAAGGTTTGCTCCATCTACCCCACACTGGGTATACATCTGTAATAAGACAAGGAATTGGAGTAGATGGTCAGAAGAGTGAGCCTTCTGAGCACAATTAATTTCTCAGCTACCTCAGCCTCCAAATCATTTTGCATTGAGATCAGAATTTACTACCAGACTTATTTCTCCATAATAATCCTCCATTACCTCTCTGCAAGGACCTCCAAAGGGCTAGTTCCCTGAGACCAGCTTCGTACCATCCAAGCAGAATCCATGGCAGCCAGAAAGCCCCTGGCTATTCCAGTTCCCATCGGCCAGAATGGCTAGATGTAGTAGGGGAAAAAGAAATTATAAATGGTACCAATAACATATTTGAAGGCAGCCAACTAGGGTACTGTAATTCAGTGATTAGCTTGAGACACTGGTTCCCTCTGGGCTGGTGAAAGCCAAATGCATGGTGGACTGGCTATGAGCTAATCCATAGCTAGTGTTTTATTATTCCCTATGACGACTCATAGCCTGGAGCGTCTCTTAAAAGCCATGTTTTTCAAACTAACTAAGGCATGCTAATTATTAACTGTCCTCGCATAGTTCCTCAGGGATTTGAGCTGCCACAATATGGAGCAGGTAGAACAGATGCAATTTCAGCAGATCTCTGCAGACTGAGCTTCCTATGCAAGGTCACTGCTATGCTGAATACTCACTGTTTTCCCAACATTCCTTCCCCCTGCTCCTTCCACTCAATTACAGAAAACAGCAATTGCGTTCCTCATGATAAAAAAGTCATAACACAAACGGAAGGTTGCATTCATTTTAGTGGTAATAGGGGTGCAATCACTTCCATTCATGGTTCACACAGTGAGTGAGCTGTTTTAATGCATACCTCTAACAGACTGTCCCCAACTAAAGCCACAAGCAGCTGATGGCCATTCTGCTCTCGCACCATCGCTGCATTCTCTGATGCGTACATACAAGTGAAGTCAAACATGGCTACATCTGGTTGCCCATAGTGATTAATGGCAAAGTTCAGTGATGGCAGCTGCTGATTGGTGGAAAAGTCAGCAGCTTCCCTGGCATAGTTAAGCAAAGCCTCCTGGTCCACATTCTCCCTTGAGAGTAACAACTCTGTGTCAGCGAAGTCCTGCCAAAGAGAGAAAAGTTTAAGTAGAACAGACATGGGGAGAGGGAATTTTAAATTTGGTAACTGCAGATAAACTACTGTAAGTTCTGAGATTCCTCTGAGTCAACTGATTTAGAATTCCAAGAGAAAACAATGTTTATACCTTTTCTTTTTGCAAGAGCCTTGACAACGCTGCTGGTATTTCTAAACATTCCAACAGGCAACATGGTCACTCCAGAGTTGTGAAAAGCATAAAAATGGGTAGTGCCCCAGCAGTGGTTGTGGTATGCTTAACCTGCACTCTACAAAGGGGAAGTATATATGGTAAAGCTGGCAAAAGTATCTGGGTCATGAATAATCTGTAGGGTCACTTCCAAAAGAAACAGACTCTATAGCTTCATTAAGTTATATAACTGCACACTCTATAGCTTCATGAAGTTGTATAACTACAGCCCTTTCGTGATTCTTTCTGAAGAAGCTTCATGATTACAATGTCACTCGCTAAATGGACTTAAATACCCTTTCTATTCCATCTTTATAGAGAGTGAACTTCAAAGCTTTGCTATAAAAACCTAAAATCACACCAACATAAAAAGCTGAAGTGAAGATTAAGAGCTTGCCTACATAGAGCATCAATGCAGACTACAGAGGAGTGAGTTCTAAAGCACATTGCATTGCACGTGAACTGGTCCACACAGACTCAGTTGATGCATATTAAAAATTCCCTGATGCACTTCAACACAGTGCTGTATGAAACAGCAATATGTTAAAGTCCATTAGGGAACTTTTAGTGCACACCACTAGGCCTTCATCGATGTGTTACTGCCTTATACATTAGCTGCTTTAGAAATCACCTTTGCTTCCAATCCCCGGTCTATGGTGCACATTACTTCACAGGCTAGACCTGCCATCAGTGAAAGCATCCAGGGGAACTCCTGTGAACTTCAATGTAAGGGAAGCATATTTGGGTGTTGGTCTTGATTAAAACAAGCTTAGTACATGCTACTTGAAGACACATGAGCAAAGCAACAAGCATACAATATTTTACATGTTTATTTGGACTAAGGTTTGAAATCTGATCACCAGGATTCCCCTAGTATATTATTTCAAATAGTGTTCTTCCAACTCAGGTTGATATATCTCATGTGAGATACTGCATAATAGTTCCAAACCACTAGCAGGCCAGTTAGTAAAACAACTGACTAGAGGATGTTAAATTTTTGGTGATTAATATGCAGCTGTCTTGCCATAACTATAGGAGGCAGTTCTAAGGTACAGACTGGTTCTATATATTGCCAGAACAGACTAAGTGGTGCATTCCAGCTGTAGACAAAACAAGTATAAATGAAGTGTTAGCCCATTGGTGTTCATGGCAGTTAAGTTAAACTATTATGCACTTGCCTCCATGCTCTATTTTCAGACAAAAGATGCAAGATTAGAGCACTAATTATTTCTTTAGGACCAAAGACACTATTAAACTCATCGCTGTTAATATGAGTAATGGAAAAAGTTCCATCACAAGTTCTCTTCACATACTTCAAGTTCTTTGACCTCCACCAAATGAGAAGTCTCTGAAGGAGTCTTTGGGCCTTGAAGGATATTTAAACGTCCTATGTCTAGAAGCTCCAGTTATGAAGGAGGATGTAAATGAGTGCAATGCAGAGCATGTAATCCTTTTTAAACAACACAATCTTCTTCCTCTAACAGGGTGCTAGTCACATACCTGCCCTAGAAATCCTGCAACCCAAGTCAATATGCCTACGTATATGTTAAATGACAATTTATTTAATTCCTTTCAAAAACAGACTCTCTTCCCAACATCAGATTATCTCACACATCTAATATGGAGAGAACATAATACGCACATGCAGTATCACCCCTTTGTCCAGCAAACTCTGCTTTTTGGCAGTCATGACGAAGTAGTGAGTGTCATCTTTGTAGTAGACAATGTTTTCCAAGTCAATACCTATGACAGAAGAAAGGGAAGCAGAAATACAAAGTTGGTTGTATGTTATATGTAGTACAAGAGTTCACAGCATCATTTGGAAGAGCTTTGGCTGAGCCTTTCTAGCTTATGGGAATGTTAGGTCTGCACACAGATAATTTCTGATCATGCACATGAGGTTCACCCATGCCCCTAAATGTAATGGAGGGCTCTGCCAAAATCCTCCAAAGCCTTGGAAAGCTGCAACCTACAAGGAGTATACACCAGTCTGAAATTACATGGACTGGAATCCGTAACAATAGAAAGAACCATTATATGGCTGCACTCAGCACTTTATTACCATGCTTTCAATGGGTTTTGAAAATTGAACTTTTAGACATCTCCCTCCCTCCCTCGTGGCCCTAATCTTGTTTTAATATTTCTAAGCTTGACTTCAGTCAAGGAAGAGAGTAAACATGGCATGTTAGTTTCTCCAAGGAGTGGTAGGACTGTTTTCCACATGTTCAAAAGTTAAAAAGTACAGCCCTCTAGTTATGCTCTACAATGACCAACCATTGAAAAACAAGCAGTAACAAATCCATTGAGAAAGTGGAAGGCAATGAGGCAGGAAGGATGGATGATAGTGATGTCGTTTTGGATCAAGGGCCACATACTCACTCATTCACTGATGAAAAAAAGGCAGATTAAGAAAACAACCAATAACTGGTAATTAGATAAACTGCACCTCCAGATTCTTGGTTAATGTTCACAAACCTGTGGCTTCTCGCAGATCCTGGAAGAACTTCTGGTTGAATATGAAGGCTACACCACTTATCTCCTCCACTTTGGCTTCTGCTGTGGTGTTGCGGTTGATGAAATTTGCTGTGATAGCAATTGCCAGCTTACCACGGAACTCCTTCCGGCGAAACCCTTGGGACACAATGAAGCAGAGATAATGAACTACAGCTCAAGTTCAGAAATGGCTCAGCCTGCTATAAAGCGGGTCCCTAAATATATGACACTCTTCTTTACAGGCGAAGCATCAAAATCCTCTCTTGCAGATTGCTTCACCAGGAAAACAAAATGTGGATCTTTGAAGAAAAAAAAAGTCTGACCATTCCATATAGTTCAATAATTCTTGTAGCACTGTTTTAAATATCATTCCCAACCACCCCATTGACATGTCTAATAATTCCCCACCTAATCTCAGAAGGAAGAGGTGCTGCAAGTGCAAGCTTATGGCACACAATCTAGAAAATGTACAGAACCAAAAAGTAATCAGGCCCAATACACCTGCTGCTTTGATTGTAGAGAAAGATAAGACTGGAGGAGAGACAGATGCTACAACTGGCCATCTGTATTCCTGAAGGGGAACTTGTGTCTCCTCTGTCACTTTTTTACAGATATTTTTAAGGACTGAGTATTTGGAAAGATGTTGGAGAGCATCTCATACAGGAAAATATTTCAACTCTTCTGTGGCCATTTAAAATAGACACAACTACACTGCTAAGTGTGCGTTGTAGAAAGCTCTCCATTGTGGATGCATCAGGAGCCAATACCTTCTAAAGTGTTCCTCCTGCCATCTCCTCCAATGATCACTTCAAATTCATATTCTGATACCGGGTGTGTTTTTGGGTGGACCTGTGCACGCCAGCCTATCCCTGTGGATAAACCTTCAGTTAAAAATGTATTAGGTGCATTTACATTCACAGACATTTAAAAAAAGCAAGCATAGCCATTGTGACATTACACTCCATATTCTTTTTGAAAACATGCGTATGATATGGCTACCACGTAACTGAGATGTACATTATGCAAGATGGCTTGTGTAAGAGATCATTGGAAAGGTTATGATTTATTAAATATGATTATTTAATTTGATACCTGTATCATTTCTGTTAATGTGTCTATTTCAAATGTGGTACTTTGGATGTTACCCACAACTACGCTTTGGATACATCAATGAAAAGCCAGTCAGGGCTGATGACCCATTAGCCATGAACTGTGAAAGGGCTTAGTCTTCCTGTAGACCAGACAGCTTGCGAGTAATGGCTGCCCCAGCTCTGAAGAGACATGGGTCCCAGCACCTCGTACTGGACCTACTCCACGCTTTTGGAAGACCAGTGTTTTCCCACTGGTTGACAAAGGGTCTCTCCCTTACACAAGAGTTGTACTGGGCAGGGGAGTGACATCATCAGTGTTCTTCTCTATCTCCGCACCCAAAAAGACACTGAAAAACACCTGGAAGCAAGAACTTGAACTAGGGGTGAAAAGCTGAGCCCAGGCTGGAAAGGTGTCCAGCTTGTGAATACTTATACCTGAGGTCTCAGCTTCCTTCCAAGTTTATGCAATTCATAATGGGGTGGGAGTAGGATAAGAAGCTGTGCATACCTTCGTCCACATCTAGGGAGGGAGGCAGATTTCACAATATACCTTTGGCTCTGCATTAGGGATGTAATATTGTAGTCGATTAACCAATAAGCAAAAGCTTATCGGTTAATGCTATAGACTACACACATTCTCCACCCCCCTTTCCTCGCCGCCAGTAAATTTTTTAGCAGGCTGGCCAGCAGCCTGGCTCAGTCCCGGCTTGAGCCGGGTCCAGGACCTACCCACAGTGGCTCTGCATTTAAAGTGTATTAGGAGCCAGGCAGGCAGCCCAGCTCAGTTCTGGCTCATGCCATGGCTGGGAGCTCAGATCCTGCCCTGGACAGGGGCTGCTGCTACCCCATGCTGCTGCCTCTGATACAGAGGCAGCAGCACAGAGTGGCAAAGGGTTCCTCAAGAGTGGGACCAGAGCACACTGGCTGCCAGCCTCACCCCCAGGGACTACAGAATAGTCGAGTAACCAATAAGAATTCATGAGGTTAATCAATTATTCAATTAACTGATATTTAACATCCCTACTCTGCATGCTGAGGGAGATAGGCACCTGTGTGCTGGGGAAATCCCTTAAGCTCAGTCTCCTCAGAGCTGATTTCAGTGTCTGTGTTGTTCTGCCTGTGTGTGCGCTGGAGGAGGCATAAGAACCTGGCTCAGCAAGACAGGGTTAAAGGGCGCCCGGGCTGGTAAAACAGCTGGGCTCAGTGGTATCCCAATATATAGGTGGCATCTTTAAGGATGGAGCAAGCCATCACCTCTCATTTTCTAGACAACCTATTTCCCACATCCCTGGCTACACAACTGACACTGTCACAGGCGGTGCTTGCATCTTTTCAGGACCTTTATTGTACCCTAGACTGCATCTGGAAAACACTTGCAAGTGATAAGAGCTAAGCCTAGGTGTACGTATCATGTCATTTAAAGTGATCCCAAATACCCACAATCTACCCAAAGCCTTTCGACAAATGGATTTTACTGGAATTAGGACAGAGTATAACAGCATACTAAAGACATCATTGTAAGGCTCTCTGCATTCATTACAAGACGGCGAAAGATTTTGTCCCAAACTCTAACTTCTCATGATCTCTTAGGCCAGTAACAAGAATGCCAACGACATCCATGGCAGGTGCAGGGAAAATTATCTAAGTAGCCACACAATGCAAGTTGTTGCTGTTACAAAAAAGTTCCACAGTATTATAGGCTCAATGGGCCAAAATTCGGCAGGAACTATTGTAAACTAGCATTTTGGACAACTTCAGCAGAATACGGAGGAACTTTTGGTTTTGTAAAGTGGAGAAACAAAAGGTTAAGTTACTTATAGTAACTGGAGTTCTTTGAGCGCTTGTCCATTTGGGTGTTTGCTGGGAGCAGTCCATGCACACTGTTCTCCCATTTAAGCCATGGCTGTGGAAGCTTCCTTTGATTCAGTGATCCTGCAGACTTGAGCAGAGCACCTCCTTTGCACCTGCCTGCTCAATAATCACTGCTCAGGAATCACCTACAGTGAATACTCACTGGAGACCAGCATTCAAAGAAGAAAGAAGGTAGAGTTCTTCAAGCTGCATCATTCCCCTGTATACAGGCAGTCCCCGGGTTACGTGGATCCGACTTATGTCGGATCCCTACTTAAGAACGGGGTGAGGGAACCCCGCACTAGCTGCGCCCCCCCCCCCCCCCAGCAGACCGCCGAGACACGTCGCGGTGGTCCCGCCGGCCGCATCCTCCGCGGCGCTGCGGGACCAACCCAGCAGCACCCCAGCTGCTCTGCCCCAGGCGTCCCCAAGAGCAGCTGGGGTGCTGCCGGGTTGGTCCCGCTGCGCCAAGGGTTGGCGCTACCAGACCAACCCAGCAGCACTCCAGCCGCTCTGCCCCAGGCGTGTCCGATTCAGCCGCTGCTGGTCAGTTTCAACAGCGGCTGAATCTGGACGCCTGGGACAGAGCAGCTGGGGCGCTGCTGGGTTGGTCCCACAGTGCCGCACCTCGGTGCTGCGGGGACCAACCTGGCAGCACCGCAGCCGCTCTACCCCAGGTGTCCCCAAGTCAGCTGCTGCTGAAACTGATCAGTGGCTGATTCCAGGAAACCCGGGGCAAAGCAGCTCTGCCCCAGGCTTCCTGGAATCAGCCGCTGGTCAGTTTCAGCAGCAGCTGAATCGGGGACACCTGGGGTACCCGACTTACATACAAATTCAACTTAAGAACAAACCTACAGTCCCTATCTTGTACGTAACCCGGGGACTGCCTGTATTCATGCCCTGCTCTCCTTCCCCTTTGCTTATTTCCTCTTTGGATATGTCGTAGATAAGGCATTAGAGAGGTGGTTGATATGCACTGCCTCTCATGCCCTCAATTCAGCACACATGGAAACAAAAGGTGCAAGTACAAACCAATAGTCATTTCTATTGAAGAATTTATGTTCCAGGGCAGAGAGTGCATCCAAACTAAACCCCCCAGCGAATATTGACAGGATCCAACAAGAACTACAACATTTAGCTACTAGAAAGTAAAACTGGATTAAACTAGTCTGCTTCTTCAGTCTGAAGAGCAGCACTACATGCATGCACCTGTTCCAATTTTACTTCTGTACTCCCTGCATCTTTCTTTTCATCTCTACTTACTCTCATTCTCCTGGTCCTCAGGGGGATAAACAAGTCCCTGGAATTCCACATTGACATGGATCTCTATTCCCAAGATCAAGGCAACCTTCAAGAGGATAAGCTGGAGCTGACGGATACCTACAGGACATGAGATAGGCAATACGTTCACATTGCATGAAAACAAAATATACATGTGTGATAAATGTTCATGAGTGCACATCTTATGAAAGCACCAGTTACTACATCAGCCTCTTCAGATCATTTTTAGAATGAAAGTATTTTATAAGATGTTTGTAAAGAATGCAGAAATAAGTCTCCCCAATCAATGGCAAGTTCAGCAAACACCTGTCTTCCTATTTTAAGGGTTGTGATTCGGGGTTCATGACAGGACATCAAACTTTACATCTTTTGCTCCTTCAAGAGCTAGCACAGCTTCTTAAGGTGAGGCAGGCAGTTTGTAGGCTTGGAGGAATACTATAGGAGATAAAGACACTGCTACTCTGCAGGAAAACCCTTCTGGCTAATTCAAGTACTCCACTTAAGTGCTGTAATTCAAATAGGGGGAAGGGAAAAAAAGAGGATGGAATCCTGTGTACATGCATGTGTAATTATGTAAAGAATAAAAATAGTAAGAAATCAATAAGGAAGAAACATCAGTAAGATCAGAGTTCCAAAGAGCTTTCTGTCAATCCTATCTATCACCTCAAAGAAAAAGCTAGACCTTTTTTCTACACTGGAGGCCAAGTCTTGTTTATTGGATGTTGCTATGTAGGATTTGCTTCCCTATCTTCTAGCTTCTTTTGGTTCAGCACTTGGCAGAAAACATCTCCACCATTAAAAGGAACTGGCTGAGGACATGACCAACACATGATCAAAAACAACGGAATGTATTCCTCCATTGATTGTGAAGCACAGTCATTCAGCTTTAAAAGGGCATTAGATCCCTTACATAAGTCTCTCATATCTTCTCTCTTATCTTCTCAATAGCTTGATTCCTAACCCTCTATTCATTCAAAACTAGGGATGTCTAAGTTTAATCAGTTAATATGTATGCTTACACAGCCCTCCTCCCCCCTGTGCTGTTACCACTGTATTAGAGGCAGCATCGTGGGGAGTTGGGGGGGGGGGAAGAAGCTAGTGCATGAGAGAAGCCAGGTTTTAAGCCAGCTCCTGGCACATACTGGCTCCTGCAGAGCCACCTGCTGTTTCTGTATCAGAGACAGCAGTGGAGACTGGGGCAAGCAGGAGCCGACTGCCCTTCCTCTCCCCCTCCCCCGGCATGTAACCACTGAAATTTTTAGCGCTTACACATTTACTTTAATAAATGCATTTTAGCATCCCTAATCAAACCTCTTCACAGTCTGGCACCTTTCCTTGTCCTCAGTCACTTTTCACAAACATGAATGAAGTAGCAAAATCCATCTTCACCAATCCTTACAACTTATTAGCCAATTTTCTTATGTTTGCCTGTACCAGGCAGTTTTCTTTCTACTTTTTTGGATTTTGCAGGGCCATATGCGAAGCGTGATATTCAAGAGTATTAAGCCATTTTCTGCAACTTGCCTAGCATTTCTAGGGAAAGGGATTCATGTGACAGTTGCAGGCATCTGAAGGAGGCACTTAAGAGAATTATCATTTGGAAGGGGGGTTGGTTTCCCCAAGTCTACTTTCCAAAGTAGAAAGGAAGAGTTCATGGCAAGATCATAGGTATATTCTGGGTTGCAATTACAGGCTCTGCACATTTAGCTTACATCTAGGTCTGTGCCAAACAATGCTATAAAACCATAAAACTGAAGTACACCAGAGTGACATATTACAGAGATCAGAGAAGTACTGCTGAAGATCAAATTTTACTGAGTCACTACATGCTATCTGCCACCTTGTCCCTAAGGAAAAGAAAGGAGATGTGTGGATGACAGATGCTTTACTTACTGATGTGGTCGATGGCTCCTGCGCAGAACTTGCCATAGAACTTTTTGGCGCCAAGGCCCCGCAAATCGTGTATGGTGAATGGCCACAGGTGCAGCACATTGTTACGTGAGAAGGCATCCCGCTTTTCTATGACCACCACCTTGGCTCCTAGAAAGGACAGGTCGATGGCTGTACGAAGGCCACAGGGTCCAGCCCCAATTATGAGACACTGAAAGGCATTGGCATCAAGTAACATTATTGACTGAATAAAAAAAATATTTCTATGACAATTTCAAAGCAACACAAGGCACTTTACTTAGTCCTAATGTCCTGCAGCTGCAATGCAAGCTAGGATTTCACCAGACAAATCCTTTTGAGGTTACCTGTGTGTTCTGTCACTACTCTGTTAATGCAGTTACTGGAGCCTGAATTAAAGCAAGGTCATCATACTAGAAGAAGTGATGAGCAGTGAACAAACTGTGTATTTTCAAGTCTCATTTAAGAAGTATGCCAAACTGTACTCTTCCATCTTTGTAAAATGTGGGTGGGATCAAGAGTTACAAAAGACCATGGCCCAATTTACATTAATTTCTCTCCTTGGAGCAGGTAATTTAGCTCTTTTCTCTTACTACTTTTATTTCCCAAAGCCTGAAAAGATGGTTACTCACCTTCCACAACTATTGTTTGAGAGGTATTGTTCATGTGCATTCCAATCAGGTATATGTACACACACATACACTGTAGCCAGAAAATGTTTCCCCTAGCAGCTAGCTGTAGGATTGGTCTGGGCACCCCGTAAGTGGTAGCACTATGGTGCCTAATATAAAGCCCTGCCAGCCTTTCCCATCCTCAGCTCCTTCTCCTACAAAGGGGAAGGAAGGTGGGTACTAGAATGGACATGAACCAACACATCTCTAAGAACAGTGATGAAAGGTGAGTAACCATCTTTTCTTCTTCTAGTGCTTGTTCATGTGCATTCCAAACAGGTGACTCACAAGCCCACGTCTAGGAGGTGGGGTCAGAGTTCTGCACTGATTGGAGCACTGCCCTCCAAAGGCTGCATCACCTCTAGATTGTCCTATGATTACTCAGTGAGCTGCAAAGGTATGTATAGAGAAGATCAGGTCACCAACCTCCTGAACAGAGATCTGAATGATGAACACCTGGGCTCTAATAGAATATGCTTTGAGCGGGAGTGGAGGTATCCCGGCAAGTCCATTACATTCTTGGATACAGAACACTATCCAGGAAGAGATGCACTGAAACGATACTGGCTGACCTTTCAGTCTGTCTGCCATCGCTACAAACAGCTGAGGTGACTTCCTGAACAGTCTCAGTTTATCAATGTAAAAGGCTAGCACCTTACGGACATCTAGGGAATGGAGATTCTGCTCTCTAGCACTAGAATATGGCTTAGGATAAAACACGGGCAAAAAGATGTCCTGACTCGTATGGAAACTGGACACCACCTTTGGTAAGAAGGCAGGATGCAGGAGGAACTACACCTTGTCCATGAAAAAAGGTCGTATACAGGGGCTCCGACAGGAAGGCACTCAGCTCAGAAACTCTCCTTGCGGGTGTCTAACAACTTAATAAATTATATTACTACAGGCAGTCCCCAGGTTACGTACAAGATAGGGACTGTAGGTTTGTTCTTAAGTTGAATTTGTATGTAAGTCGGAACTGGTACATATTGTAGGGGAAACTCTAGCCAAACATTTCTCCAGAGCTCAGTTTTATTCTCCCACACCTCACTTCCCTCAGTCCTTTATTCTCAAGCTGAGCTGTCTGCTGAGAAAAGCCGCTCTGCGTCTCCCTGGTCTGCTGGGGGGAAGCAGCTAGTGCGGGGTTGCCTCACCCCGTTTGTAAGTAGGGATCCGATGTAAGTCGGATCCATGTAACCCGGGGACTGCCTGTACTAAGGTAAGAGTCATTCAGGGATCCCACAGATATTTAAACACTTGTTTTTAAATTGATCATCTCTCTTCCTCACACTCCTAACCCTTTTCCAGGCTGAGACCTCATGCAGAAACTGAGTTCTGAACAGGATTACAGGAGAGCTAAAGCACTATGCATTTGATTTATAAGGAGGTGCCAAGAGTACTTTAATTGAAGTTGTACAACTGGAGATTCAGGAACAAGAGTAAAGACATTCTGAGAGTGGATCTCACAGTGAAATAAACCCAATGACATTAAATTTCTAATGTTTATGGCCACAGTGTTTAAGTGTTAAAGTTTGACCAAAACATCACATGCAACTCTACTGCTATAATATATGTGGAACCTCTCTAGCTAGGTACCCTTGGAACCTGACTGGTGCTGAACCAAAGAATTTGGCAAACCACAGGAGGGTCAATATTGTCTAGCAGCATTACCAACACTTCCACTGCTCTTAGGGGTAAGTTACAGCTAAACACCACACAGAACACTAAAAGCCAGGACTAGTGGCTATAAACAAACTTTACTGAACTGCAGGAAACTTGGCCACACTTATGATAAGTGGACACCCAGCTAACTAAAATCATGCTGAACTACGGATATTGCCAGACCAAAGAGTGATGGACTAGAGAGGTTCACTCTGTATTCTATAACCCTAATTTTCTGGGTGGCGGAATGGTGGCTATACAGTGCAATGACTGGACTCACATAGCTGCAGAGCTTTAGGCTTCAGTCCAGCACTAGCTCTTAAGCTTGCAGAAAGATGAGATTCTTAGGATTACAATCCCTCTGCAGTTTAACAGCACCAAAGCTTCTGATCACCGGAAGCCATCAATTTCTCCCCAGTCTGCTTATTCTGAAACTTTCTTAAAAATTAATCTACTGCCTGTGGACAACATAACAGAACTGAAGTTATTATAGAAATGATAGCCAAATATCCTGACTTAAAAATATAGAAAAATTTAACCCCTAATGGAAACTTCAGTATAGATTTTATCCCTATTTAATATTTTTAGATTTTTTTAATCTAGTTGTCTACAGATTGTATTCAAAAGCAGGAATATAAATCATTATAAAAGTGAACAGGCAATATAAGCTTTTAATCATGTAGACTCAACTCTGGATTGCACACTATTTATCAAACAACTATGGTAATTTCTCAGATGTTATATATAAAATAATCTTAATGGGTGCTTCAACCAGAATCTGAGACTAGTAATTAACAGCACTAGAGATCCTAGGTAAAAGTAAAAACTTGTATGTGCATTGCATTTATTTACCAACACAGGATAGCTATTTAAAGGTATGAAGCAAATCCTAAAGAGCTGTGAATGTGTCTTCAAGAACATAACACTATTAGCAGTAAATATTTCATACTTAGCCTTTAGTTACCAACCCTATGAGAACAGAATAGAACAAACAAGGGAGAAACTGAAATAAATCTTCTAATATTCAAGTTGGGAGTTAGCATTCAGTCGTTTAGATCTCAGATCACTGATGGCACATTAACAGAAATTATGTCAATTTCCGTTTCTTTAGCATGGAATTAATCAAGACATTTCCTTCTCTGGGGAAAGTGAATATATTGCAATGAACATCATCTTGCTCTTGGTGGGCAAAGCAAGACATACTCCCCAATCTAATTTATTGAATTTCTTAATTGTATCACACTCCTCTCTCTCATCTTCATTTTTAAAGGAAACTGGGTGATCACTTACAAAAAAATAACTCATGAGTATATTTAAATGTATAATTATTAACCATTCTATGCAGATAACCAGATAGTTGCATTATGTGAGCTTAATTACTAGAGGAAAAAGATAGCATAGCATGAGATTTTCTCTTCCATACAACTTTGCTTAATTAATTCTTTTCAGCCTTAGAGCACAAATTCCTCACTGTAAGTACAGTATATACCAACCTTAAAAAAATGCATTAATATAGAATTGTAAGTACATAAAAGGTAGATGCAGAAATGTAAAATTCTCTTGGTCTTTCACCAAACAGCTACCTACATTTCTATAACTGTTGTTCTTCAAGATATGTGCAGCATATCTGTTACTTGCTAGGGGCACTCACACCCCATACACTGATAGATTTTTTTCTGTCAGAGGTACTTCTCAGGATGGCTAGAGTACCCCTCAGCTGCCACATACTATAGTGCACTGGGATAAGAAGATAAAGTCAACCTCCAAGCTCACCTCAGTTCCTTTGTACCAAGCAGTCTCGAACAAAGAGGAGAAAGAGGGTAGATTATAGAATGGACTACAGGCAACACATCTTGAAGAAAAACAATTACAGAAAGATAGGTAACCAGTTTCTGCTTCGAGTGACTGCACAGGTCCATTCCATTGTATGTGACTCGAAAGAAAACGTGCATGAAGATAGGTTTGGTGTCTACTTGAACAAAAATAGTAAGGCAACCTGTCCAAACCTGCCATTGCCTCTGGACTGATGGGAAACAGAACAATGAGAAGCAAAAAGAACAGAACGGAGACCAAGTGGCTGCTTTACAAATGAGCCAAGAGTTGCAGAAGCTACCTGTAATCTAGGCTCCGGATGGGCAATAAGGCAGTGGGTTTGCCATTATAAGCAAGCATTTAAGAGTTATCACCCTATTTTTTTAATTAAGCTTGAATCATTTGCCAACATGACATTTGACAGTAACACAGGATTTCCCCAAATATTTCAGGCAGACTGGTTGTTGGTCATTGACTTGCATGGGTTTTGTGCAGGTCCGGCAAGCCTTAAACTCCAGTAAACAGAGCATCATTCTAATACTGGAAATAAAAAGTGGTCAAAATAGGCTAAAAATGGGAACACAGGACTGAAATTTGTCTAACACTAAGTATAAATCAAATAGTAAACACGATCTATATACAGAAAAAAAAAGTGAGGGAAGCACTTGAATTAACAGGCCTGAATTTTCCAGCAACCATCACTATTTGTAAGTAGTAATGGAGGACAGTCAGGACTAAGGATGTTAAAATGCAGTTAATAGACTAGTTGATGGAATTTCCATCAGCTTGTCGATAGGCACTTTCGCATTCCTGCAGGGGCTCTTGAACATTTCAAAGGAGGAATGTAGAATTCCACATACAGCCCGGGGCCAGTGGGGAGTCCCACTGACTCTGGGCTGCACGCAGGTACCTGCTTTGAAATGCACAAGGGTGCATCTACACTATGTTTTTCTTTCAAAAGAAGATATGCAAATGTGGTACAAATTTCCATATCTTCTTCCGATCGCTTTTTCGAGAAACCAATCAACCAGAAAAAAAAACAGGTCTTTGGGAAAAAAACAAACCCTTTTTCCCAAAGAACTTTCTTCCTCAAAAATTGAGGCTTACAGGGGGGGTTCTTCTGAAATAATAGTGTCTAGACTGGTTGTTTTATCGAAAAAAACCTCTTTTGAAAAAGCGATCGGAAGAAGATATGGAAATTCGGCACACATTTGCATATCTTCTTTCAAAAGAAAAACGTAGTCTAGATGTGTCCAAAGAGTCCCCGGGGGAGCTCATGTGCATTTCAAAGCAATGGAGGCTGGGGTCAGCGGTGGACTCACAGTCCCATAGTGACCCCGGGCTCCATGCTATGGGATCACCTGCCCCTTTGAATTGCGTGGAAGCGACATTTTAAAGGGACAGCCAGCTGCACATCTGATCCTGATCAGCTGTGCG
Source organism: Pelodiscus sinensis (assembly GCF_052426305.1). Lineage (NCBI taxonomy): Eukaryota > Metazoa > Chordata > Testudines > Trionychidae > Pelodiscus > Pelodiscus sinensis. The sequence continues at coordinate 112,415,883 of NC_143052.1, forward strand.
GCGGCTGCCACTTTGAAACTGCTGCTTCTGTGTGATTCAAAGGGGCAGGAGAGGAGTCCGGGGTTTGCTGGGGACTGCCCAGTTGATCCTGGGCTCTCTGCGGCATTTCCCTGGAATCCGGGATCAGCTGGGGAGTCCCCAGCTGATCCTGAGTCCTGGGGAAATGCCACTGGGAGCCCGGGATCAGCTGGAAAATCCCCAGGCTGACCACAGGCTCCAGAGCTGCCCCTTTAAACCCTCCCAGAGGTGGTGTTTTAAAGGGGCAACCCACCGTGCAGCTGATCCCAGGATCAGCTGTGCAGCTGCCACTTTGAAGTACCTCTTCCCTCCCCCTTGCTGCCTCTTTTCTTTTATAGAGGCAGTAAGGTGGGGAATTGACTAGTCGACATTACTATCCAATAAGCAAATCTTACTGCATAGTCAACATCCTTAGTCAGGACTGGCTTTGTCCCCTTCTGCCAGCAACAGAGGGCACTCCAGTCATCCCCAATGGGTGCGGGAGAAGAGAAAAAAATCCAAACATCTGTGCACAGGGCACATGAACACCTAAAGTGAAATGGAAAAGTACAATTACTCAAAGAAGAAACGCCTTTTCCTCAAACATTTCCCCACAGGCACTGTCCTTGTATATTTCGCAAACAAGTCATAGCATCAAGTTAGCCAATAATGGTCTTCTGCCTTTCTGATAAGAAAGCTCTGTGGAGTTGCATTTTCCTTACCTTCGTGTTGGTGCATGCTTTCCCCTTCTTGTAGTCTTTGTGGCTGCCCCTCTTGTCTAACTTGGCCCAGAGGGCTTTAGCTTTCCAGTAGTTGAGTTTGGATTTGAGTTTATGATAGAAAGACCGATAGTCCTTGGGCTTCAGCTCTAGGTAGTCACAAAGCTCTTGGAAAGCTTTCAGAGTCCCCTTACAGGTTGTGGCCTGTACAAATCTGTCAAAGAGAACATGGGCTTGGTTCACCTTCTCAGTCCCACTTTCTTCCATGCTTTCCACTCAACAGCTGCCCTAATTGGATGGGGGTAGCAGTGCTCTTCCAGTCTGGTGGCCTTCCTGATGTTGCTCTGCCCAGCCACTCTCACTTCTAGCCCACAAGCATTATTAACCTAGAAAATAATGAGAGAAAGGTCACTGAACTTGCATTTACTCATGCATGTTTTCAGAGTTGACGACCTAAAGTAGTTCAACCTTTCCATATATAGTAAAACAATGGTCCTCAATGAGGCCAGTTGAATATCACATGATTGGAGGGTTTCAGCCATGATGATGGAGATACAACATTCTAAAAAATTATTAGAACTATTTTCAAACAACTAAACATCTGATTTTTTTTTCAGACCATCAAATAATGAATGCTTTTTCTGATTCCTTCCCACACGCAGAGTTTCCCAAACATTTGATTATTTGTGCTCCATAGTCAGAAGTTTGAAGTAAATTGGATAAAATTTGGTGAAAGCGGGCAGAGAGGAGGAAGCAGTGAAAAAATAAAAATAAAATAAAATCAGGCTTACAATTGTAATGAAAAGCTAGAGAGAACCATAACTGCAGAGAAATCAGTATCTCCATAACACAGCTGTGCTTACATGTAGCTCCTCTCACGAGCACCACCACCATCACCATAAGGAAAAAATGGCAAGAGCTGGGATTCTTCAAGCAAAATAAATGCTGGTTCTTTCACTGAAAAAGAGACACACATCTGTACATACAGTACCCGGAAAAGAGGGAAGAGCATGTTGAAGGTGGTGCTATAGGGTGAAGAAGCCTCAAACACACTGAAGTTAAAAAGTGACTTAAGAAAAGTGATGGTGGCTACTGCACTCTAAAGCAACCAAATGATTGAGGAAGAAAAGATAATAAAAATATCTAGCTCATTTCATCAGTAGAGCTCTCAGGCCCATTCACAGAATATCAGTATCATTAGAATGAAAAAAGAAGCCTTTACTGTACCAGCTCCATCATATCAGAAATTTACTTTTCCCTTCCTGGCCTCTCTGTGGATATTCTTCTTGTCTTAATTTCTTTTTGGGAACTGGGTATGATGGAGTGATTAGGATGCTGTATTAGCATCACTGTCAAATCTTTCCTTTAGTGGGTATAGCATTTTATATTAACTCATTAAAGGCACCTTTGCAGTTTTTGCTGGAAAAAAATACCTCTTTTATTTCTATCAAAAAATTCTTGTGAACACTGAGGGAAGAGTGCTGTTTGTAATGGGAGCATAAAATGGGTAAAGTCACAGAGGAAACAGAAAGCACTGGTGCAGAATGTGGAAATTCAGCTCCTAGAATATGACTGAAAATAGAGTTTTGCTTTAGTTTTTTTGGGTTGTTTGCATGGGGTGGGAAGAATGGCTGGGGGGAGGGAGGCAAGAGAAGTCTATGGTAGAAAAGGAATCTGAGGATTCAGAATATGTTTTTTAAAGAAACCTTTCAGAATTCTCAACAGTAAGAAAAGTTCAAATTTAAAGCTCATCTCTCTGCCCCTGATAGGTCAAAGTTTTGGAGCAGTTTGTTTGGGCATGTTGCATCATATCCCAACATGACAGTGAATACTCAGTGCTGGGAATAGTGGAGTAGGCTGATACCCCATTACACAACACAGAATTATTTTTCGTTAGAGAGAAACAAGTTTTCACTTGCAGAATCCAGAGCATGAGGACAAGTTTACATGATATGGACTTCATTAGGGAAACTGTTTTAGTGCACTGGGCAAATATGAAGCTGTTTTTCTGATTGGTTGCCAGTAGTTATGGCTGTATCAGTAACATCCACTAAATGGCATGGAAAAAATTATCTTTATTTTTAATCTTAATTCCCATTTCACAATAGCTCTCCAGGCAGCAGCTATCAAGGCACACTTTTCAAGGGGTTGAAGTCTCTGTACTTGAAGCAATGTTGCTTCCTTCTAGCACTAGGGATGTTAAAATTAGATTAATCAACTAATCAAATTTCCATCGACTATTTGCTTAGTCAATAAGGGCACTTCCGCTTTGAATTGTAGCAAAAGCCCGCGTGGTTGTTGCTACATTTCAACAGTAGAACTCACTGCGGCTCCCCATCCCCTCCCACGGAGCTGAAGGGAATCGTCTTTTAAGCTGGCTCCCACCAGCACCCCTTTTTCTTCCCCCACCCTTGCTGCCTGTTGCTTATCAGATAGCCGACTAGTTGCTTACATCCCTATCTAGCACTTCAACATAATGCTTGTCAGGTTAGATTGTTTACTTTATTTATATCTATGTAATGCAAACAATTAGCTAAAAGCTGCAAAGTACAACTTCTGTTTTGTGTTGTGTCTACTTGTCACTCACTTTTACTCAAAGATCCTAACACTCAGTGTGATCCCAACATTAAATGCCATCCTGCCTTCCTATCACTTACAAAATGCTGCCCAGTAATGGATTAATATAGAATAAGGGACATAAACCCCCCTGTAGGTAATGGCCATTTCACAGAGAAGTCCATTAGCCTACAGAGTGTTATTAATGCACCCAGATCCAAGCCACCACAGGATTCATTCCTTAATGCTGCCTATTTTTTTATTTTGCCAAACAAATGCAGCAGGACGATCTGTCAGCATAGTCTCCCTTGGGGTTAAACGCAACACTGCTTCAGTTCCAGGAATCTCTCTCTGCATTTAAGCTCTGCCAAGCCTTCTTTTTTAGGTTTGTCTCATTATACAGTGTAATGAAAGTAGCATATTAACTATTGGGAAGCGGGGGTAAATACAGGACTCTTCACACTCCGCTTTATGAAGGGCTATATTTAAGCCACTTATTCTTAAAGGACAAATTCAGCTATTCTTACTGCATGTAGGTCCACCAGATTTCCATTCACTTCCCATTTCCACAGTTTCTTGATGCAAAAAATGAAGCCCCTGAAATCTGAGGGCAACAAGCCAGAGATCACAGGGACTACAGGTGCTAAAGCGAAGACAGGCAGAAATATTTGCCAAGTTTCCAAGGTATAAGTATGTATCTCTGACTTTTTGCAAGTCGGCAGTATCCTGCATGTTTTGTCTCGAGGCAGCTGATTGCTGACTCAGAAGCTCTGCACATTCCTTGGCTAGTACACTAAAGTTTTGGGAAAGAAAGACAAAGCCCATAAAGTGCAAGCAGGGATCAGACTCATGTTTCTATTTACAACAATAGCGGAGGTTGTCCCTGACTCATGGCTGCCAGTGAATTCAGGATCTCCTGCTCATGCCCAGGACAAAAGAAACCCACAAAAATAAAACAATGAATGATTCCAGGTGGTGTTTCCTCCCTACAATCACCACAGAATGCTAATTTCAAAGATGCATAAACATTTGAACAGATGTGCAAATGGTAAGAGAATGAGTTGCCCGCAAAAGCCAGGATGGGAATAAGTTTAAGTCCAATTCAACAAGTTGGAAGAGGTCTTGAAGGTGTGCTTTGAAGTTCGATCATGCAAGTGACTGGGAAAACATTAGAGCACATATTTTTCTTCAAAGGAATACTCATCTCTTCTGAGGTTCTTGCAATTTCATAACAAGCAAAAAAAAGTTAAAGATTGGAATGCTGATTCTTTGGTCTTTATAGACATCAGCTTGAGACAACTCCCAGAACTTTCATTTCTCAACAAGCTAGGATCCTTTATATAATCCAGTACAAAAATGTTATTCCAAACAACCAAAAAGCTCCTTTTTAATGCCAAGATTGTTTTATTTATTAAAGATTAAATCAAATAAATGCCCCCTATGAAGAATATCCAACATATCCTAACCTACATGGGGATATTTACTAGACCTTTTGGGTTGGAGGGCAGGCCCAGCTATTCAAGCTATAAAATAAAATTCAAAATGGATTGCTTTATTGTTACCCAAAAAAAAAAAAAAAAAAACCATCACCACCATCCATTTTGCCTCTTATACAGACATGTTCAGGAATATGTGGTGCTACCTCATTGCATGGGGATGGATTAAATGATCTTTTGAGGTTCCCTTCCAGTACTACTTTTCAATTATTTGATAATTCTATATTCATTGTGTGAACTGCCCTGAAGAACGAACTTCAAGTGTCCGAAAAATGCTATAGTGCATTTTCCTACTGTATTATCCTGAGACTTGACAGAATCAGATATTTATTTTTCATAATTCTCACAGATAATACAGATTTTATTTTTAATAATTTTTCATTTGTAATCAATTGCTGAAATTATGGGGCTTTCAGACACTTAATGAGAGTCTCTCAATTTTTCAATGAATGTTTTTCTGACTTTTCCTAGATGTAAATTTTGATTATAATTGATGGAAATTTTTTGTTTGTCTATGAGCATGCACTGTGAAACACACATTTACTGACACTAACTGATAAAAATCTAATACCTCCAAGTGTCATTATCCTGTAACCACAGAAGACGTTCCTACACCAAGAGTGCATCTAAGTAGGGACAAAGTCAAATGGACAGTCTATTACTTCTTCTACAGTGTCCCAAACAGCTGTGTGATGAATCAGGGCTCCATTCAGCTATCTGAAGCAAGGCAAGGTTGTTCAACTTAGTCACTGAAGTTATTATTTTTTATTTCAGAGTTTACTTTAACCAATTGCAATGAGTCACAAAATGCTCACAATACAGGCTGCCCAGCAGCAGCATTTATCCATGGATATATGGAAGACAGACAGAAAGACTAATATGATGCATCTGTTCACTTCCCCTCTCCTTATAAGATCACAAGGGAATAGTAGGCATGGAGAGCTGGACCCGTTTCAGGTGAAAAGGAATGAGCCCTACTTTAATGACCTGACATCTGTTATTTCATCCAATAAGTGCTGCATCCGTTCACAAGGTCCAAAGATGCTGAGTTCCACTGATCAGTGCCTTCCTTGAGAGCAGAAATCCTCAACTAGGGTAAGTAAGGGCTCTGGTGGAACTGCCATTTTAAAATCAAAGCCAGTTTCTTGTTCTTGAAGGGCCTCATATCGCATTTGCACTGTTACCACACTTCAAAATCACCACAAGGTTTACCAAATCAGTGGCACAACAGCAGAGAAATTTCATTTCCTAAGGAAGAAAATGCCTTTTGGAAGGAGTGTGCTCCCTCAGTAGAGAGAGGGAATGCCTAGCCAAACTGATCTTTGGAGTGTGGCAATCAACACACATTATATTCCAATAAGGTGAAATGAGCAATACATCCTATATGAAACAGGCTCTAAAAGTATAAGAACAACAGGCAAAATGAACATTCACAGTTTGACAGGCAGAATTCCTGTCTACTGCCCCATACCTTCCTGAGCTGATTCCTGGGACCAGGGAAAAAACCCCAACACTCTGAGTGTTACAGTGAAAATATTAACACGAGATTTACATAGCACTCTTCAAATGTGGGTAAGCACTAATAAATCCATTTTATAGTTGTATAAATTATAGTAGAGAGTAAATAGCATGAAGCAGCTCTATTACTCGTCCACTGTCCTGAGACAAACTTTATACCTAACTGATCTTAACATCTTAACTCCCTGGAGTAAACCCCTCCATTCCTGATAAATTCCATCCACTGCTGTGCATTAGACTTTGTGCATTCAGTTGCTCCCATACGGTGCTAGTTTCTGCCCAAACTTCCTGGGGCATCACTCCTCTTTCCTTTCAGACTTTTATTTCCCCAAAAATACGGGGCACTTCTGCTACTCCACTGCCCCTGCTAATTCACCACTAATACTACCCCAAATACTGCCATTTCATCCCTTATTTCTGATCAACTGCCATGGGAATCTTTCTGTTCTGCTATTCCACTTCTCCAGCAGTCCCAATTTTTCAGCGTCATACCCTTCTCCCATCCCTCTGTCTGCTCCACTCTGGGGGCAGGCTGTGACTGCCAGAAGGGAGGGAAGGGTGCAGATGTTCCTCTACACCCGTCTCATCATACTAACAGAGGTTTCCCTAAAGAAGACTTGTAACTTTCCTCAGTCTTATTCCTTATCGGCAGAGCTAGTACACCCCTTTTGAGATCAGTCTACAATCACGTCACACTACAGTAGGCAGAGAGATACAGAAATGTTTAAGTTAAATATTGAATAATTTGACAGATTGGGACAGGTGAGTGTTTCTGAATGCAAATGCACTGAGGATGTCCCACCACTTAAATTCACAGGTAGATCCACTGAAATACAGTGCTATCTATACTTAGACAGGAGATCCTACAAGGTGTACATTCCTAGAATTCCTCCACACTATCCTATAATTCAGTGATAGCTCTAGTTTAAAGGAGGCTTCTAAAAAATGGCTGTAATAGACAATTTCATATGAAAAAAACAATCTGTTCTCTTTGGGAGGACCCACCTGTCATTCCAGCAGAAGATCAGTATTTCCTGCACAGCAGGCATCTCAAACTTGGAACAACAAGAGACAGGATACAGATTAGCTATATCTCTGTGAAGCCAACATGATATACCACTGGGAGGGTATGCTTGTGGGGGAGAAGAGAGTTTAAAAAAAAACCACCTAATTGAACACAGAAGAATGAAAAATTGTTCTGACACTCAATAAAGAATGCAAAGGGCATACAGCCTGGAAACTATGGACAGCACATGATATCTCAAGATATATGGTAATGGAGTCCCTGAGGATTGAATTTTCTACCAGCATCCTGATAAAAAAATATTCCAGGCTGCAGCTTGGCAACAGGTAATCAGAGGTTACATTCTGTTATCATCTAGATCAGTGTTTCCCAATTTTATTTGGCCACGGAACCCTTTTAAACTCGAAAGAATTTTGTGTAACCCCTAAAAAGTCTTATATATGGAGCTGAAAAAGTAGACTACAAATAAGTAAAGGATAATATTAAACAAATGCCAAACAAGGTCATGAGATCAACATTTAGTTTAATTGCACATATTTAAAAAACAAAAATCACATTAGATGTGTACACATTTTTTTTTAATCATAAAATGTTATTGTAATAGAATTGTCTCATGGAACACTTATTTCCCTTTGTGGAACCCCATTTGAGAAACACTGATCTAGATAGCAAAAGTGCCTTAAAACAGCAAGTTAACTGGCTAACAAAAAAAACACATGGAATATGGTTTTAATACATGTAAAAGAAACTCAAAACCAGTGTGCACCTCTGTCAGAGCCAAGAGGTGACCCAAGAAAGCCCAACAGGGGAGATGGTAAAAACAGCTGTGATTGTATATGTGCAATATTCACATGATACACTTTTTAAATTTTACTATGAAATTTAGAAACTTCTAACCTGGCATGGAGCCAGCTGGTGTGACGCACAAACTTCTCTCTTGCCACACTCAGTTCTACCAGCATGCTTCAGGTCCACCCTGTAGCAATTCCACCTAATCCTGTCATATACATCTCCGCACAGACTGATAATTGCACAAAATTACACAGTCTGGACTGGGCTAAGATCACCAAAACCACAGGTGCCAGCTTCCTCCAGGCCCCAGAGGTGCTCGATCCCACCGCTCTGCTGCAGCACTCACCCCCCACCATGACCCAGCACTTTCCCTGCTCCACCTCACCTCTTTCTACCCAGCTCCGCTCTGTCCATCAAGCATGCCCACTCTTTTCCTTCCCCAAACCAGCACCCCCAGCACTCTGTGAAGCAGGTGATCACAGCTGGCAAGAGGCACAGGGAGGGAGTGGAGAAGTTGATCAGCGGGGCCAAGAGGCAGCAGCTGGCTGCCGGTGATTGTTAAACACCCACTAATTTTTTTCTGTGGGTGCTCAGGGTTGGAGCTTCCACAGAGTTGGTGCCTATGACCAAACCCATTTTCATCCTGGCCATCAAGAGATGTCGTGAGACAATAGGCAAGAAGCTCAAGCCAGTTCTACACTAGACTTTGAAGGTTGAATTAAGGTACCCAACTCCAACTATGTAAAATAGGTAGCTGGAGTTGGCTTGGTGCTGTCTTCACAGAGGGAGGCCAACAGGAGCAAATGCTCCTATTGGCTTCCCTTATTCCTCATGACTGTGAGGAGCACCAGCGCTGACCAGAGCCACCCTCAGCGTTCAATTTAGTGGGTCTTAACTAGAACCGCTACATCGAACGCCAGAAGATCAATCTCTAGTGCGGCAAGTGAAGATGTGGCCTCAGACACTGAGCCATCTGTCAGCCTTGGCAATCTTTATTTCACTGTAACACTCTACAGATCTCTCTCAAACCTGAAGCACTCAATGACACAAGCTTTTGAGCTTCACAAAACAATAGTAGTCCAATAAAAGATACTACCTCATGCACTCATGTCTCTAATATCCTGGAACCAACACAGCAACAACACTGGATATCACAGAAAAGTGACAGTCTAGATTTTTTTTTAAACTCTAAGATGCACTCCCTAGCATGTTTTGGTGAATTCACTAGATTCTCAATAGCTAAATGTAATGTTCCAAACTACTTGCCCACAGAAGTACATAAATTGCTCATAGAAGAGTGAATTTTATAGCACTCAGTGCTGCTTCCAACTTTCCAACTATTCCTGGGATGGAGAAAATGCAGGCAACTCTCTGGAAGGAGTGGGTAGAAAAGGAACAAGCCGACAGAAGGCACACACACATTTCTATCACAGTTGTACTATGAGACTGATGATTTCCCCATCACACCCACAAGTGATGAAAAGCAAGGGTGTCAGATATGGTGTCCATTGCTCTGAGCAGCTCAAATACATCACTTAAAAGAAACACCTCCTGTTTCTGTTATGGAAGACTAGATTTGGAAGGTTTGGAAATCTAAATTCCCTATTATAGAACCAGCACAGCATTTGAGAGAGAAGCTGCCAAAGCAAACCGAACCAATCAGTGGGCATGACGGTTGTATAGATTTCTCTCTGCCCCACATAGCCACTTCATTTGAGCTTTGAATAAAAAGCAAAGAAACCCAACCATCTTCATAAAAAAAAATTCTGGGAGTGCAGAGAACAATGGGTTCAAAAACGGACGTGACTGTCAGTTAAACCATGTATAAAGATTAGGAGGTACATATCTCAGGAATCCCATCAACAATACATGGACCTCTATCACCTGAATCTCCTTTCAAAAATTAAGGACTAATATCTTTTCATGACAGCACCTCTAGAAAGGAAGACATATTGCTTAACCCTGTGTTGTCCAACATTCTAGCCTCTAATGACATCTGACTATTTGAACAGTTGAGTGTGTGTGGCTAGTTTGCTAGTTGAGAGTATGTGTGTAGTTGGCTTGAACAATGTGGCTATTTGACAGGTTGAGTGTGGGTAGTTTGCAACCATTGTGGCTACTGCTTTAAAACTGGGTGGACAACAGTCAACAGATTAAAGGAGAGTAAGCAGGGGGACTGATCCAGCCTGGCTGCAGCAGCCCTTTATACCTGCTGCTGGCTGGGGCTGCTCCAACCCAGTGAAGCAACTCCCGTCCCCTACCAGTTAACCAGTTAAACATTCACATCTCTAGGACACTCTCCATCCTGCCTTTCTCTGAAATAACATACCACCTCCACCACCATAGCATCTCCGTTTTATATGCCATTAGCTTAGAACTATCCTAAGTTTGTATTATTAAACTACTTGCTTATTTATTTGAATTTTTACTCCTCATTAATAGGTGTGTGTGTCCTCATTTGAGTAAAGGGCAACATTTTTTAAAACACACTAACAAACAAACACGTTAATTGACTGAAGAGCAATTCAAACTGATGAGATAACATGATCTTGGTAACTAATTGACCATTCATTATCAGTGGGAAATAGGTCAATGGAGGGATGATAGGAGTTACTATAGAGAACTTTCTAGGTGTCTGGCTGATGAGTCTTGCCCACATGCTCAGGGTTTAGCTGATCGCCATATTTGGGGTCGGGAAGGAATTTTCCTCCAGGGTAGATTGGCAGAGGCCCTGGAGGTTTTTCGCCTTCCTCTGTAGCATGGGGTATAGATCACAGCTAGAGGATTCTCTGAATCTTGGGGTCTTCAAAGTATTTGAAGGCTTCAATATCTGAGATATAGGTGAGAGGATTATTCTAGGAGGGGTGGGTGAGATTTTGTGGCCTGCACTGTGCAGGGGGTCAGACTAGATGATCATTATGGTCCCTTCTGACCTTGAAGTCTATGAGTCTATGAGTCAAATAATCAAGCAACATAATATAACAGAAATTTGTCTCCTCACACAACCTCCAAAGTCTCATTTTATCACTACCCTGCTCTTCTCATGAGTGAGAGAGATATAGTGAGCCTGGTAAGGGTGGGAATAGTCATAAAACATATATGTATATATGTTTTAAGTTTTTCCAGTTACAGACTAACTCGGCTATCCCTCTAAATGGTGGGTATAGTGAACCTGGCGTTTTATTCAGTGTGCCTTGGGTAAAAAACAACATTTTGTCCAATATATTTCTAAGAAGTTTATGGAGATCTCAGCACTTGTTTCTCTGTAGTGTGACAAGATGGTGACAGTTCCCACGCAGATAAGCATAATTTAACACTTCACTGCTCTCTACAGGATCAGTGACCTGGATTCTGTGGAGAGCTGACAGCTGAGTAGGACCAGGACTTCTGCCTGGACATGAACGCCTCTATTTCATAGGTTAACAGCACTTGTGAATACCATTACTTTGCTTAAAAATAGCAACAGGCTTGTATGTTCCCCACTCAGCTGGACATTTGGCTCCCACTAGATACTGAAACCAGCTTCATTTGGCCAGATAACAACTCTTCTCAAGGCATTCAGTATGCCAAGATGCCCCTCTCAGCAAAGATGATGCCAAGTTCAAAGTCTATAGCAAGTGAAAATCTCTTAGGAAATGAGTTTCAAAGGAAGGAGGCAGTGGTGAGGGTGTTTATATGCTCTCCTCCCCTGAGGCTTTGGCATGCACAGCTTCTGAAGTAAGGCAGCAACCATTTTTTCCAGAGGCAAGCATTGCTAATGTACTTGGATCCTGAGAGAGAAAAAAGGGTTGGTATTCATTAGTCAGAGCGGAGCAGAGGACACATATTTATTCAACATAAATGTAAGGATGCCAATCAGCAAGAGTTACCATCTTTGAAATGCAAAAAAGTGCCCCTGCACAAGATAAGCCCAAACAATCTCAACCCCACTACCCCTCCCCTATAGGGCTGCCAACATTCTAAATACACAAAAAACACACTTTTTCTGCCCCCTTTTTAGCTCATACTTATGCTGACAATATATCCTGATTTTTCTGGGATAGTCCCGAATTTAAATACTCTGTCCCGGTGGCCCATCAAGTAGTGAAATGTCCAGCGGGACTTTCCATTTCACTACTTGATGGGGACACCAGCTTGCGGGAAGAAGCAAAAAAATGGTGCGGTGCCATTGCTCCTCGCATGGTGCGGTGCGCCATTGCTCCTTGCATGGTGCAGCAGCCTCCTCCACCTGTCCCCCAACAGGGCACATAGGGCAGCGAAACCAGCTTCCGGTAGCGTGGAGCCCTTCCCTCTCTCCCTGCGGGAACACCTCTGCAGCATGGGGTCCTGGTCTGGCTGCACTACCTCCTCCTCCACCTTGGAGCCCCAGCAGGAGCCGCATGGAGCCCAGCTGAGGCACTGCGGGGCAGGGTGCACTCGGGCTTGGCAGGTGCTGGGACGGGAGTTGGGACCACCCATGGTGCTATTTTTAGTACCATGGTCCAGGTCCCCGCAGGCAGCCCCAGCTCGAGTCAAGCAGCAGCCACACGAGGCGCATTCCAGCCAGGGCAGCCTCACTGGAACAGGCCTCATATGCGGGCCTCGACTCCAGCTGGAACCCTGGGAGCAGCTGGGGCTAGGGCTGCAGGGGCCGGACTGCGGTAAAAAAAAATTGCACCGCGGCCCCGGCTCCAGCCCCTGAAAACTGCTTTCTACGCAGAAGGCAGAAGGTGGGGGAAGGAACAGAGAAAGAACTAAAGGGAAAGTGGGTGAGGAGAGAAAGAGGCTTTGTGCTAAGGGGAAGGAGTGGCAGGGCAGAAGAAACGGGAAGGAACCAAGGGGCAGGGTGGAGGAGAAACAAATTCCAGGGGGCCAAGAAGAGACAATGAGGAAAAGGGCAAGAGGGGGGATAGGAGGGAAAGTGTCAGTGCGGGGTGGGAGAAAAAATAAGAGGTTCAGTGTGTGAGAAAGGGCTGGAAGTTGGGGTGTGGTTTCCATGAAGGAGTTTTGGTTCATGAGGGGACTCAAGCCTGGGGCAGGGTTTGGGCTGCAGGAGGGGGTTCAGGATGGGGGCTCTGAGTTGCACTTACCCTGGCTTTGATGAAGGAGACACCAGGACTCTAGACACAGGGCAGCTCCATGCGCTGCCCTTCCATCTGCAGGCACCAACTCCACAGCATCTATTGGTTGTGTTCCCAGGCAATAGGAGTTGTATAACAGGCACTCAGTTTGGGGGCAGCACAGAGAGCCTCCCTGCACATGGGGGCTGCAGGGATGTGACGGCCACTTCCAGGAGCCGTGCAGAACCAGGGCAGGTAGGGAGTCTGCATTAGCACTGGGCCCCCACTGTACCTCCAATCAGACTTAACGAACTAGTCAGCAGAACCAACTGGAACCCCCAGAGTCTCTTTCTGACTGAGCATTCCTTCTGAAAACTGAACACGTGGCAACCCTACTTCCATCATTCAAACATGACTCAAATCCTCTCTTACACATCTGCAGTGCACTTGCATGTTGGTGGGCAGATAGATGCTGTATTCTCAACTGCTTTGATCTCTTATTGCTTATATTGTGGAAGTGGGAAAATAGCAACATCTTTAGCAGGACACAAACTTAACATTAATTACCCAAGTGTATAGGGATAACGCAAATGTTTAGATCCATGTAAAAAAACCTCATCAGCTTGAATTATTTTTTCTGGCAGCTTGCTAATTGATTAAAATACTAGCCAGGTGGTAGCCATACAATCAGCAGTATCTGTGTCTATTGGCAGGACTACAAGAAGTTTTTGTCATTGCTTTTCACCCTCAGGATTTTTCTAAGTAAATCCTCATTTGGAAAAAGGCCAACAAGAAATGACTTTCCCTTAGGGATCTCTTAGGGGTTAGGTTAGGCCTGCACAACATGCAGCCCACAGGGGCTCACTGTGTGGCCCATGATGATTACAGGCGGTGCAGCCCCATCCAATCCGCCGGCCGGGTGGAGGAGCGGAGCTCCACCTGGGGCAGGGGTGTGTGCGGCGATTCTTGTCGCTGGGCTGCCTGTGTGCAGCTCTGGCGTCACAAGGTGGGGCGCGAGCCAGAGGGCAGGACACCAGCAGACGCCAGGACGCTGGTGTGACGTGGCATCGTGACGTCACGGCCGGCAACCGCCGGATTAAAAAAGGCTCTGGCAGCCCCGCAAACTGGAAGGCAGAAGCCAGGTAGGGGAGGAGAAGGGGCTTGTGCTGAGGGGAGGGGGACAGGTCAGGAGAAAGAGGAAGGCACCAAGGGACAGGGTGCAGGAGAGACAAATGCCAGGAGGCCAAGTGGAGACAATGAGGAAAAGGGCAGAAGGGGAGGTGTCAGTGGGAGGGGGGACAGGGTGATGCTGGGAGAGGCAAGGGCATTGGGAGCCGTATGTTGTGCAGGCCTGATTTAATTGAAAAATTCTTAATAAAGTATCATCCTCCTCCCCCCAAACCTACCCTTGCAGCTAGGGTTGCCAGGTGTCCGGTTTTGTGCTCTCTGTCCGGCTGGACACTGGATGGAAGGCTAGTGGCACCTCCTGTGGTTGCATGATGAAGCTGGGCGGTGTGGGGTTTTTTTTTGGTATGCCAGACAGGCGTGTTCCTTTTTTTGCTCGACAAAAATTTTTAGCCCGCGTGTTCGGTATTTTTTGGGAGAGCATCTGGCAACCCTACTTGCGGCCCGCAGCTGTTTTCTTTGGAGTAATATGGCCCTTGCTGCTTTCCGAGTTGTGCAGGCCTGGGTTAGGTTACCACCTGGCTAGTATTTGACCGAGCTGGCCAGTTTATTTATGGATTTACCAGTTGCCAGAAAAGTAATTTACTTTGTCACATTTTTAAATATACGTCTAAAGATTTGTATTATCATCATAATAGACTGACATAAGCTAGTGTTAAAAGTTTTTCATGTCCAGCTAAAGATGCTGCAGTGTTCCCACTTCTGCAGTTAAGTGACAACAGATCAAAACTGTTGAAAATAGAGCAGTTGTCTACCCACAAACACACAAGCGCACCATGGATGTGTGAGCTACAGGCTTTGAGTCACGTGAGTAAGGAAAGGTACAAAGTTACCAATCTAATCTATTGGTGTTCTCTCTCTAAATCAGTGGTTCTCAACCTATTTACCATTATGGGGTGTTACACAGACCACATACACACAACATATGCACGATCGGGATAGTCCTCAAGACACCACTTGGTCCGCAGCTGAGTGCTGGGTTGCAAGCAGCTCATGGGCTGTGATTTGAGAACAACTGCTCTAGATACTATACATGACTGTTGAAGGGGAGATAGCTGTGTTGCCTTATGTTTGTGCTTGCAGCAGGCTTGCCTTACCGGAGCGAGTGTTGGGTTTTTTGCATTTCAAAGGTAGTAAGCCTACTCAGGGGTGCAGGGAAATCCTTACAGAGCTTCTTGGAGCTCAGGTACAGATGGCTTCTACATGCACTGCTTTTTCATAACAGAGTACATTTCTCTGAAACATGAGCAGAAGGAGATCCAAGAGCACAATCATTTCCACTAGATAAGTAGGGATGTTAAAATGCATTTATTCAAGTTAACATGTAACCTCTGAAAATTTCAGCAGGTTCATGGTGTACTGAGCAGGTGTGGCCGCTCACTGATCCCGAGAGGGGGAAGAACCCCTCTCCGAGACCAGGTGGGCCAAGCTGGATCTTGCCCCTTTAACTCCCCAAAAGCCAAGGGGCAGAACAGGTAGGATAAAAGCCCAGCCCAGAAGCTCAATAAGGCCCGGGCGCCGGAGGAAGCAGAGGCCTGCCCTAAGCTCCCAAGCCAGGAGGGCCCTGAGGACTTTGCAGAGGCTGAGGATTGGCCCAGGACCGCTGGGCCCCTGCTCTGAAGAGGAGACCTTCCTTACCCTGCCAGAGGGTGCAGACCATAACAACCCCAAGAACTGGCAACCTATGTGGAGCCAGGAAGATGCTGGAGGGAGGGGCAAAGAGTCAGGAAGTGGCCCTGGGGAAGCTGACGACGATCAGGCTGATCTTATACAACTTTAGAGTATGTCAGCGTGTTGTGGGCCAGACCCTGCTGACTCCAGTGGCAGCCAGGGCTGCCATTGCTACTGCTAGGATCCTGGGCCAGGATGCAGTGGAGTAGGGAGGGACCACGTCCTGTCTGCCATCCCACATATGGGGTGGCAGTCTCCTCCTCTTCTCTCCTCCCTGGGGAACTGTGTTTGTGTTGCTGCCCCACCCTGAACCAGGGCCTGGGCTTACCACTTGTTGAACTACTATTTGTTTGTCTTTGACGGGCCCATCCTGTAATACCAGCCAGGAATTTAAAGGGGACCGCTGGGCATTTATTAATAGGCCGGAACACTGGTCTAGGGCCCAGGACTAAGACAGCCGTCTTGCACATGGTTACACGTGGACAGGAAGGCAGCTTGTGAGACAGAGACAGCAGCACGAGGGGGGGAGGCAGCTCTGCTGGAGCTGGTCCATGCAGGAAGCTAACTCCAAAGCTGGCTCCTCACGCGCACTGGCTCTCTCCAGGCCCCCCACACTGCTGCCTCTGACACAGATAGCAGCACAGGGAATAGGGCTGCGTGTAACCATGCACATTAGCCAACGAGTCCAGGCTTATCCGTTAACCGTCTACATGGTTACACTTTCACATCCCTATAGATAAGGGGGGAAAAAAACTGATTTGAAGGCATTGAGGCATGATTGCTTAGTCTCTTAAATATCCCTTCCCCATACAGGCAGAGTAATCCCAAACATTTAGGATGGAGACAACATATTTTAGCCTATAATAGGTCTGCTTCTCTTTTGGCTCTTTCCTTCAAACACAAACATCAAATTCCAGCCATGGAAAAGAGCACACATTCATGAACAGAAAAATCAATTTGTTCCAATTGGGCCATACTGAGTCACATGAATCACTACGAAAGCTCATGATACCATCTATATGTTTTGTTAGTCTATAAAGTGCTACCAGACCATTTGGGTTTTTTTTTTTCTGTAACAGACTAACTCGGCTACCCCCTGAAGCTACTAGCAGCATGAAGTCTATGTTAAACTGGCAGTATGCCATGTTGTTAGCTCTTCCCTGATTAGCATGTTCTGGTGCATAAGAAATAAGCGTCCTATTTGGAGTTTCTCTCATCTCTTCTTAGACTGTTTGAAGAAGTCAGCAAACCTGTCTGTGTGGGAACAGTAGATAAGAATGGGTCAAAATGCAGATCCAAGAGCCAAATAAATATGACCTTCTAACACAGCAGCACAATACCCACTGCAGCAGCAAGATTTGTATTTCTACCCCCTGCACAGACTATGTTTAGTGTAACGGCTGAAAATGATAGGGAGGACGTGGGCTCAACTCAAAGCAATGAGAAGGTCACATCACCCAAAAAAGGAAAGTAGAAGAGTCGAAATGGGCAGGTCATTTTCTGTTCCTTATGTTCATGTAACCAAGCTCTTCCCTTCTCTCCTGGATACAAGGTGGACTGTTTATTCCCAAGCCTTGTACATGAAGCTGCAATAAAACAATGTTTAATCCATGAAGAGAAGAACATTCAAGAATGTCTGACAGCAGACAGAATAAGGCACATGCGCGCACACACAAACACACACACTTCTGCCAGTGTGAGCTATAAATACATCGTAAACACTTTCTATCATTCTGAGGTCAACCCTCCAAACAAAAGCAAGGACTACACCAAGGCAAGGACTGGTTTCAATGGAACCGAATTAAAACAACTACCTCTCTCCTGAAATGGCACCAGAATACCTTCCATGCACACTGACTTTGGGGTAAATTGTAATGCTTGTAAAACCAAAGTTGCACTATTAAAATAACCCTCCAAATTGTTGCTGTGGGAGTCATCTCATGCTACTAAGGCACGTCTCAACTACGTTTTAATTTCAAATGAGAATATGTAAATTCCACGGGAATTTGCATATCTTCTTCCGATCACACTTTCAAAAGAGAATCTTTTGAAAGTGAAAGTAGTCGACGCGTTCCCTCCCCCCCCACAAAAAACCCTTTTTTGAAAAAATTGCTCTTCCTTTAAAAAAAAAAAATACAACTCAGTTTTTCGAAGAAGGGTTGTTGTTTTTTTTAAACAAACCCCCACGTCCAGACTACTTTCACTTTTGAAAGATCCTCTTTCGAAAATGCAATCGGAAGAAGATATGTAAATTCCCACAGAATTTGCATATCCTCTTTCGAAATTAAAACATATATAGATGTGCCCTAAGTGACACGTAGGGACTGGCAGAGGAAATAGGGGAAATGACTGGGACTCTCAGCAAACAGCTATTCAGATGTCAAATTAACCGCAAGATTTTTAAATAGACAGTTTTAAACAGCCAAAACCAAAGATTATTCTGTTACTCTCCGTGCCATCAATGTTGCAAGACAGTGAGGAAATGTCCCACTGCTGCACAATATAAACAGAAAGGATGATTTATTTGAAAACTGAGTACAGGCAGTCCCCGAGTTACGCGGATCCGACTTATGTCGGATCCGCACTTACAAACGGGGCTTTTCTCACCCCGGAGCTCGCAGGCAGCGGGACCGCCCAGAGCGCAGCGGTCCTGCCACCTCGACCTCCGGGGTGAGAAAAGCTGCTCCGGGTGCCCCTGGTCTGCTGGGGACCGTCTCCAGCAGACCAGGGACACCCGGACCAAAGCTGGGGAGGCGCGGGACTCCGCCGCCACTGCGGCTTTGCTCCCGGTGTCCCTGATCTGCTGGAGACGGTCCCCAACAGACCAGAGGCACCGGGAGCAAAGCGGCAGCGGCGGCGGAGTCCTGCGCCTCTGAGGCTTTGCCAGCAAAGCCTCAGAGGCGCGGGACTCTGCCGCCGCTGCCGCTTTGCTCCCGGTGCCTCTGGTCTGCTGGGGACCGTCTCCAGCTGACCAGGGACACCTGGAGCAAAGCCGGGAGGCGGAGGGGTCCCACGCCTCTGAGGCTTTGCCAGAGCAAAGCCTCAGAGGCGCAGCACCCCGCCGCCGCTGCAGCTTTGATCCCCGTGTCCCTGGTCTGCCGGGGGGGGGGGGGGGGGGGCGCAGCTAGTGCCCACCCCAGCAGACCAGGGAGACGTGGAGCAAAGCCCCGGGCCTGTGGTAGAGCAGGTGGGGCGCTGCCGGTTGGTCCCGCAGCACCGCTCCTTGGCGCTACTGGACCAACCCGGCAGCACCCCAGCTGCTCTTCCCCAGGAGTCCTGATTCAGCCGCTGCTGATCAATTTCAGCAGCGGCTGACTTGGGGACACCTGGGGCAGAGCAGCTGGGGTGCTGCTGGGTTGGTCCAGTAGCGCCAAGGAGCGGCGGCGCTACTGGACCAACCCAGCAGCACCCCAGCTACTCTGCCCCAGGCGTCCCCAAGTCAGCCGCTGCTGAAACTGACCAGTGGCTGACTACAGGAAGCCCCTGCCCCGGGCTTCCTGGAAACAGCCGCTGATCAGTTTCAGCAGCAGCTGACTTGGGGATGCCTGGGGTTCTTAAGTTGAATCTGTATGTAAGTCAGAACTGGTGTCCAGATTCAGCCGCTGTTGAAACTGATCAGTTTCAGCAGCGGCTGAATCTGGATGCCAGTTCCGACATACATAATGATTCAACTTAAGAACAAACCTACAGTCCCTATCTTGTACGTAACCCGGGGACTGCCTGTAATTAGAATATTATCTCTCTTCAAAACTTTTCTGTATAGGCCTTGAAAGGCACTGACCAAGACCTAAACAGTATGACCTGCAGAGGCAAATCATTAAGAAATTTTGGTTAAATTTTGGTGTAAGTTAATAGAACCTTGGTAACATGACATCTTAAAACACCGAAATAAATCCAATCTTGCAACATAGAATGGTTCATGGAAGTTATGTTCATCACTGGGTTGGGAGGCTGTTTCTGGTTAATAATTAAGGGCAGAAAGCTATTATACCTTCCCCAGGTGTTTAATTTGCTGGAGGAAGAAAGGAAGGAAGGAAAATATTGCTTGCAGGGAAATTGTGCGGAGGAAGCATTATTGCAAAAGCAAGCAGCAAGTTAAGTAGGAAAGCTGACTTTGCAGATGGTATAAAAGGAAAATACTACCACATCTAGTGGAAATACACACTACATACTAGTGGGGAAAAGACCTGTTACTGTGATTGAAAAAACTGTACTAGGAAAGATTTCTTTGCTAGAAGGGGAAGCCCTACAGTGAACTACGACAGCCTTGGCTGCAGTGCCCTCTTGGGAACGTAACCAATTATTTTGAAAAAAACCAGTAGTCCTGTATCTCCTTAGAGACTAACAAATATAGGTAGAGGGATAGTATCATGAGCTTTTGTGAGCACAATCCACTTCTTCAGATGAGAAAAACAAATGGGAGGAAACCCCTCCCTCCCCCCCCCCAAAAAAAAATTAAAGCAGGAAAAGAAGGGAGAGGATACTTTATACATATTTTTGTTATCTCTAAGGTACTACAGGATCATTCTTTAAGTTAAAAGACTAACACCACTACCCATCTGAGACAATTATTCTGAAGCTTGAGGTATTATTGCATGCATTCAGTTAGCTAGCTGGAACAAAAAGTTACAGACTCTGTTTTAAGGGGGCTCAGAACCCAGTAAAGGAATTGGACAAGACTTGTCTATATTTAACTGGTAAATAGCCTTTCCATTCCGAAAACATGGCTGTTACCCACATGGTAGTCAAGTCTGACCATAAAATGGCTATTGTCTTACAGAAGCTGTTGCAGTGAAATCGTACTACTTTATGTTGTTCTGTACACATTTGTATTTTGAGTACAGCCACGCCCTGACTTACGACCACACCGACTTATGACCATCCGTACTTCCGACCACCCTCCCATTAACCCCATTATAATATTTTTGAATTGAGAACCATATACGTCAAGTTTTTCAAATAGCGCAGGCAGTGCATTTTAGGGTATTGCTGACTTACAACCAAATCGAGTTACAACCAGGTGTTCCAAACGTAACCTGTTCATAAATTGGGGACTGCCTGTAGTCATGTCATGATTTTGAAAGAAGCCTCTTTATGAAAATGTAATATACAATTTTAGACATACAAAAACAAAACATGACTATTATCCTATGTTTAGAAGTCAGTTATATCCACCCCAACAAGCCTTCTCAGGATTATGAAAACTACCACTAACTCTTTATGAAGTATGTAGAACTTGACCTAGTCCAGCTGTGAATGACACACTGTCATCCAGAAGAATGTGAGGAAGGCCTGGGACTGTTTGTTTCTCTAAAACAAATCTGATTTTTCCCCATAGGTGTAATTCTACTAACAGTACTGGTATACGGATAGTCGAGGTGCAGTGAACATTGTCAGGGACTGTATTCACACCAAAGCTTGGCACAAAACATGTGAAGTAAGGTTTGTTTGTTTGTTTGTTGGAGAGGGGGAGGGGGAGAGAAGGGGAGGAAGTTGGACAAAGTCTGAGCCATGGTTTGGGTGTTCTTTTACATTTTCAAATGTAAGAATTTCAATTACGATGTTAGTTTTTGCTTGTGTAATTTAAATGTCTTGTATTGAACTTTGGCAGGTTGATAATTTAGTCTTACTGCTTTGGGTATAAAAAAGGAGCACCAGTTTGAATTTATAGTTGGCTTGTTTCAAAACAAGCATTTTGTATCTGCCACCAGGACAATGTCCAGTGCCAACTTAGCAAGGAACTCAAAAATTCAATCCCTTTCTCACCCTAAGAGATATCTGGCACCAAAAACCACCAAATATTTGTAAGAGACAATTAATGATTACAGCCCATCACCATGAAGCCTTTGGAAAGAAGGGAAACATTTAATTTTTAAACTTTGATTGTTTGCTTACTACAGTAAAACTCTGATGGTCCGGCATCTGACGGTCCGGCACTCCTGATGGTCCGGCACCATCAGGAACCCGGACCATTGGAGCTGCTCTGCCCCCAGCTTCCCCGATTCAGCCGCTGCTAAAACTGACCAGCGCTGAATCCGGGAAGCAGGGGGCAGAACAGCTGGAGTGCTGCTGGGTAGGTCCAGTAGCGCTGCCCCTCGGGGCTGCGGGACCAACCCGGCAGCACCCCAGCTGTCCCGGATTCAGCCGCTGCTGAAATTGACCAGCGGCTGACTCCAGGAAGCCCGAGACAGAACTGCTCTGCCCCAGCTTCCTGGAATCAGCCGCTGGTCAGTTTCAGCAGCAGCTGACTTGGATACACCTGGGACAGAGCAGCTGGGGTGCTGCTGGATTGGTCCCCGCAGCACTGAGGTTTGGCGCTACCAGACCAACCCAGCAGCGCCCCAGCTACTCTGTCCCAGGCATCCAGATTCAGCCGCTGCTGAAACTGACCAGGGCTGACTCCAGGAAGCCCGGGGCAGAGCCTCTGGCTTTCTGGAGTCAGCCGCTGATAAGTTTCAGCAGCAGCTGACTTGGGGACGCCTGGGGCAGAGCAGCTGGGGTGCTGCTGGGTTGGTCCAGTAGCGCCGAGGAGCGCCTAAAGGTGCCGGATTATCGCAAGTTTACTGTACTACTAAATGCAGACAAATTATCAGACTTCCAAGAGGTGCTGAAACTGAGCTCAATCACTTTTAATAAGAAAAACCCTAAAAAACACTGTTTATAAACATTTCATAATTTACAGTATAACACAAAACATGCTTCAGTGGGAGATCAAAATGAGCCAAGCAGCCTATCAACAGTCACAGGATACAGCTTATGGATCATTATGACCGTAATACTAGTATGAATGCTCATTTATCAAAACTTAAGAAAATTTACTAATTAATGCTTTTTTTTTTTTGTTAGTTTGAGGCTAGCAACTGAACATAGATTGAAATCAAGAGGACAAACAATAGTATAATATAGGGAACAAAGAGAAGATTACAAGGTTTCCTGAATTACACCTAGCAGCAGCAACTCTGCTTATATAGCATATTTTACTCAATATCCAGCCTTGTCTTTTCAGACTACCAAGACAATGCTGGTGCAGATAATTTCTATTATGGTGATACAAAGAACTTAACAGATATCAATTAGTTTTCTTTAATCTTAGAACTTAAATAGTAACAACTTTCAATCTGGACTTGATTTGAACTGTGACCTAGAGATGAAAAGCTCTATTTTTCATTATTAATGCTTGAGTCACCTTAGGGCTGGTGTACACGCTATAAATCAAACTAAGTTACATGGCCTCAGTGATTTAGGTCAACTTACAGTGGTGTCTATACCATGCTACGTGAATGAGAGAGACTCTCCCATAGACTTAGCGTATCTTCACCAGACCCACTACATTGACAGCATAGTATCAACCACAGCAGTGCCTGTTTAGCTAGTAGAGTAGACGTGGTCTTCAGGAACTCCATATTAAACTCTTCCAAAATAATTCATTGTGACAGTTACTCAATGTCACTCTGGCAACATGAAGAGAACATAATGGATTTTGCTCCCTCTCCCTTAGAGTATATTAAATATTTTAACTTTCCAAATGCCCAAGTTACTAAATCTACTGTTTTTTAAAAAATGGGGAGCAAATCTAAGGTCAAACAACTAATTTTAAAGCAATGTGTAAAACAGAGGTGGGAATATTTAATATCTTTCTTTAATCTCAAAACTAGTAAATGGGACCTATTTTCTCCCCTCTCACAAAGCTAGAAGTGACTACATATATTTTAAATAAGCAGCTCCTGGATTTCACCACATTTTTCTGCAGTTCTGTGGCTCCAATTGATTTATTAGTGGATAATGATACTGCTTAGGCTAGAGGAACTCTGCTGCCTCTGTGGTCAGAAACACTAAGCCACATAACTCTCCTTACATTTACATTAATGCACTTGATTGACAGCAAGAACACACACAGGGAAAGCCCTCAGGATTCTCCTTACAAGCTTTTAAAGAATGGGTGGGCCACAAGCAATTAAATGGTATGTGCCGCCAATTCCCAAAATGTGGTGAGATTTGAACATATTTAAGTGACGTTGTCTTTTTTAATTTAGAATAGAGTATTTCAAATAGTCTTTCAGAAATTCCAATGAAGAAATACAAAAAAAAAAAAAAAAAATCTTTTCCACAGTGTCCACAACTCAGTTGTTTCAATATCAGTGCACTGAGACTTAAAATTGAATAAAAACTGGAGCTGCTCCCTGTTTTTCTCTTTTTGGACAAATAAAAAAAATAAACAAGAAGTATAATCAGCGGAAAAAGTTTCTAAGCCTTTTAATTTTAACTGATTTCAAGAGCTAGGGAAACAATACAAAGGAAATTTTCTTTCTAAAAATGATTTGTTACCTTGTATGTCCTTTTAAGGAACACACATGAATACTCTTTTTATTTTAAAGTTTTACTCCTCGGGGTATTCTGCCCCCAAAAAATAAAAATTCTAGGCCAAAAAAATATTCTGTGCTGTTTAAAATTCTTGTCAATTCTGCAAATTGTATTTGTCAAATGAATGCAGAGGCTCCAGCACGGCACTGAGGAGCACAGGCCACTGGCTGAACAGAGATAGGAGATCACTGTGCAGCTCCCTCTTGGGACAGACTCAGCAGTGAGGCTGCACCCAACCCTGGCACAGTGCAAGGACGAGGCCTGCCCTGAAAACACCGCAGGCCCCTGTCCCTTTATGTCAGGTGCACCAGGTATGGGCAGGTAGGCTCAGCAAGGCAGGATCCACAGGACTTGTGGTGGTGGGATCCAGATGTGAGTTGAGACGGCTCTCTGTGGGGCATTCTAGATGCAAGAGGTTCTATAGGGGATCCAGTTGTGCAGGGATTAGTTTGTGCAATGGTAATGGGAATCAGAAGGGGTCTCCAGATTAAGGTGATTGGGATTCAGCAGAGGGAGTCTGGGAGTGGAAGGCGTACAGCTTGGCAGATGGTCTGGGAGTGGGGATTCAGTGGGAGGGGTCCAGAAGCTGGGTTAGTGGGGTTTGGTAGGGTATGGCTCCAGGTACAAATGGCTCATTGGCTTGGTCCAAGGGCTCATCAAGGGCATTCTGGGTGCAAGGGTAATGAGGCTCAGTGGGAGGTTCTGGATGCACAGGTGTTGGGCAGATGGGGAAGCGGCATGTTTGCGGCCATGATCCAGCTTTTGTCTGTGGGGAGCTTGGACCTCCTGCAGAGAGGGGCTGTTTGCCACCCTGTGCTGCTGCCTCTGTGTCAGAGGCAGCAACCCAGGGCAGCACACAGCCAGTCTGCATGGGGAACTGCTTTTTAAACTGGATCCCCTAAAGGACCGGTTCCCACCTGCCACCATGCACTGCTGTCTCTGTATCAGAAGCAGTAGTGCAGGGTGGTAAGGGACTTCCAGTAGTGGGGCTGGGAGGCAATGACTGCCAGCCTTGTCCCT
This sequence comes from Pelodiscus sinensis, assembly GCF_052426305.1. Classification (NCBI taxonomy): domain Eukaryota; kingdom Metazoa; phylum Chordata; order Testudines; family Trionychidae; genus Pelodiscus; species Pelodiscus sinensis. The sequence goes on from NC_143052.1 coordinate 112,441,261, forward strand.
AAGAACTACTAAATAGTCGTGTAACCACTAAGAATTTATGTGGTTACATGACTATTCAATTACACAATATCCAATATCGCTAGCCCCTGTAGCATGGAACCTGGGGCAACTGCCCTGCATGCTATGCCCTAATGCCAGCTCTGGATTTTATATGCAGAAAAATACTTGTTGACACACAGATGGGCCATGGTGTTTTTATAGCATGTTTGTGGGGGAGGGGAGGGACTCGGAAAGAAAAAGGTTGAGAACTCCTGGTGTAACTCTCAAACCTCCTGGGTGGCACTGAGACCACTGGAGATTAATGAGTCCGCTACAGCCTTAGCTCACATAGTAAAGGTTCATGTACAAAGTTCCAGAGGACGTGGTTCAATCCCACCCACCAACAGTTACGATAGCTGAATGGAAACTATTATGCATCTTGCCACAGGGCGGTCTTCATTAGCATTCCACTATAATTAAAAGACATTTAGGAAGGGAGTAAACCTTCCTGTATCCCAGATTGCAGCCCATTTGTGTGTGTAGACTTCTTGGATCCTCATGGGTACCCCAAAAGACCAAGTTGTGTTCTGTGTGTCTGGAGACAGTCTATATTGTAAGCCATGTGATTAAAATGTCTGTGCCCAGACACTCAGCACAGTGAGAAAAAAAGATGACTGCAGTGATGTGAGAAACAAAAATCTTATTTTTATAATGCTTCTTTTCCTGCTCTCGTTCAGTTCATGGCCTGCCTAATCTACCATCCTACATGCAAACAAAAGGCTAAGAAAGAAAGCTGCTGAACAAAGAATTGAGAAATGCTTCAAAGAGCATGCAAAGAGTGGAATACCCATCCTCCTAGCAAGAGTATGTTTTGTACAGGAAAATGTAAACCATCTGTAATGTTCTCTCTCTCCTGGGGTGAAGTTACACCACAAAGCAGCTAAAGATAGCACCATGATTATCATAGAATCATAGATTGTGCGTTGGCAGGGAAGCAGCAAATTAAGCTCTGCCTAAGAAGGTTAAGATCAGCCACAAATTGAACTGAAGTTTCTGGGACAGCTTTTAATAGCGCTTTACAAAACCGAAATACAGGATTCCTAGGGAGATTACAGAGTCCTTGCCCCAGCTAGACAACCCAGGTCAAGGGGGGGAAGGAAACTCAAACTTCATTGTTCAACCAGCAGTGACTCCCACATTATCCAGGCAGGTCACATAACCTCACAGGGGTGACCAAGTTATACATGCAGCCAAGAATTAGAAGGATGAAATGTGAAGGGAATGGAAAGGGAGTTCTCCGTTGGAAACAGACATGCCTGCAGCTAATAAAAAACACAGAGTACTTACTATGAAATCTATTGTTCTTCCCTAAAGCATCATCAAAAAGGATTCTTTACAAAAATAGTCCTGAATAAGAAAATATTGACTAGTTGAAGTTTCATATCATTCCTCTTCTGCTCCCATCTCCCAATATCTTTACCCTTTCCTGGTGTCCTTTTGGTCTCCACCTCTCCCCCATGCACATCTCTTTTCTGGAGTGATTGTTTCTGCAATCTGCAGAAAACTCCACACTATAGTTCTACTGCACTATAAAAATACTACCTCTCTCCACAAAACTCCAGAGCTCCTTTTGACCTTAAATGGAGCAAAAAAGCAAGCTACTGCTACATTTCTCCTCCCTTACTTCCCCATTCCTCTGGAAAGACAAGAGCACATAATCCGCTGTCTAAATTCCTGGTTTTTGGTCTTTCATGCCAGGAAAATTGATTAGATATAATCATGCACAATTACATCATCAGCCACCAATCAAAATGCAAGACAGATGGAGCATGTTTCATTCATGAAGCTACCTGACAATGGCAGATTATCAAAGGCTGCAGGTGTAAGGCTGCATGTACAGGGGTGGGGAAGAGAATAATCAGCACACAAGCATAATGGAAGTAAGTTACCTTCATTAGACTCTTCGGCCCTGATCCTGTAGTAGTTCTTCAGATAAAAACTTGGTTTTAAACTGTACAGTCACAAAGGAAATATTCAGAACTGTCTTGAAGTGTTAAAAAAACAAGACAAAAAAGATTTGTGACTGTATGGCAATAGCCTTGGTGAGGAGGGAAAGAGGAATTATAAAAAAAAAGGGGGGAGGGGGACAGTTTTTAACAGAGATATTTGTTTTGAATTTCTACCAAAGAAACAAAATGGATTTTATATTGTCACCCACAGTCAGACACTGTTCTCTAAGGAATGACTGGCTCTGTATGAACGGAGTTTTTAGCTAGGCTTAGGGCATGCAACAAAGAGAGATGAGATGAATGGGGTAAGTGGGGCAAGCCGATGAAGAAAAGTTACAGAGCAAAAATTGTTTACAAATACTGAGCCAAGCTAACAAGATCTCCTTGACTGTTCAACCGTATCATTAAATTAAACCCTGAACAATAGGCAGGGGACAGGGAGGAGAATGGTACCACCTCATCCTCCGCTCTGCTAATGGCAGATGGGCAACATTCCATATACAGTTTATATGAGTGGAGCAAACACGGGAGCCCTCAATCAGGGTTCCTTTGGAAATTAACCACTGCTAGACTGACAGTGAAAGCCAGTGATACCACAGGAAAGTAACACTGCATTACTGCAAAAAAAAAAAAAACCCAAAAAACACCACACCTGACTGGTAGAGCCCTGCAATGATACACAATCTGCATCCACATCTTCACCTGCTAATGTGATGCACAGATATCTGTTTCTACATCCATGGATGCAAATACCTGCAGATATCAAAAAAATTGCCAGGTTCTAGATACAAAATTTATATCTGAATCCATATTTGTAAAAGGGAACCATAGATATCCACATCCACCCCTGCAGATGTTAATATAAAGCAGATATCCATGGATTTGCATGGCTTTGCTAATAAGACAATTGCCTACTCTAAAGCACTGCAGTGTCTAGGTAAGAGAACAGAGAAAGTGTCCAGACAAGAGGTACCTACGCCTCCCTCTAAAGCAGGGGTCAGCAACCTATGGCTTGCAAGTCAAATATGGCTCATGATGCTCTTCAGATATAGCTCTTCTGGAGCCCCAACTAAGCCCCTCCTTTCTCACCCCACAGCAGGAAGCCAGCTCAGCCACTGCAGCCTTACGGCCCATGCAAGACTGGAAGGGCAGTGCCTCTTCCCTCATCTGGAGTTGAGAACCATGTGGAGGAAGCAGCCTGTATTTTCAAGCAGATTGAGGCTGCAGCAGCAGCAGATTCCAGCCCCGCCACCCAAGAGACACTTGGGTAAACTCCTCCCAGCCAGCACCTGCTTCTATACTCCAACCCCTCCTGCACCCCAATTCCCTCCCCCAGATCACTATCCAAATCCTCTGCACCCTCTGCTCCTGGTGACAACTCCCTCCCAGACCCTGTACCCCCTAACAACCCTCCCCCAGGCCAGAATTCTCTCCTGAACCCACACCCCAATCCCCTGCCCCCAGCCAGACATCCTCTGCCCCCAGGCCCATTTATCTCCTGTACCAGTACCACATGAGAAAATGGAGCAAACATTTTCCCACTTCCTGCCATGCTAGTATGCCTTAACCACTTTTGAAAGACTTCCATTAGACTTATAGTCTACACCCAATGAATCCTTGGCCTCTAGGGGTACGTCTAAACTACATGGCTCCATCGATGAAGCCATGTAGATTAGTTTACTCAACAAAGGGAAATGAAGCGGCGATATAAATAATCGCCAGAACCCGACCCCAGAACCACCAGTCACTTAGGGTAATTACTTCGTTTACTACTGGCAGGTTCAGTTTGATCTTGTGACCTAAAAGATGAAATGTTCCATAACCCCATATACTATCCTCAGTAATCTCCCTAGTCAACTGACTGAATCTGAAGTACGGCAGTTCAGTATAATCCAAAAATCTACAGAGAGGTCATGTTCAGAATTGTCTATTGTTCAAGTACATTCTGGTCCACTACATTCTAGAGATGTGAAAGTGTAAATGTGTAAACTTTAACCAATGAGCCTGGGTTGATTAACCTTCATAGTTATATGCAGCCTGGTCCCGTCCAACCTGTGCTGCTGCCTCTGCTTAAAAACTGGCTCCTCCTGAGCACCAGCTCCCGCCTGCCTTTCCTCATCCTGCTTCTGGTACAGAAGCAGCAGCACAGGGACGGGTGAGGGAGCCTGAATATAATCATGAAGGTTAACTGACCCAGGCTCACTGGTTAACAGTTTACGCATCGATGCTTTCACATCCGACCCGCCTTACCTTTTCTTCCTGACTATCCCTTTTCTACCACGCATGGTCCTATATTGCCTCAAAGAACAACAGAGAAGATATGGTCTCCACCTTTGCTGTACCAATGATCTCTGCCAGTGAGTTATCACAACTCCACCAGATGCTGCAACTCCGTGAACCAGTGAGAACTCTTTTTCACATATGTTTGTCAGCAGCATTAATCCAGACTGATGTAGCAACACCTGCGTGTTACTGGAATACATTAAGAGCTCTGACTCTGCATTAGAAACTATGGATAAAGTTGCTGCTACATTCTACCCTACCAATCATCTCATACATTATTAGGATGTTTACTCCCATTTTCATTCAGCCAATGACCTTTACCAATCTTGTATTACATTGTTTAAACTAGCACCTTCATGCTTTTCTCCCATGCTTCCCTTCAAGCATGGCAGGAGTTCCCAGTGAACAACAACAAAGTTACCTCAATGTCATCCTTGAGATCCCACCTGAAAAATAAAGTCTCTCCTCTGCCATGATGCCCATTAAAGATACAATAATGTTTATGGAATTTATGAGTAGTGACTGCAGATTAATTTTGCTTTACTGTTTCCTTGTGCTTCCCTTGTTTGTCGTCTCAGTCTTTTAAATTGTAAGCTCCCTGGGGGCAAAGACTGTCTTTTTGTTCAGTGTTTGTACAGCACCTACCACAATGGGGATCTGATCTATAACCGGGTTCGTCCCAGCACCACTGTAATACAAATACACCATAATAAAGCTATTCCCTTGCCTGAACACCTCAAAAGCATGAAAAGAGTAGGGCTGGGGTGGGGGCTGAGAAGAGAGAAAGGAGCTATGTTTAGCTTTATTCTCCAGTATGAAAGAAGTACAAGAATCCTAGCAGCAATATAAGCTTTGTCAACTGCTCTGATGAAAGGTTCCTTCAAGAAACACACACATAGACATGCGCTGCATTTACTCTTCTCCGGAGTTGCTGCGTTACAAGCATTGACAGAACAAACACATACAAAAGAGGTAAATGAACAACCTTTCAAGTCTAGTTTTGAAATATTTTAGGTGCAGAAACAACCAGTTTGATCAATGCACTAAAATAAGCAGGCAGACAAAAAGGAGGCAAGGTCCTAAAATTATACTCAAGGGAGAGGAATTGCAGTAGGGAAACACATGGCTAGCTTTAACTGTCCTAAAGAATCATGGCCTACAAAAACATGTGGATTAGACACATTATTTCACAACACCATGCCTCACACTTGAGATAACCCCCCTTCAGTGCATTTGGCATGCGTTTTTTGAACCATTTGACAATTACAATGGGATATTACTTTAGGGGGAGGAAAATAAAGTTGTTCAACATTCCACCAGAAGAAAATTCTAGGGCCTGTCTGCCCTGAGCTATGAAACTCTATTAGCAACTTTTTGTCCACACTAATGTATATAAACACCTCTCTAGACAGGTGACTCAATTCAGTACAGACAGATCTGACTATTTTAAAAGTGGTGCATCTTGGGTAGCTCAAGTGCAGACTAGAATGTCAGATTCATCAGGATTTCAGAGTGCAGCAAGGGCTCCAAAAAAGAATTATTGAAGAGTTTCTCTATGGCAGTGATAGACAGTGTGCAAGCTGCATGTGACTCTTTCAGGTGTAACCTGTGGCCCTTCAAGGCTCCCTCCAGGAGTGCTCACATGGAACAGCTAACTCCTAGCACTCTGAGAGGGAGTTCCCACCTCTCCTCTTCCCTTCCCTAGTGCAGTGAATCAGCTGATTGGAGGAACATGGCTAGTTAAGTTCAGGGACAAAGTAAGCTCCAGGACGGAGACCTGTTCTTGTTGGCCCTGGCATGAGCGCTGAGGAGACAAGGACTGTTGAACAAGGGAATGGTAAAGGTATGGGTGGAGGGAACAAAATTGCTTGTGTTCACCCAAGCAATGGTTCAATTAAATTTAGTTTTTGTTGTATTGAACATTTTAGAGAATCTGGTTATATTTATAGTTATATATTTGATATTATTGTATGTGTGTGTTTGGTGGGGTGGTGCGCAGGGCATACACTTGGCTCTTCTGGTTTAATGGTGGTTGCAAACGTGGCTCCTAAGTCGCATAACAGTGAGTACCACTGCTTTAGGGACTCATACAGACTTTAGAAGAAGCACACAATACTTGGAAGTAACTGTTGCAGCTACTTTATTCTTTTTCCCCAGTTAGTGCCCTTAAATTTATATTTAAAAAGGGACAGTCAACTTTCAAAAAATTCCCACTTCTCTGAAAGTGTTCTACTTAAATATTTTAGTTTAAAACCTCCTTACTGTTGCTTGTAGAAATTAAAGAAAAAAAATTGGGTGTGTATTTTAGTGCTGTGCACTTGACAGCATTGTGTATTCAGTCAGTTTCCTGCTTGTCCAGTATAATTAGTTTCTCCCTCAATGCCACCCTCATTTAAGAAAATGTAAGTGTTAATCCAAAGAAATGGGCAGCAGCACTCAAACATATTAAGCATCTGAAACGACTTTCAACCATTACAAGGATACGGTCTTTTTTTTAAATGTAGTTAATGTTTGTACTTAATTTCAAAACTACATATAAGTGATAAGTATTTTTAGATAAAAGGGCACTACGTGAAGGTTATTCTAAAAGCACTGTAATTTGTGACGACACTTTTTAGAGCAAACCAGCTCAGAACACATAGCATACTACTCATTTGTTGTGTACGAAATAATCTGTTAAAACCACATAGATATTCCTTATACAGCCAAAGGCTACGTCTACACTGGCCCCTTTTCCGGAAGGGGCATGTAAATTTCACCAGTCGTCGTAGGGAAATCCGCGGGGGATTTAAATATCCCCCGCGGCATTTAAATAAAAATGTCCGCCGCTTTTTTCCGGCTTTTAAAAAAGCCGGAAAAGAGCGTCTACACTGGCCCCGATCCTCCGGAAAAAGTGCCCTTTTTCGGAGTGTCTTATTCCTACTTTGAAGTAGGAATAAGACCCTCCGGAAAAGGGCACTTTTTCCGGAGGATCGGGGCCAGTGTAGACGCTCTTTTTAAAAAAGCCGGAAAAGAGCGTCTACACTGGCCCCGATCCTCCGGAAAAAGTGCCCTTTTTCGGAGTGTCTTATTCCTACTTTGAAGTAGGAATAAGACCCTCCGGAAAAGGGCACTTTTTCCGGAGGATCGGGGCCAGTGTAGACGCTCTTTTCCGGCTTTTTTAAAAGCCGGAAAAAAACGGCGGACATTTTTATTTAAATGCCGCGGGGGATATTTAAATCCCCCGCGGATTTCCCTACGACGACTGGTGAAATTTACATGCCCCTTCCGGAAAAGGGGCCAGTGTAGACGAGCCCCAAATGTTTTAACCATGATGCTATCATCAGTCTCTGGTAAGTATCACACTGTTCTTAAGTGATCTTTTTATACATTTCCTAGGAATGATGACCACTAGCTCATAGAAAACCACACCAAGTCCTCAGTTAGCTAAGAGGAGACTTACAGAAGGACCCACTCCCCACCCAATATGAAATTCAAGACAAACTGGGGGTACCCACTGGGAAAGAGCAATCTTCACTTTAAAACAGAATCCAGATTAATGTGTGTGTTTAAAACAAAGCAAAAAACGTTTACAAAGCTTAGACGTCAAATAATAATGTCCCAACAGCTTAAAACAAAGTGATCATTTGCAAACAGACCAAAGGAGACAGTCCAATACATCAAACATGTAATCCAGATTGGAGAGAGAGCCACCTCTACATAGAATGAATGTTTTAATTTCTACATGCTAAAAGTATTCTATCTCCCGCCCCCCATTCTTGGTGAGTGGTGGGGAGGGAAGGGAAAGGGTTCTTAATGAGAGGAGGAAGAGCCATGGCTTTAACACAGGAAGTGATGCCGTAGAGATTATGCCTGCTCAGGCGACGTGCCCATTGTCACAAACTGGCACCAGAGAATGAATGTGATTCACACATAGGCTACACTGAACACCACTGGTGGGGAACCTCAGGACCAGGGGCTGAATGTGGCCCCCAGCTTGCCTGAATCCAGTCCCCGAGGCTCAGCATTCCGGAGCCCATGCTGGTAGTTCAGCCCCCCAGCCATAGGGTTGGAGCATACAAAATCCACTAGCTTGGGCTTCCCTAGGCTCCGATGTGCAAGGGGAATGTGGGGAGTATCTTTCTCCTTCTCAGTCAGAGGCTTCTCACTTGCGTGTGGCCCCCAACTGATTTTTTGTGGGTCAGTGGCCCCTGGCCAAAAAAAAGGTTTCTTACCTCTGGTTTAGGGTATGGATAGCTTACACATCACATTGAAAAGCAGGATTCAGCCACCTTTTAGTGTGTAGCTACAAGCAGCAGTAAAAGGCTCTGGCAGCTCCCCTCTAACATAGCCAGGCTGTGTCTAGACTACACAGTTCTTCCGGAAAAAGATACGCAAATTGTGGTTTGCAATTTGAGTAGCTATTTCTGATTCTTTTTTCGGAAGAGGCTTTTCTGACATTTGGCCCATCTACACTGGGCCATATGTTGGGGAAAAAAAGCCCTTTTTTGGAACATCCTTTTTTCCTCATAAAACGAGGTTTATGGGGATGCCGAAAAAATGCATCTGCTCTTCCTTGGATGCGGCAGAGTTTTTTCAGGATACCGGAGGTCTAGACGTACCCCTTTTCTTCACAACAGGGAAATAAATACACCAGCATTAGGGAAGCAATGAGACATTACACTGCTAAAGATAGCAACATGGACATGGGAGGGACTGCTTAAATGTGGCATGAGTACATCCCCTAAGGTTAGCTTTGTCTTTTCTCATCTAAACCTAACTGTCTGCAGTGCGGGTGGGAGAAGTGGTGGGAGCAACAGTGTCTGTAGTGTACATGCCACCCTGAGCAATGTGCAGCGTAGACATACCCACAGATGGACCTGAATGGTTAAACTGCATCAGCACGTTACTCTCTCATTGCCCTAATGACTGTAGTTAGAGCTTCACTCTGCCAAGCACTGAGTAGCCTTAACTTTCATTGAAATGAGCGGGTATCCAGGGTGATCAATATCCCACAGCATACCCTACTTCAAAGTACAGGAGATTCAAATAGTTACCAAAATAAAGGTAGCTAAACTAACTGGCCTCTTTCTCCCCAATTTACTGGATAAATTTAAGCTCAGAAAGGACAGACTGCTCTACCCTAAATGTCCCACACATTTGCAAAGAATGACGACAGGTCAAAAAAGCCTGAAAATAAATTAAGAAAATAGCCTAGTGTCTGGGCAGTCTAAGACAGCCAGGCAAGGCTCATGTTTCTGTTCTACTTCACTGTTCTGTGCTCTAAGACTTGTATAATTTGGTTCCACTTAATTCAAACACCACCTTATGAAAAAAAATTAGCCTCTAAATGTTGGGCATAATGCTTTTAAGGTGCACGCTTCACTTTATTCATGACTGCCTATTTCAGACTCTGTGCAATATAGTCTGACCACTTCAGTTTTGATTCCTGCTTGCTTCCAGGATTAGATGTTTGTTTATGCAAAATTCCGTCCTTCTGCTTTTTTGTTACACTGGCTGCCTGGAGAGCTGGATGCTGAAATGCAGCAATGTTTCCAACACAAAATAAGCCCCATCAAACCCTTGTTCCTCACATTTTATCACGTGCCATGTTTCGAAGCTGTGGTACAAATTAAAACCAGGTGGATTTTTTAAAAAAAAATGTATTCATAATTTAAAATAAAGCACACGATTATAAATCATCCCTTCGAGAGAGCATGTCTGCAGTCAGCCTGCTGCCACTCTGTATAGTGAACTTGACTGGCTTCTTTCACAATATGGCTGTGAATCCATTGTCATGACTACGGAACTGAGAGATTCAAGGAAGGAGCTGACTGCCCTCACGGTCCAAAAGCCCTACTTATAGTCTCTTTCTAGTCCTGTAATGGTTGGAAGCTGAATCTATCAATTTTTACCAAAATCAGAACAAAGGTTTCCATACCACAGGCAGATATATCTAATTTATTGTCTATGGATTCTTCATTACTCAGGGCAAAGCTTTTATGTTCTCACTGCTTGAGGGCCCATGACACTACAAAGGTCCTAAAGCCTGTCTGACTGATTATGGTACAGAAGAGGAAAACATTGGTCAGAAACTCCCAGAAGTATGGCCCCAGAGTACTATTACCTTCTCCCACCACCCCATCCCATCTATTACATACACATTCCTCCCCTCAAAGCTTCTTTCACTTCTGTTTACTACAATGTCAAAGCTATTTTAATACAAAAGTTAATCTTCCTTTTTATTCAGGTTTTACCAAGTCTATGAGCTTACAAAGGCCATATGACTGATTGTAATCCACTGAGCCCAAGTAGTAACAATAACCAATGAGGCATATTTTTTCCACGTGTGGCTATACCTATACCAATAACCATTTGAGTTCAATTTTTCTCATTAAGTGATGCTACTATAAGAAATCAACTTCAGTCACTATCAGTTATAGGAAAGATTAAAAAGTGCCAACTGTGTGTTACTGTACCTAAATAAATACTATAAGCCGAATGAAGTCAATAACTGGATATACAAAATTTGAAGGAAATAATACATCCCATTTGACTTCAAATGCAAAGGTGACTGTATGCTATCCCATTTACCTTGGGCTAACCAGGACCTTAATCCTGTGAAGACGAGCATTTCCCAAATGGTTCAGAAGATGTATTTACAAGCTTATAGATAGTGGTTTTACACTGAGATGTAACCCCAAAGGATTAAAACAAGCTGTGTGTCAAAAAACGCCAAATGGCTTCTTCTCTTAATTAATGAGAAAGAATAACTCTTCGATAGCCACTCCCTGTGTTAGGCCAAGTCTACCCTGGCACTTTACAATGCGCTAACTTTCTAGCTCAGGGGTGTAAAAAATATCCCCCCCCCCCCAGTACAAGTTACAATGCTCTACCTCATCAAGATGGTAATCTCCCAGCACGCCTGACATGGCCACACTTTCAGTTTAAAGCGCTGTTGTGCTTTAAACTGTTAAGTGTAGACAAGGCCTCAGTCTCTGAGTCCAACTCCACCGGGAAAATAGGAAAAGCAGCAGACAGTACAGCTGGCCTACCCAAGCTTTTCAGCAGTGCGATCGTGCAGCCTGGTAGATAACACATTTGCATCTTCCTCCCAGGTAGCTCTATGAATAGGTGCTAAGCAGCACTGCATGCCCAGCTGAATATCACTGTAGCTGTAAACTGCAGCCTGACTTACAAAAATGCATGCATCATAAGCACCTGAGACACAGACCCTATTTGAATAGAGACCTCATCGTTTCACAAGACAGTTATATGCTGCCCAGCACCCAAACAGATCCCCTGTCCTACAAACATCTGAGATATTGCAAGGCTTCCCTTACAAACAGCATCAGCTAGATGAAATAGCTTGCAGGCACTTCTGGGAGACTGCTTTTACTACTCAGTGACAGCAGAACTGCCAATAGGGTGATAAGCAGCAGCAGATAAGGCCCTAGCATCTAACCAGCATTGTTCATAAACATTACTATTTACCAAGCAATGTAAGAAGCATCTACAAGATTACACATTCACATTCTTAATGAATAGACATTTTATATTCTTCCCTTTTCCCCACTCCTACCAACGTGCTTCTCAAATTGCAAAGACAGGAGAATGCAAGCAAAATGCAGGACAATGTAGCACTTTAAAGACTAACAAGATGGTTTATTAGATGATGAGCTTTCGTGGGCCAGACCCACTTCCTCAGATCAAATAGTGGAAGAAAATAGTCACAACCATATATACCAAAGGATACAATTAAAAAAAATGAACACATATGAAAAGGACAAATCACATTTCAGAACAGGAGGGGGATGCAGGGGGGGGGGGAAGGAAGGAAGGTAAGTGTCTGTGAATTGATGATATTAGAGGTGGGGAGAGTGGGATGTTTGTGAGTTAATGGTATTAGAGGTGATAATTGGGGAAGCTATCTTGATAATGGGTAAGATAGTTCAAATGTTTGTTCATTCCTCTTTGGAGAGTGTCGAATTTTAACATGAATGACAGTTCAGAGGATTCCCTTTCAAGTGCAGATGTAAAAGGTCTTTGTAGCAGAATGCAGGTGGTTAAGTCATTGAGAGAGTGTCCTTTCTGGTTAAAATGGCAAGAAACTGTTTTTTCTTTGTGATCTTGTCTGATATCTGTTTTGTGGGCATTAATCCTTTGGTGAAGTGTCTGAGATGTTTGTCCAATGTACATAGCAGACGGACACTTTCGGCACATGATAGCATATCATACCAGGAGAATGCAAGGATTCTGTCCCTGATAATACATGACCACGGACAAGCCATGTAATAAACTGAAAGAGAATCTCCAACTGTCCATAGCTATTAGCAGCGGCAGGGGAGTCCAGCACTAAAAGGCAAGATCATTCTCTGATCAGATATCCTTGCACAGAGATTTACTCAAATCACACGAGATTGAGTAGAGCAAAACATACTCCATGTAGCAGAAATGTACTTAAATAAATGATAACAAGGCATTTATTCTGGACTGTGATTAAAGTTCTGAATGCAAAGCCAGCTAATGACTCAAAGTGAAATCAATCTTGGGGAGAGGTAGGTACTGTTTTCCAGCCTTGTCTTTATCCAACTGCTTCAAGACCTCTAGCACAGCTGGTGGACCCTGTTTGAGATTAGATTTGCAACAGAAAATGATCTAAATTAAATAACCACTTGCTGAAGTTTAACAGACTCTGGTGCAGAGCTATTTCTGAGGGTTACAGTGCTCAGTCTATCTGCTTGATAAACACATCTGCAAAATCACGTAAGACAGCAGAAACCACTCTCACCAGAAAGAACAGTCAGCAGGTCTGTTGTGCGTGGAGATGACGGAAAAGGACGTACAGTCAATCTTTAGCCTGTGGATAGAGGAAAAAAAATGTAAGGTCATGTCTACATTCACTGTGCTGGAGCTCGACCTTCTGCGGTTTGATTTAGCGTGTCTAGTAAGGACTGCTAAATCAAACACTGAGAGTACCCCCAGATGGCGCCACTACTTCTTGATTTGCGTGATGTAAGGGAAGTTGATGGGAGTGTTTGCTCCCATCGACCGCCTGCTATGGAGATGGCACCAAGCTCAGCTTAAGGTGTGTCAATTCCAGCTACTTAATTAAGGTTATTTACGTAACTGGAGTTTTGTACCTTACGCTGATCTTCTGGGTCTAGAATAGACTTAGCTTAAGCATTTACCATGTCTACCACAAGCGCAGTAAACTTCCAGTATGGAGCTCTGTTAGAGGTCTATGCATAGGACTGTCCCAGATCAGTCACTGGGGGAGATCTAATGAGAAGTATACATGATACAGAGAGGAACCAGGGGTGTCACTGGGGAGAGGAAGGGGAGCTGTAGCCTCCTCCCTTAATTTTCTACCAGGTATCTACTCTCTATAGTCCCAGACAGAGCTCTTAACTAAAACACAGATTGAGGGAGGTCTACACTACACAGCTTTAGCAACACAGGCATGTCACTAAAAAAAAGTCAGATATTATAAAAACACTGTCCGCACTTTTGCGGGACAAAAAACTTCCACCCCCTATAGAGCGCTGTTTGCTTTGTTGGCAGGAGTCACTGTTTACATTTGTGGGGTGTGTTAGCACCTGTGAATGACAAAAGCTTTGCTGCTCAATAGCCAGTGAAGATAAAGTGTGTGACATGTGATGAATTTGGAAGCAGCACATACTTTGTGAGGAGGGTGTTTATAAACAGAGGCAGGATAATTAAGATAACAAAAGGCTTATTAAAATAAACTTAGGATCATTAGATGATCCTGAAAGCATGATCAGGTACTCCAGTCAAAATATGGGAAACAAAGGGTGAGAATAAATGGTGAGCATGGACAGAAGTAAACAGTGGTATCCCTCAGGGGTGTGTAATAGGACCAGCTCTGTTCAACACACTCAGAAATGATCTGGGGGAAAAAAGTGAAAAGAGTGAGCTGGGAAAATTTGCAGAGAATACAAAATGTATTTAAGATACTTAAGTCCAAAGCAGACTGCAAAGAATCACAAAGGGATTTCACAAAACTGGGTGATTTGGCAACACACAATGGCAGATAAAATTCAATGTTGATAAATGTAGAGTAATGCACACGGCAAAGTATATTCCCAAATATACATACAAATGGTGGGGTCTAAATTAGCTGAACCATCAATAAAAGAGATCTTGAAGTCATTGTGGATATTTGTCTGATCTGCTCTATGTCTAGTGACAACAACATCAAAAATCGTAACAGACTATTGGGACTCATTAGGAAAGAGAGTGAGTATAAGACAGAAAATATCATAATGCCTCTATATAAATCAATGGTACACCCACATATTGAATACTGCATGCAGATTTTTATCACTCCATCTCAAAAAAAAAGACGTGGGATTTGGAAAAGGTACAGAGAAAGGCAACAGAAATTATGAGGAGTATTGAACACATTCCATGTGAGGAGATTAAAGAGTCTGGGACTTTTCAGTTCAGCTTGGAAAAAAGATGATTAAGAAAGAAATATGACAGGCGTCTATAAAATCATGAATGATTTGGAAAAATTGAATAAGTAAGTGATATTCATTCTTTCAAATAAACAAAAGAACTAGGAGTCACTCAATGAAATCAAACAGGCAGTCAACTTACAAACAAAAGAAAGTATTTCTTCACAGTCAACCTGTGGAACTCTCTGCTAGAGGATGTTATGAAGAAGACCAAGACTGTAGCAGGATTCAAAAAAGGCTGCAATATGTTCATGTCGAATAGGTGTCTCAAAGGCAACTAGTCACTGTGGGCAGAGATCCAACACCATGTTCTGCACGTCCCTTACCTCTCTTTGCAAGAAGCTGGGAATGGGCAACAGGATGAATCACTCAATGATTGCCAGTTGTGTTCATTCCCTCTGAAGCACCTGGCATTGGCTAGTGTTGGAAGACAGGACACTGGCCTAGATGGACCTTTGGTCTGACTCAGTATGACCATTCTGATGTTCTTACACAGAACCCAGATGTATCTGCTCTTACTGTAACCCATTCACCTCCCAGAGCTGAGCTAGAATACAGGAGGTTCTGATATTAACTGTCGAGAGAGAGAGAGAAAGAGATCCTAACTAACTATAACTATATATTTATAAAAGTTTAAATGTAACAGTATTCCTAAAGTGACTTGCCACAAGATGTCAGATGGGATTTTATATCCCTAATTCTAATTGGCTAACTGATTAAAGGAGATGAGCAAGAGGCTTGAACACACCTTCTCAGCCATAGGCAGGGGCTGCTCTGGCCTCCTGATCAGAGCAGTCCCTGCTTGCATGGCACGTGGCCCAGCTGCAGGCAAGGACTGCACAGGAGCAGGCCTTTGCCCACAGCAGGTAGGGAAACTGCTCCACCCTCACCAGTTAATTTTAACCAGTCAAACCAGGGGTAGCCAACCCATTTAACAGACAGAGCCAAAACAGTGGCGGAAAAAATGCGAAGAGCCGCACCAGAATTGTCAAGCAAACAAAAAAAAAGTAAAAAAAAATTTTTTTTTTTTTTAAAAGGAGGCTGCTGCTTTAAGATGGCCGCTCTCTGGGCGCCATTTTTAAAACCCTGCAGCTCCGACCCAGTAAGCATAGGGAAGCTGGCGGCCGGGAGGGGAGGTGGTGGGGACCGTTGGGGGGGGGGGGGGAGAGGCACAGGAGTGGCTTCGCAAGCTGCATTTTTGGGGGGGGCGAGAGCCACATGCAGCTCGTGAGCCACAGCTGAGTTAAACCTTCACATCCCTAGTCAGAATGTGTTATTAAAGCGGAGTGGGTCTCATATTTGCTTTATTTTATACTGGAACAAGATTTACCTGGCATTGCTTGGATCCTTCAAGGCAGGGACTGGGTGTGGGGTGCAGGAGTCAGGGCAGGGGCAGTTGCCAGAAGCATTGCTCCCTGGGGCTGACTCGGGGTGCTTGCTGCCTACCTGTGAGTGTCTGAAGCATAAACTATCCCTGCCATCATAGTCCTCCCTTTCCATTTGAAGAAAAACAAAATTCATTTCATGCACTCCCATTGTCCTAGCAAAACCCTAGTTCTTACAATTTAAAAGTTCTTGAACAAACAGACTCACAGACAAACAGATGAACAGATACACAAACTCTCTCAAATAGATAGTAAAAGAAAAAGAGTAGACACAGAGCTCCTCCAGTCAGCTAACTGCTAAAGTATTCTTCCTGAAAACTACAGTTTTCAAGTGTCTGAATAGCCCCAGAAATCATAAAGTTCCCCCTCCCAACCAAAATCTGATATGGAGTCCCTGGGGACTATCACCAAAGACATGCCTTTTTTTGTTGTTTTTAAATTGCCAGTTAAGATTTTGAGAGGCAGAATGAGGGGAAGTGAGGAGCTGCCAAATGGCATCTCCTCTAAGCCTCATAGTTCCTGATTTGGGAAATATTATCCCTGATGATTCACTCTACTGTGCACTCTACTGGAAGGGTCACACTCCTGGAATAAAACAGGGGGAGAGGAGAGGAAATGAGGAAGAAGAGGTTCTGAGGCATCCTCATCAAATCCAGAACCCATGCAGGGAGCATTAGCAGAGACCTTTGCCCTTCAATACAGATACCCCCATTTTGCAGACATCCATATAAAGCTAACAAGGAACCCTTCCTCTCCCCTCCCCCATTCTCTCTGTGGGGCACCTTCCCTTTGTCTCCTGAATCATGGACAGGATATGACTGTCAGCACATTGGCAACAGCCCACAGGATATAGTCCCAACAACATGCAGAGGAAATACTGTACACACAGATGGAACAGAATGGGTGTCAGCAAATCCCCCCCCCAATACAGAGCCAATTAAGGCTAGAAAGGAGGTGAGAGAACACTGTAATCTGCAAGAAGTTCCTCAGATTTATCTCTTGGGGAGTTATTTTTACTTTAATAAAGCCATGCTGCTGGAGGCGCAGTTATTGAAGGAAAACACCATCAACACAACCACCTTTTCTAGACAGCTAGATTTGCCACTCATTTTGCACAACTGGGTTTTGGGTAGTAGAGACCTTATTACATAGTGGCCTACAACCAGCTATTCCTTTGCAGAGATAGGAGGAAAGTGTGCAGCAGCCTGAGTGAGCAATTGGACACTGATTGTCTGCAGCAGATTTATTCAGTGTCTGCTTTGTGCTATTGTCATAAAGTGGAGGGCGGGGGGAGGTAGAAGAGGAGAAAAGACATGGGCATGTAAATAGAAAAACAAAGCAGTCAAGTGGGGACTAGGAGAGAAAAGCAAAAGCTTCCCTAATCCATTGCATGGTATGTACCCCAAATTGCACAACTATCCCAAAAGGAATCTTCATGAGTAGAAATCTCCATTTCCTTTACCAGATTTTCATGGTCAGATGAAAATCTGTGTATAAAATGAATAATAAAGAGCAAAGGACACAGCTACTTACACCACTCAAGCCCAGGTTGCCTGAAAAGAGAAATGTGATATATAATAAAGGGAAGAAATGATTACACTTCAAGGCTGTGATGGTCCATTAGCAAGAGACAATAGAGTTTAGCTTTCCTGCCGATGTGTGGGCCAGCCCTTGATGTATGGAGACAAGGGCCCTGAGAAAACATAAGATGTATCTCCTGATGCTGGGATCCATAGAATCATAGAACCATAGAGCTGGAAGAGACCTCAGAAGGTCATCAAGTCCAGCCCTCTGCTCTAGGCAGCACTAATCCCAACTAAATCAACCCAGCCAGGGCTTTGTCAAGCCGGGACTTAAACACCTCTAGGGATGGAGACTCCACTACTTCCCTAGGTAACCCATTGCAGTGCTTCACTACACTCCTAGTGAAATAGGTTTTTCCTAATATCCAACCTGGACCTCTCCCACCACAACTTGAGACCATTGCTCCTTGTTCTGCCATCTGTCACTACTGAGAACAGCCTCTCTCCATCCTCCTTGGAACCTCCCTTCAGGAAGTTGAAGGCTGCCATCAAATCCCCCCTCACTCTTCGCTTCTGCAGACTAAACACACCCAACAGATCATCTTGGACGCTGTATTTTTCCACAAGGGCAGAAGGACTGAACACACAGAATCCCCACCCTTTACAAAACCTATTTAACGGTCGAGAGTCAGGTAAAACTTGGTCATCAATTCTCCCCTGCGATCCTATCCAAGATGATTGCTGAAAACAATTAGGACTGAAGTGGGCAAAGGAACTGGGTTGAGGCTAGAAGGATGTTTGAATAAGATTATTACAACTTTCAAGAAGTGATATTACATGTAACTATTTTCTTTAGCGTATTAAGCTTAGCTAGCATTTTCTGTTTTATATTACTTAGTAACCTACTTTCTTCTATGTAATCTTAGTACTACTTAAATCCTACCTGTGACAGGATGCGGTCACAAAAGACCCCGTGGATTGTTTCTTCCCCTCCCCCCATGTGCTGATCATGCCACTGACACCCATGTTCTTGCTCTTTGGGGTTCCCCACCATCCTGTCCTGCTGGGCCAGATCCTTTGGTCTCCCCCAGACAAGGCACAAAGTTGGGTTTGCTGTCCTGAAGAGCAATGCAGACACTGAACCACTTCAGCTCTGGGAGAATTCAGTTCTACAGCACAGCACCAAGGAAACCAACCTCCAAAAGGGATCAAAACCACAAATAAAAACATTCTCTCTCGGTGTAAAAGTTTTACACAAGGAAAGCTCTTGCGGCTGTTTACCCTCTTTATCCATGAAAGAGAGCTATGCATTGGTCAGTCCCCCAGATTAAGGAATTAGTCAATAAGGGGCCTCTCTGTAGAGCCGAAACAGTGGTAGTTCCCGGAGTAAGCTGGAAGCAAGACTGAGGAGAAGGCATGTGTACAAATGTACATATGTGTTAATAGCTTACGGAAAGAAAGGAAAGGATTCTTTTAACAGATTTTTTTTTAGTATTGCAGTCTCTTATCTTAATGATTTTTTTAACTCCTGTGTCACTAGTTAATACATGGTAAATTGTTAAACCTGGAAGAACTTTATCATGGATCCTGTTTAATTTGTTTGGCCTTTCATTTGAAGTTGGATTCTGGACAAGTGCTCTGGGGGCTTCTACTCTGAGTTAGTGACACACATGATGAAAGTTTCAAACCAGAACTTGATCTATCAGATCTCTGTTTCATTTGCATAGCATGGATACTAAACATTCCCAAGAGAAAGTATATGGGCCTGAGTGAATGCCTTTCGCTCTCCTTTCCAGTGTCAGTAAATATTGTGCTAATATTTTCAAGGAGAGCATGACTATTTCTATTCGACTCATAGATTTGTTTGGCATCTTAAAGCCGTGCAATTTTTTAGGACTTTTATTTAAAGGACGTGTCTTTGATTTTATATATATATATATATATATATATATATATATATATTTGCATTATGCCCCATTTTGGTGGGTTTACCAGAGGACAATAATACATTTACTCCAAGGTAGGGATATAAGCGACTAGTTGACTATCCCTTCAAGGCTCCCTCCAGGAGTGCTCACTGGAACAGCTGACTCCTAGTACTCTGAGAGGGAGTTCCCACCTCTCCCCTTCCCTTCCCTAGTGCAGTGAATCAGCTGATTGAAGGAACAGGGCTAGCTGAGTTCAGGGACAGAATAAGCTCCAGGAGGGAGACCTCTTCTCCTTGTTGGCCCTGGCATGAGTGTTGAGGATACAAGGGCTGTTGTACAAGGGCATTGCTGCATGGAATCGTAAAGGTATGGGTGGCGGAAACAAAATAAGCAGCATGGTGCATTCATCCAAGCAATGATTCAATTAAATTTAGTTTTTGTTGCATTAAACATTTTAGAGAATTTGTTTATATTCCGTGCTTTTTTTTTGTGATGGTACTGCCTGGTACGCAGTTCTGGCACCTCCAGTCAGAGCTTACCTGGAAAGAACAAAGCATACCGGCACCTCTGCATGCAAATGTCTAATAGTTGGCTGGGCCATGTCTCTTAAAAGAGCAATGCCCGCCCTACCCCGAACCGCCTTTTATTTTGTGCTCAACAACTTCCCCCTGTAGTACTGGCACTTTTTTTTTTAAACAAACAAAAAAAGCACTGGTTATATTTATAGTTATATATTTAACATTATTGTATGGGTGTGTTTGGTGGGGTGGGGTACAGGGCATACAATAGTCATGTGGCTCTTTTGGTTAACGGTGGTTGCAAATGCGGCTCCTACATCACATAACAGTGAGTACCACTACTGTAAGGACGGATAAGGATTTTAGAAGAAGCAGACAATATTCGGCATGAGGAATCAGCTGTCCTGGCTTGCGCCAGGTCCCCACTGCTGTGCTTCAACCTTTTATATGTATTAAAAGCCTGCCAGCTCTCAATACATTTAAAAGGCAGAGCCGCAGCGGGGTTAGCTCCCGAGGCTGGGAGCTAACCCCACTGAGGCTTCCCCGCTTATCGACTAGTCGAAGGAAAATCCATCTACTAGTCAATTAGTTGAATAAACTACATTTAACATCCCTACTCCAAGGGTAGTTAGTTTTATTTGATTTCATATTAAACAAATATCTTAAGCATTACTCCTTGTTAATTATCCCTTGTTTTTAATATAGTATCTTCCCTACCTATGGACCGCTTAAAATATATATTTATATCTGGGGTTTTTGTTTGTACTGGGACACACTGCACATCCACATCTTAGTAAAAGAGATGACTAAGGGGGGATATGATAGAAATCTACAATATCACGAAAGGTGTGGAGAAAGTGAATATGGAAGTATTATTTATCCCCTCACATAACACAAGAACCAGGGGTCACCCAAAGATTAGGAAATACTTCTTCACACAACACAGTCAGCCTCTGGAGCTCATTGCCAGTGGATTCCGTAAAAGGCAAAAGCATGAGCAGGCTCAAAAAGACCTAGGTAAACACATGGGCTGCGTCTAGACTGGCATGATTTTGCGGAAATACTTTTAATGGAAAAACTTTTCCATTAAAAGTATTTCTGCAAAAGCGCGTCTAGATTGGCAAGTGCCTTTGCGCAAAAGATTTGCTTTTGTGCAAAAGCATCCGTGGCCAGTCTAGATGCAATTTTGTGCAAGAAAGCCCCGATCGCCATTTTAGCCATCGGGACTTTTTTGCACAAAACAGTTCTTCCCTGTCTACACTGGCCCTCTTGCTCAAGTATTCTTGCACAAGAGGGCTTTTTCCCAAGCGGGAGCATGAAAGTATTTGCGCAAGAAGCACTGATTTTGTACAATACAAAGTCTGTGCCCGTGCGCAAATTCAAGCGGCCAGTGTAGACAGCTGGCAAGTTTTTTGCAAAAGCGGCTGCTTTTGTGCAAAATCTTGCCAGTCTAGACGCACCCATGGTGTTTAGGACCATCAATGGTTGTTAGTCACAATGATCACAGGTACAACTCAGTGATCTGGTTGCCCCTAAATCTTTGACTGCCAGAAGCTGGAACTGGAGGACCAAAAAAAAAAAAAAAAAAAAAAAAATGGATCACTTGATAATTGCTCTGTTCTCTTCATTCCCTCTGAAGCATTTGGCATTATGTAGGAAGACACAATACTGGGCTAGATGGACCATTGGGCTGTCCAAGTATGGCTGTCCTTACTTTTTTTACATTTTGTTATTGGTGAAATGGGTGGAGATACTTCACTTTGCAAAGCACTTTGAATTCCTTCAATGAGCAAGTCCTTCTTGCCAGCAAGTTAGGAAGTATGGATTGGATAAATGGACTGAAGGTGGATAGAAAGCTGTCTAGATTTTCAGGCCCAACGGGCAGAGATCAACAGCTCGATGTCTGGTTGGCAGCTGGTTTCAAGTGGAGCGTCCCAAGGATCAATTCCAGGGCTGGTTTTGGTTAACATCTTTATTAATGCTTCAGGGGGTAAGCCAAGTTATCTGTACAGGATAAACTTTAAAAAACAACAAATAGCTGGTAGCACTTAAGACTAACAAAACATGTAAATAGTATCATGAGTTTTGGGGGGCACAGGAGTCACCTGAAGACATGGACTATGCCCACAAAAGCTCATGCTACCATCTACATGTTTTGTTAGTCTTTAAAGGGCTACCAGACCATTTGTTTTGTTTTAAGTTTATCTTTATTAATGACCTGGATGAGAGGGGATGAATGACACTAAGCTAGGGGGAGAGGTAGATATGTTGGAGGGCAGGGATCAGGTCAAGAGTGACCTAGACAAATTGGAGGATTGGGCCAAAAGAAATCTGATGAAGTTCAACAAGGACAAAGGCAGAGTCCTGCACTTGGGATGGAAGAATCCCAAGCACTGTTACAATTGGGGGAACAATGGGCTAAGCAGCAGTTCAGCAGAAAAGGACCTGGGGATTACAATGGATGAGAAGCTAGAGATGAGTCCACAGTATGTCCTTGTAGTCAAGAAGGCTAATGGCATATTAGGGTGCATTAGAAGGAGCATTTCCAGCAGATCTAGAAAAGTGATTATTGGGCACTGGTGAGGCCACATCTGGAGTATAGCCTCCAGTTCAGGATCCGCTCCCCTCTCCCCCCCCCCCCCCCGGCTATAGAAAGGATGTGAACACATTGGAGAGGGTCCAGCAAAGGGCAATGAAAATGAGGAGGCTGGAGCACATGACCTACAAGGAGAGGCTGAGAGATTTGGGTTTAGTCAGTCTGTAGAAGAGAAGAGTGAGGGGGGATTTTATAGCAGCCTTCAACTTCCTCAAGGGAGGTTCCAAAGAGGGATGGAGAGAGGCTGTTTACAGTAGTGATGGATGGCAGAACAAAGAGCAATAGTCTCAAGTTACAGTGGAGGAGGTCTAGGTTGGATATTAGGAAAAACTATTTCACTAGGAGGGTGGTGAAGTACTGGAATGGAATTGGGGAGGTGGTGGAATCTCCATCCCTAGAAGTTTTTAAGTCCCAGCTTGACAGAGGCCTGGCTGGGATGATTTAGTTAAGATTAGTCCTGCTTTGGGCAGGGGGCTGGGACTTGATGACCTCCTGAGGTCTCTTCCAGCCCTAGGATTCTATGAACGAAAAAAATGCTATGTAAATGCAAAGTTTTATGATCAATCGAACTCTATAAAACTGATGTCTCTTTTTCCTAAAAAATACAGTGGACTTCAGGAGATGTCATGTTGACATCTCAAAGTGCCTCTTAGAACTGGAATGCATGCCCTGATGAGATCTAAAATTCCTTTTCTTCAAAAACTCAAATGCTATTTTTTGCTCCCTTGATGTTTGTAAGTGTCTTTGCAGCACCGGAGAAAATGACTATACAAGGGAACAGTTGAACCGACTATACAGAAAGTACTTTCAAATGCACAAAGTGAACAAACTAGAGGAGAAATTTCACAAGCTTCCCTTCTAATTTCAGTAGTTATAGCATTTCTAGACATGAGAAATTTTAAAACCAATGCACCAAATGCCAAAACCCAATGTACTTTCACCCACAATATGCATTTAGTGCAGATTAAACCTTCTGCATACATTCCATCCTAGGGAGGAATAAAACTCTTAAAACTATAACTTCAGCTTCTACTATAATGGCAAGATACAACCAGCAAGAAGGGGATAAGGGCAGAAGGCAAGATTTGATACTCTGAATTCAAAACTCAATGCACTGAAAGTTCTATCCTAGAATAGAATGTAAAGACTGTAGGAAACAGGGGTACCATGTCCTTCAGGAAACAATGAGGCACGTTTCTAAAGCATGCACATTCTTTAGGAAGCCATTAAAGGATACAACTGCTGTAAATACAAAATAGCAGGTTTATTTATCTACTTGAAACAAAAACTGCCCTTAAAGGCAAAAAGGTACAGGATGTAAAGATCTACTCCAGGATCATCCCACTAGGGATCAACTGAATTTAATGTTCAGTTTAAAGAATTGCATATAAATTTGCTCCTTGATCCTAAGGCATTTGAGTGGAGGTGAGAGAAGCATAGTCAAAGGCCTTGCCTCAAGAAGTTTTCATTATCATGAAACTGTATGGTAGAAAAGACTACCACATGATCCATTAGATGTGTGTCTGAAGAATTAATCGCAAAATAGAAGAGCTTGGTTCTGTGGATCCAAACATTTTCACCTTTCCTAGAAAAAATACTTCAAGAATCACTTCTTAAATCACAGTTTCTAAAGCTTCTGTTACCTATTCCCATATGTTACGATGCCACCAGCACTATGCCAAAACCTGCTTCTCCTGTGACACTAATCTCAGAAGTTGTTGCTTGCCCACGTTATAGGCATGGCATTTGAGAGAAGGCATAAAATGAGCTGTTCTATTTTCTCCCTGTGGGAAAGCTGCTGTTTCCTTGGAAGAAAACTATATAGTTATTTTAAAGGACAGTTAGTGGGTTTTTCACTTAGCCATCACATTAACAACCACGTAAAGGTCCTTTGTAATTAGCTCTTCACTGGGATAGCATTTTGAGTTTTCTGGTCATATCCTGCCCTCTCTGACTGAAGGCAGAACTTATGGCTTGTTTCATGGTTGCCAACAGCAGAGACACAAAAGGCAGGTCTGCTCCTTTTACAGAGATCTGTCTTCAGTCTCCCGGTCAATACCTAAATAGACAGACACCCCTCAGCAACTTCAAGACTCACTTTTTTCTATTCAAAACATTTATTTTTGCAAACGTGTAACCACTGAAATTTTCAGTGGTTACATGTTTATACACAGGGGGGCAGACGGGATCCAGTGCTTGTAGGGAGCCAGCTCTCTACAGTTACTGGCTCCCACCTCCTCCACCCCGATGCCTCTGATACAGAGACGGGGGGAGGGGGGGGGCACGAAATGTAGCTGTGCAGGTTAACCGATGAGCCGAGGCTTATCTATTAACCGTATACACATTAACATCCCTAATTCAATCTCCTACAATTTCCCCCTACTTACTCTAACCTCAAGCCTAGTGTTTCTTTGTACTCCTGCATTAGGCTATTTTTATTCATCAGCTGACCTGTGTCTTGTACTCTAACTGGGCAGATGCTCTTTGGGGCAGAAACTATCTTTATGTTCTGTGTTTGTCTAGCCTGTAGCAAAATGGGGTCTTGATCCATGACTGGAGCTTTTAGTTTGAATTTTAGGCACTACAATAATGCAAAAATGAATGAGGGAAATAATTCATAAGCAACTGGGACAATTCATTTTCCTTTATGCTACTGAATACCCACAAAGCAAACCACAGACCCTGCCATCTACAAAGACATAAAGCAGGCCTGAAAAGCCAAGATAGGATCTCAAGCTTGAGTAACACATATAGCATCTGTATTGCAAAAAAAGCACCCAAATCATGGAAGCATGGGAGAGGAAAAGGAGAATATCAATCACTACGCTTATTTTTAAAAAATGAAGTTTTCATCTTAATGAAAAACATTTCCTTTACCGTGTGTGTGGAGGGCGGGGGTGCGCACGCATGTATATGTCTATCTGTCTCTCTCTCTCCATCCCAATGGAAGTAAAATTAACATGGATCTTTTTGTTCTGACTTTCCTTTCCAGGGCACCAATGTCAGCATTGGCCTAGGAATAGATCATTAGTTATCTGTTGCTGCAGAATCAACAGAGGAAGCATCTACTTTAAAAGAATTTATTTTTCTGGAAACTAGATTATTAAACTAGTTTCAAACTAGATTATTAAAAAGTGAAGGCAGTTCAAGTTTGAGAGGAAATAAGTTGGCATCAGAAAAGAGAGAAGCCACAAATGAAAACTTTTCTGAGGTTATTTATGCTGCTTCCATTTTTTCTTGTTATTCATATGAAAGACAGTGATTTGGACAGCTTTATATATTTTATTCCATCTGTACTAGTATGCCAGATAGGCTGGAATAGTTCTATTGTTTTATGTTAGTCCTGGCAGCCTCAATTCTGTCTGAAGTCAACCAATTTAGAAACAGGAAAAGTTCTTTAAAACACAACATATAATTAACTTCTGGAACTCATTGCCGCAGGATACTTTTGAGGGAAACAGATCACTATGACTAAAAAAACAGGAAGAGACACTCCTTAGAAAATCTATTTGCAGTTAAACTAGTGCAGGTAAAAGCTATCATGCCTCATGGCACATTAAAATCAGGAGGAAAAACCTTCCTTTTAGTATTAACAGAACAACTGGCTTGTGTGTAGGAAGCTTCCTCATATGGTATGTACCCACTGGAGACATGAATACTGGATGTTGAGCCTTATAAAAAAAGGCAAGCATACATGTGGTGACCCTATACTGTTGCACTAATAAAAGTAAACCAAGTGCCAGCTCTTGTCAAGTCTATAAACGTCAGCCGAACACTGATGAATTCACAGCTGGAAACTAGACTAGCTCACTAGTACACTGGTATTGTTCAAGACAGGTGTTAAACTGTTTAGACTCTATAAAATGCTTATAGGATGCTGAGGGTTTGCATTGTAAATCTCCATAATTGTGTACCTCAAACAAGAAAAGAAGTACTGAGTACAATGAAGTGCTCATCCAGGGCCTATTGAAAGTAAATGTAGTATTATGTAGCAAGGATAGACTTCACTGACTTCATTCCTATGTATGAACACATCCTCTATTACAGGGATTTTCAAACTCCGAGTCACAGCTTCTAAAGGGGTAAGCTGCTAGCAGGCTGCAAGATGCTTTGTTTACTCAAGTGTCTGCTGGCATGGCCATTTGCAGCTTCAGGTGCCGCGGTACACTGTTCCCAGACAATGGGAGCTGTGGGAAGTGGTGTGGACTGGGCCACCACTTCCTGCAGCTCTCATTGGCCATGAAAGGTGAATCACCGACATTGGGAGCTGCGAGCAGCCAAAGCATCTCACAGTTCCGAGGGTGCCAGACTAGAGAAGTTCAACCTGTACAACTCTGTCACTTTTTCAATCATGGACTGAAACTCAGTTGTGTATACAGTATGCGCTTTACTTTAACCTGTAAATGACTCATTTCTTTTACCCAGGCAATATATCCTTTGTTAGCCAAACTTATAATAAACTATGAGTACTGTCTTCCATGTGAGATCTAAGATACAAATTGACGTGGGATAAAGACTGGGGGCAGCCGGAGTAGTTTGTGATTTTTGGCATAAGTGATCATTTATCACTATCTGTGAATGCATAGTAAGACTAGTATAGTGATGTAGGAGTTCACATTTGTTATCAGGCTGGTGAAAACTAATTCTAGAACTGGCCCTACTTTTTGACAGTCTCCCGTGAAGTAAAGAATAGATTCTAACACTGTCTGTCATGTAACAGAACACATCAGTCCTGCAAAACAGATCTCAGAACAGTGCCAACACTGGCTCTACCAGGAGGAGGGAGGACTATATGGAAAAGTACCTATGTAAACCTAGGTAATTATAGGAGCAGATATACTGACAGTTAATACACACTTTCACAATGTAGTTATAATCCCAGTAATAATCCCATTTTAGTCAATTCACAATGCTCTTCAGGATTTGTGCATGTTACGTTGACAGAAGCCAGAATGCTAGGATAACTTAAGACAAGACATTTTTCTTGCAGTCATCTTGACAAAAATCATTTAAAAGGATACAAAAAATTGCAACAGGTGCATGAATAATCAGTAAGGAAAGGTTGGCTTGAGGACTAGAAGGCTTTAAAGGAGGCAGAGTTTGGGAACTTTGAGTAAAGACAAAAAACCCTGTAACTGTTAAAAAGACCCAAAAATGGGATATCTTGCATCCATTTTTTAAAGACAACTTGTAATCACAACATGTTCTTTCTTCAAATTAGTATTTTGACTCCCATAAAGCAGTCCTCGGACAAGAACCATTAATCACTGCTCTGCAAGCGCACAAGAGAGAGGGAGAGAAGGCGAAAGAAAAGAATTGTAGTCTCTCTCTTAAAATCAGGAGTCAGGGCTAAGCATATAGAGAATGTCCATTCATTTACTACTGATAACTTAATTGCTGCCATAAGTTTCCACATTCCCTTACGTGGGTTATTTCTAACATTTAAAGTGGTAACTGCTTTGCCGTGTTCAACGCAAGAAAACAGACAAGATTTCATGGCCAAACAATGCCCGTTTCAGAAGCTGTACTTTAAAATTGTACACTGAAATACTATAATTTACAATGGAATTATACAGGGTAGAAAACACCAAGCCACTGGAGGTACAAATAACTGTCAGACAACCAGAACATTCAAAATTATGGTTCCTACATTGGACCTCGGCACTTTGAGAAATGTACTGGACACCCCCTAATAAGAGACAAGTATGGAAGAGGAGGGAGAGTCCTCACTAACACACTATAGGAACTAAGGATGTAAATATTGATTAAACCAGTTAATCGGTTAAATAATTAATGTTGTACTGTTTAACCAGTTAACCATTGGTTGGTTGATTCAGGGCAGCCAAGGCAGGGGGTCTCACTAGGGCTGCAATCCCGCTGGGTCTGTGGGGCAGGCATAGCAGGCTGCAACTGGGGCCCCGCCTGCCTGCTGGGGCCAAGTTCCCACCTCCCTGCTGGGGCAGCTACATTTCAGCCGGGGTCCCCTCCAGCATGACCAGAGCCTGGGTCCCACTTCCCCACTGGGGCTGCTCCAATACAGCTGGAGTCCCACCTGCTCAACAGGGTGCTGTAGTTCAGCTAGGATCCCACCTGCCTACTACTCTGACATTGCTGGGGTCCCACTGGACGTCCCAACACAGCCAGGGCTGCTATGGCCTGCCATGGCTGGCAGTCCGATTAACAGGTTACTCTGTAAGCATTCCAATAAACCGAATGCTTACTGGGCAACCAGATAACCAGTTCATCTTTTAAGCCCCTACTAGGAACTATGCTTTGATGAGAGCCCATCCCTACCAGTTATATTTTTGACCCTATTCTGGCCTTCAAATCAATGTGAATCTTTTACTCTCTCAGTGACTATCACTGCTCCCAACACTGACATACTGTTCCGGGAGGTGGCTACTTTACCCAACCCCCTCCTCATTTCCTGCCTTCTGCTAGAGGATGTCTACCCTTTTACCAGCCTCATTTGTTATTTGTCCTTTTCCCCCATGGAATAGCTCTAGTGCTTGAATCAGCTGCTGCTATTTTTCCCAAGTTGCAGCACTGTGCAATTGTCAATTTTACTGCTGCTCACCCAGTCCTAAATAATTTCAGCGGAAATAAAAAAGGTCTTGTCACTTTCATTCTATTTCTGTTTGGGAAAGGTAACAGCAGCTGGGAAAGGGTTAGAATTCTTCATCTGCACTCTTGAAATCTGTACAATGTTGGGTCACATTCCATTTTAAAAATATAAGGGCCTTTTTGTAGGTTTATTTAAAGCTTAAATCCTGCAGACATTGATAATTTAGTAAATGCCACTGAGATTTTAATATTACTGTATAAAATAACATATACAAGATATGTGCCAAGTGGCAGAGTTATGATAGTATATTTACCAACCACTCCATTTGTTGACTGATCATTCCATTAATTCACAAGACATATCATACATGTGTCTCTCATCTGAGGAAGTGGGTTTTGCCCACGAAAGCTCATGATACTATTTTTTATTTATATATATATAATATATATAAAATAAAAAAAATAGTGAGAGAGAGAGACACACACACACACTAAGGATACGTCTACACAGCGGAGATATTTTGGGATACCGAGGTATCCCAAAATAACTACTCCATGTCTCGGCAATGTGCCTTTTATTTAAAAATATTTTTCAAAATAATGGATGCGCTATTTCACCATCCCTGTAAACCTCGGTGCATGAGGGTTAAGGGATGGCTCGAAATAGCATGTTATTTTGAAATTTGGCACTGTGTAGACAACACCAAATTTCAAAATAGACTCGAAATAAGTTGTGTCTTTTTTCGAGTTAGGGTGCTATGTAAATACACCCTAAGGTACTACAGGACTACTTGTGGGGTTTTTTTTAAGTTACAAAATAACATGACTACCCCTATGAAACTTTCATACATATGCAGGTGTGCATGCCAATGTTTTCTCTATTTTTTTCCATCCATGTATGGATTAAATTTTGTGATGTGCACTGAGGCACGTATGGATGTGCATCACCAGTAGAAACACGTTGTGAGTGTTTTGAGCACTCTGATAATCAGTGGGGAGGCATCTGAATCTCTCCTGGGTGGGTACCCAAGTACTCACCTTACAGGGAACACTATGCATTTATTTAATATAAGATAAGGACTGATATTACTAACCTAGATACCATCCTAACCTCTGTCATCAACTCACTATGTAACCTTAGACAAATTGCATAACCTCTATTCCAATAAAAAAACCCAGAATAGCTACTTTTTCTGTTTTCCTCTATAAATGTGGGAGGCTCAGCTCCTGACATCATCTGCTCTGACACCCATAACCATTGGTGACACACCTGTCACACAGTACAGCATGAGTTTATTGAAGTTCTACAAGTCATTATCAATCTACTGCTTTGTATTCAAGTTTATGATGTGGAGAGTCCCTGATCATTCGTGTGACAAGATACATCCTAGATCAGCATAAAGGGTTTAGGAAATCCATTGGGGGAAACTGCACAGTACTCGAATGTTAAGGTTCTCTTTTCTGGAGAAGTACAAAAACGACTTAGGGCAGCAAGCAGAAAAACTGCCTTCCAGATGATATCAGTATGTCCTATGTAGTTTACACCTTGAATATAACACTAGTTGTTTGTAGAACTGTTAGAACACATTAGCATTGTGCTGAATTTACTGGTCAATGTTTTACCATGCCACTTCTGACAATTAATAGGAAATCTCAGAGATTTTCCTGAGTTGCAGAGAACTGTACTTTGTCAGGGAGTTTAAACAGAGTAAAACAGCATTTGGAATTATACTCTGGCATTGAAATATTCCCTCAATTCAGTGTCTTAATAATGACAATTTCACCACTCCTGTCTGAGCATTTCACTTACATAAACTAAGACTATCTCAACTTGTACAGCAAATAAAATTCATATTAGTGCTGCCTTGCTGACTCTGAAGTAGTAACTTAGCTCTATCCCGAGAGCTATGCTGGTTTCAATAATGCTGCCATACCACACAAAGGAAGATCACTTTTATCACATGAAAAAACACAGTGAGGCAGGAAAGGAATTTTGTTTGCTTGTTTCTAGGAGGGTGATTTTTTTGTTGTTGTTGGGGTTTTTTTTTTTTAAACCAAACAATGGGAAATATAAAAATCTTAAAGGGATTGATTACGTAACAGTACCCTGAAACTAAAGAAACAGCGAGTTCCAGCAACAAGCAAGCACTGGTACACAGTGGATAGATAAATTTGCTCAGCAATGCAGCCCCATTGTTTTATGTTGTTGGTATTCTCTAAAGGGGCCGCCTCCTAGTTGCCAGGCATCTATTGCTGCAGATGCTTGGCAAATCACTCACTTCATTCTATTTAGTGTTTCAATTTATGGTTTTTAAATAAAATTAACCAATTTATTTCCCATTGGATTCTAAACAAAGGTCTAGTTCAGGCATCTTTCAGAAGCCAAGGGGACTATTTACAAAGATGCACAGAAAGGGAAGGTGACAATAATTAGTTATGAGACAGTTGATCATTGAGTGAAAGAGCTCTCTAAGGGTATGTCTACACTACAGCGCTATTTCGAAATAGTTAATTCAAAATAGCTTATTTCGAAATAACGCGTCTACATACAAAATGCATTTCAAAATAGCATTTTGCTATTTCGAAATAGTGCATCCACACTGAGTGGATGCTGAATCGCACTTAAGGCCGGCCGGAACCAGGTCCGGTAGGGCATCAGGTCAGGATTTACTTTGTGTGGCTGCTGGCTGAGGCCTGTGATTAAAGGGACCCCCCACAGACAGCCAGTTCTCAGGTTTCCCTGCCTGCTTGCCTACCTCGATGAGGGACAGCAAAGCATTTTGTCTCTGAGTGCTCTGGTTGCCCTCACTCAGTACACCACTGCACTCTGCAACATGGAGCCAGAGCTGCCCCTGGGCACTCTGGTGCTTCTCTTGGATGCACTGCTGCGAGCCTGGCTGCACTTTCTGCAGGCTGCCATCCGGGAGGTCCATCGGTGGGCTGTCAGTATCCAGGAGGCCCTGCGGGAGAGCTTCCACCCTGAGGAGCACTAACAGTCTCCCTGGTCTGCCCCACTGGGGGCTCGTGCTTCATTCCTCCCTCACGTCCTTCCACTAACCTCCCCGCCCCCGCCAGCTCCCCTTCCTGATGTAAAATAAAAATACACGTTTTTTCATAAACACAAACTGTCTTTATTTAACAAAACTGGGGGAGGGGGAATGAAACTCTGATGAGACTGGGGAAAGGAGGCAGGAGAGGGGAGGAGAGAGGGTGGGAGAGGAGAGGGGGAAACCTGGAAGAAGGGAGCTGGAAGGGGGAAGCAAGGTGAAGAAGGGAGGAGGGGAAGCTCAGGGTTGGGGGTCTCACCAGACCAACTTGATTTTCATGCAAACCTACTCCTGGGTTCGCATGTGGCCTTTGGTGGCCAGGCTGGCAGCTATCCTGCCCTAGACATTCGCGTTCCTCCATCTAGGGCAGAGATCATGGATGTTGGGGGCATTCCCCCTAAACCTGAATAAGGTCCATGATCTCCGCCGTGGACCAGGAAGGTGCCCGCCTTCTCTGGGCCCAGGCAGGCTCCTGGGAGCTGACAGACTACTCCTGGGGAGCAGTGGAGGGCTGGCTGCCAGTGACTTGCTGGCTCATGTTTTGGGGCCACTGGGTCAGGAGCACTGACTGCTGGCTCTGGGCTGGCAGGCTTGGAGCCAGCACAGGCACTGTAGCCACAGCCTACCCTTTTAAGGGCTTCGGGAAGGGCGGGGGGAGGAGGAGTGTTCTTGGTTGAGGCTGGAGTGGCCACCCTGGGAAGGCTGGCGGCCCCCTATTTCAAAATAAATGTCTACCCAGTACTTATTTCAAAATAGCTATTTTGAATTTGGCGTTATTCCTTGTAGAATGAGGTTTACCAAATTCGAAATAAGCGCTCCGCTATTTCGAAATAGCGGTTTGGCTGTATAGATGCTAGTAAAGTTATTTCAAAATAAGGGCTGTTATTTGAAAATAACTTTGCTGTGTAGAAATACCCTAATTGGAGAAGTGCATTATTTTAAATGTTCCACATCAATACATCTGTGCCACTTACATACCAGTGATTTAGCTAAGAAGGACATTCAAGGTCAGGCAGCCCCATATTTTTTTTTACTTCCTCCTGTCCAGCTAATCCTTTTATTTCCAAAAATCCCTGTTATTCTGCATTTTTACCCTCTCTTGGTACAGTGCCAAGTTCCAATTCTAGCACCAATGCCACTTTGCTCTGATATCCAGCTCCATATTCACCAATATCATTACATATTTACCAAAATTCTCAGTAATTGCATAGCTGTTTAATGAATTTCCCTCTCCCCTCATTGTAAGTTCATCACTCACTCTAGGGCTCAGTCTGCCAGAAGCAAAACAGGCAACATGTCTAATTCATCTGCATTTGGCTGAACAGGCTGCATTTTTCCTCTTGTGCTCTGCATTCCGTCTGTTCCTTGCAGTGCTTAGAGCACACACAAACTCGTAAGAGCAGCTGGGAGCTATCATGCTCTTAAACTGATCACAGATTTGCACCCTCATTTTGGAGGGACCACGTCCTATCTATTGATCCTTGATCAGAAAGAGGGGCATGTGGTCTTTGGGTTGTGGGGAAGGAGAAAATAATATAGTGGAAAATAAGTAGAGAAAGCCAGACAGCTCTCACCTTCCCCCTCCACAAAAAAGAGAGTAAATAATAAGTCAAAGAATGAATGAGGATAAATGGAAATTATATATGGAAGAGCTTCCCCCTCCCTCTCCTCACACACACACTCAGCCCACCACTTTACTCTCTAGCTTTAGCTCCATGTGGTCAGCACCAGTTTTAGTCTGGGAGCAGAAAGAAGGGATGATCTTATTCCTAATACTCACCACCAATGTAAATAATGTCACCTTTGAATCAGACCACAATAATTTATACAGGTTGATCCAGGAAGGAAAACACTTCAGTGTCAAAGCACTGGAACTGAACAACAATCTCATAAATTACTGTCACCTATGAACGTATATTTCCCAACACCTATAAGTGGTTACATTGGTGCTTCATCCCTTAAAAATAAACATGCTTCCTGAACCCTGCATCAACTGAGCTACCTAAGTTTCTTTCCCTCACTGCTGTTAAGAGTTTCTTTGGAAGAGAAAAACAGTATTCAAGTGCTACAGAAAACTATCAGCTAATAAAAAGCAAATTCCTGCCAAATACTCTTCTTCATGGAGGAGACTGTCACACAATGAGTTCTTCTTACAGACTCGACCTTGTTCTCACAATCTAAACATTTTGCTGGAGTAAGGCAAAATCCAGGGAAAGAATACTTGGCACTTGGGTAGCACTTCATTGGAGGATCTCAAACCAGATTACAAAGAGGGACAGAAATTATCCCCATTTTACCTTTGGGGAAACAGAGGCACAGAGAAATCAAGTGGTATCTAAGATCACACAGTAGGTCAGCGGCATAGACACAAATATGATCCAGGAGCCATCAATTCTCAATTCTCCACTCTGTTATTCATGCTGCATAGCTAAAAATAGTCTGTCTACCTACTCTATCAGATGGCCCTCATGCATAATAAGATTATTCAGCATGCTGTGGAACTACTCATTTCGAATCTGCCACCTAACTGAGCTGTAGAAATGAAGATTTAATTTAATGCCTCTATCCCATATGATTGTAAAGGAACTTTCCAAACATGAACCAAATATAAACTGATACAGGTCA
This sequence comes from Pelodiscus sinensis, assembly GCF_052426305.1. Taxonomy (NCBI): domain Eukaryota; kingdom Metazoa; phylum Chordata; order Testudines; family Trionychidae; genus Pelodiscus; species Pelodiscus sinensis. The sequence continues at coordinate 112,476,178 of NC_143052.1, forward strand.
CTCTAAGTTTGCAGACAGCCTATAACAAAAGCACTTGGAAATGTGAATCATGGCCATTCACATCAATGGGGCACTAAAAGGGACACTGAATTTATGTCCCATTTTGGTCTCAAAACTGGGCCTGCTATTATTACAAGTGATTGATCAGGTTACATCTATACTACAGTCTTCTGCCAGCATAACTATGTTAATCAAAGATGTAAAGAGGTATGAGCCTTGACTAACCCAGCTATGTCAACAGAAGTGCCTAGTTAGATGCAGCTATACAAATAAAGCTGCGCTTTTACAATTATAGCTAAGGCTCTACAATCACGGGATGATTGTTAAATAACTGTGGCTGAATTGTAGACAAGAATTTTCAAAGTTTATGAATTTTGATAATTTGGAAAAATCAGAGAAGACCTATTTAAGAAAAATATGCTGGAACAATATAAAAAAAAATCTACAGCATACTAAACATCTGAGAAAGGGTAAAATAGAAATAGTTTAACAGCCAAATAACTAACCAGAGTTTCTGAAATGACTGAACTTTACAGGACTAAGGCAATAAAAGGGAGAGGACATGGGGAGGCAGTCCCACATTCTTAAAGGAGGCAGCTGCAATAATCAGGTTCACTGTTCTTTACTGGAGCCAGGGTTTGCTCATAGGAAGATGAGCAACAACCAGACATAACAGTTACCTTTGTACCATGACAAACCCAGAGATTATGCATCCAGAAGCATATCTGGAAAGCAGTTAGTCTGGGACATTACACAGCACATCTACACTAATGTCTCCCTCCCATTTAACTATTGAACTTCCCGATTAGTTCTGTTAGTCATTGCTGTTGCCTTGGGAATCCAGCAGAGAATAGTTTAAATCAGGCACTCTCAAACTGTACTGCACCATGACCCCCTTCTGACAACAAAAATTACTACACGACCCTTGGGTGGTGAGATTTGGGCTTTGGCCCCCAGGCATGGGTACTGGAATTAAGAGTGCTGCCCTGGATTTAAGTGGTTTCCATTATATACAGGGCCTACAGTTTGGTTTATTGGCTCTCTGCATCACTCAATCAATACACAATCTGTCCCAGCACCTTTGGTCCTAGGTCTCAGCAAGTTTAATGCCAGCTCTGGCAACCCATTAAAATGGGGTCATAATCCATTATTAGAGAACCACTGGTTTAAAAGGTGGCTCTCACACAGGCATGACTTCATCTTCAAAGTGTATACTGCCTCACCTACTGATTTAAAGTTTTCCATCTTTTAGCACTATAGGCCATATGGAAAATTTCTGGACTATTCTAATGAAATATATGCATTTACTCACCCACTTTGTATGACGACCTCCTAGGGATTGAAGGGTTAATTGCTCTCTTTGGGGAAGGACTGGGTGAGATGGTAGGCATGTCTGAGCTGTTATGAACTACCAAAAACTACACATGGACAGAACTGCCTTTGAGGCTATATCTACACTGCCTCTTTTGCGGGCAGAGTATGCAAATGAAGCACTCATTAGCAACTTCTTGCACTTCATTTGCATAATTTCTGCCCAAGGCTTTTTGCGCAAGAGGTTTTTGCACAAAAACAAACAAACAGTGTAGAAGGGTCCATTGTGCTAAAAAAAAATCTTTTGCGCAAGATCCTTATGCCTCAAAAAAGAGGTATAAGGCTTTTGCACAAAAGGTTTTTTTTGTGCAAAACGGACCTGTCTACACTGCTTGTTTTTGCACAAAAACCTCTTGCGCAAAAAGCCTCAAGCAGAGATTATGCAAATGAAGCACGAGAAGTTGCTAATAAGCACTTCATTTGCATACTCTCTGCCAGCAAAAGAGGCAGTATAGACATAGCCTAAGACAATGACAAACCATTAACTTCCAACACCTGTCAATCAAGGGAAGATGAAGCTATGGAAGTATCATGATGGCAAATGGTAACACATGGGGATAAGAACTGGGATGACCAGGGCAGAGCGAAAAAAGATAAAACCTGAGGGGCTCTGGACCAGAGGAGTACATTACAACCACCACCAAGGATCCTCATCCAAGTTTTGGTTTTCTGGTCTAAGCAAAAGTCCTTAAATACTGAATTCCAGTTAATTAGCAAATGCAGATTTTATTTTGAAAAGAATGTCCTATTTTGCAGCAAAATAATTGCTAGCTGCATACATTCCCAAGGGGATAAAGTCTTCAACAGTTCAGTTTATTTTAGTTTAAATTATTTATTTCTCACTGTTGCTCTTCCAGTCAAATGCCAAAGACAGTGATCTTGTCTCGGAGTACTGGAGCTTAGGTTGCCACCCATCCAGGTTTCATCTGGCCAGTCTAGTTTTTAGCATCTACGTCCAAGTCCCCTTTACAGGCTGCCATGTGCCCAGGTTTTGACCTTGTCGAAAAAGAGGACTTGCAAATCCTAAATGGCACCCAATCCAAAAGTCTGGTTATCATGGGGCAGGAATGTGCAATGGGATGGAGCCTGGGGGAAGATGTAAAGCCGAAGTGAGGACTCAGAAGTCTTATTACTAGCAATTAGAAAGTGTCAACCTTCTAGGGGCTGAAGGGGCCCCCGTTGCAAATTGCAGAGGTCTAAGGCCCTGAACTTAAAGAGATATCCTCCTAGGGAGACCATCTAAGGCTTCTCTATACTGCCAATTAAATGACAAAATTTCTGTCATTTAAAGTGCTTAAAAACACTTCCCCAAAAGACAGAAGTTTTGCCATGGCAAATAGCAATATAAACAGCATGTTGTTGGCAGGTGTACTCTGCTGTCGACAATGCGAACCCCGCTCATACGGGGTGGAAGTATCTTGTTGGCACTGCCGCATTTACACTACCCAACTTTTAGCAACACAGCTGTATCACTAAAAGCTTTGTAGGGTAGACACAACCTTTATGCCAGAGGCTAAACATGCCCTTGTGACTGTGACAGCCTCTACTTCCTGGTTTGATGCATGGGCTGCTTGGTGCTTACCTGATCTGTAAAAGGGAACCACCACCTGCTTTCTCTACCCTTCATCTTGTCTATTTACTTTGTAAGTTCTTCAGAGCCAGGATGGTTGCTTACTGTGTGTTTGTACAGCATCTAGCAGAATGAGGCTCTGAGTCTGGCTGGGGCCTCTAGGCACCTGCAACCCTGTAGATTCTCTATCATTTTTTTTCCTTAAATACACATTGGGTAAGAAACCCGGTGAAAGACGTTCTGCCACGCATCAACAATAGACCTTCCCCACACATCCCATTGACTCTAGCAGTCCTTCTCTGCCTGGCCACTCCTGCACTCCTCGATCATGTTACACTTTTCCCTAGTAGTGACATCAAACATTTTATAAGCAATAAAACACACCTGTCTTAAGTAGTTTCTATAGGGAGGCAAACTTACCCTCCCTTACTGGTGAGACTCCAGCACTCCCTACTTCTGGAAACTCCACTTACCCCTTTCCTTGTCCCACACTGCTGTACATCAGAGGATAGCAAATCTAGCACAAGTATTACTTGAAACAGACTCGAGTAACCTCCCCAATTCCACCATCTCTTTAAGTTCTGTTACAAGAGAATTTAACTTCTCAGCAAGAAGATCAGTGAAAACATTCAGCCCTTTGGCTGCAAAAAGCAAAAGTCTTAGCCAAACACCTGTCTCCATTGCTCACTGTACACCAATCCCATGAAGATCCCCATCTCAGCAATTGGACAGAAAAGAATTCTCACCTCCTCTGCTTCCCTTCCACCCTCTGCACTCACAAGACCATAGACTGCAACAGTCAGGAGCAAATCCCTGACACAATAAGCACAGGCTGCTCCACACTCAAAACTTACATCACTTTCACTAATCTGTTTTTAAATTTATTAGAATTTTACCAATTGATTTTCCTAGTTCACTGACCAGATGAAAGGGATGGGAAAATTCACTACAGTATGCAAAGCAAGCAGATACCTCACAAAACCAGGGCTCGACAAATTATACAATCTCCTCTCCCATGGCAAGTAGATTGTAACCTGGAAGAGCCGGGATCCGGCGATCTGCGCACACACAGAACGATCTACGCATGCACAGATCGCCGGACAGCGTGGCTGGCGAGCAGGGCTCGCCACGGTTCGGCAAGCCCTGCACAAAACCATACATTTTCAGATGATTTCAAAGGGAAAGAGATGTCTTCGTGGCTGCACAAGTACACAACTTCCTATATGAAGATCTGCTCCACACTAGACTGTTTTATAAAGTCTCCAGTCATTACAGTACCTCCACTGAGGATACAAAAGGTGGAGGTATTACTGTAGATATGTGGTCTCCAACCTTTTTACACCCAAGATCACTTTTTAAATGTCAGGGCAAGCCAAGATCTACCCCATCCCTTTCCCAAGACCTCTCCCCTTCCTTGAGGCCCCACCCCCTCCATTCCCCTCCTCTACATCATTTGCTGTCCCCAGCCCTTACTCACTGTCACTGGGTTGAGACAGGAGGTGCTGGCTCTGGGGTGGGAATGAAGGATCTGGGTGTTGGAAGGGATGAGAAGTGCAAGCCCTAGGAGGGAATTTGGATGCAGGAGGAGGTTGAGAAGGGAATGCTGGCTCGGGGAGATGGCTCCAGGCTCAAGAGTGTTGGAGTCAGGTAGAGGGTTGGGGTGCTGAGCAAGCTGCAGACTTGTGGATATGGGGGTTCAGGAGTTTGGGTTGGGGCATATGAGGGGCTCAGGGTAGGGGGGTTTGGTGTATGATGGGCTCAGGTTTCCAGTATGTGGGTGGTGCAGGAGTGTTGTGGCCCAAGACTGGGGATGTGGAGAGCATAGGGAAGGGGGTTCAGGTATATGATGGGCTCAGGGCTAGGGGGTGTGGAAGAGTGCAGGGGTGTTATGATGCTGCAGCCAGATGGGGGCTTGGCCCCACATGGAGGCTTGCAGTCCAGGTTTTATTTTTAAATAAAATATTATGTCCAACGCAAAATGCTTCAACATTGTTTTTATTTATGGGAGGGGCAAGGAACATTGTTTGAGTCAGGGGTACAGATGAAATAATATCAGTTAATCGACTATAAGCAAAAGCTTATAGGTTAATGCTATAGACTACATGCATTTCTTCCCCCCCTCGCCCCCCCAGCCCTTGCCAGTGAATTTTTTAGCAGGCTGGCCAGCAGCCCAGCTCAGTCCTGGCTTGCACTGGGTCCTGGACCTACCACCCTGTGGCTCTGCATTTAAAGCGTATTAGGAGCCAGGTGGGTAGGTAACCTGGCTCAGTTCTGGTTCATGCCGGGTCCAGGAGCTCAGACCCCTCCCCCCTGGTTGGGGGACTATAGACTATTCAACTAACCAATAAAAATTCATGACGTTAATTGACTATTCAATTAACTGATATTTAACATCTCTAGTCAAGGGGCCACTGACTCAAAGAAAAATCAGTCAGAGACCACACAAGTGACATGAAAAAAAACAATCCTTCCAAAAAAACCCAATCCCCACTGATGTGGCCCCAACTGAGACACCTCACTCCCTTGGCACCCCAACCCCATGGTGGAGGGGAGGGTATGTAGGACTGAGGTTCAAGGACTCAGGCCAGATTAACTCTTCTGGGGTTCCAGGGTTAGTGGATTTTGTGCCCCCCCAGGTCTTGGGGTGGGGCCAAAAATGAGGGATCCAGTGTGTGGGATAGGGCTGCCGGTGAGTGGGATTGGGATGGGGGTGCAGAATCTGGGTAGGAAGTAGGGTGCGGAAGCAAGCTGGGGGTAGGTGTCTAGCCAGGAGGGAGGGGGCAGGAACAAAGTGCTGATGAGTGTCTGGCCAGGAGAGACGGGGCAAGAAAAGGGTGCTGGTGGGTGTCTGTCCAGAGACAGCTTGGCCAGTAGCTGAGTGTCTCCAGGGATGAGTATCTCTTGAGAAGGATCTGCAGGCAGTGCTGGTAGAAGCACACATGCAGCTCCTTTAAGAAATCCAGCTGCCATCTTAACACCACCACCCTGCTGACCCTGCCTCTCTGGTGCACAGGGGAAGGCAGGCGAGACACGAAAGCGCATGTGTTGCTGTGGGGAGGGGAAGAGCTGTGCATGCGCACTTCCTGAGAAGCCAGATCAGACACTAAGCCGCGGGACTTCCCCCACTACCACCACTGCTGAAAGCGGGCTTTGGCTCCAAGTCTGCAAGGGGCAGGCGGCTATAAGCATGCCAGTGTGGGCTCCTTGTTGGGGGGAGCAAGGGGAGGCTGGGAACACTGTGTAGAGATCAACTGGCAGTGCCTCCGCAATTGACCAGTCAATCGCGATAAACTGGCTGGTGATTACTGCTGTAGATAGAAATCAGGTAGGCATTGTCATTTTTACCCTTCTGACAAATGGTCTAGAGCTGAATAGTTAGACGTGGTGATAAAAATGCTGGTGCCGTTTGTTTTCATGCTTCAGTGGGAAATTTCTCTCAGACAGACAAGGAAGCACAAGAAAACTATGAGACAATACTGATCAACATGTCAGGAAGCAGGATCAGAATCATGGCAAAGAGACTTTTTGTTCTTCTCTAAATCCCTTCTCAAAAGTGAATGTTTTTGTGGATGTTTATGGAGGAACTCCTGCCAAGCATGAGGGGATGGCATTATGGGCCAATTGTAGGAAGGTATCAGATCTTGGCAATATATGAGAACTAATAGACAAGGTTTGGAAAGGCAGTGAAAATTAAGAACATAATGGCCATAGTAGGTCAGACCAATGGTCCATCTAGCTCAGTATCCTAAGCAACACAGCTAGGAGCCAGGGGAGTAGAATGGGGCTGAGTCGCTCCACTTCCCCACACCGTCTTTCATGAGTGCAGGGGAGGCCCCAAACACCTGCAGCAGGCCCTCTGCTCATCCCCTGGGCCACGACACTGGGAGAAGAGGGTTTGGAGGAAGGAGTGGCACTGCCCCCTATATTCATTGGCAGAAGGAAACAAAGCAATGAAGCTGGAAGTCAGGGTAGCACATCAAGATGGGGCCTGGTTTCTCTGCTTCCCATCATTGCCGGTGAATGCAGAGGGAAGGGGGAGGCACCCCAACTGCTGGCACTTGACTCTCAGTAGGCCATCCTCAGCCCCGTGAGGTGCCCAAAGGAGCCAGGATGGATGTTGAACTGACCTTCCCCCCGCCCCATATCACCCCTCAAGCCATTCATGGACCCATCATCCATGAGCTTATGTAATTCTTATTTGAATGCAGTTTAGGGTGACTAGATATTCCAATTTAGTAGGGACAGTCCTGATATCTGGGCTTTGCCTTATACAGGTATCCATTATGCTCCATCTCGTGACCCAATTTTTCACAATTGCTATCTGGTCATCCTAACACAGTTATACCTTTGGCTTTTACAACATCCCAAGGCAATAAGTTCCACAGGCTGACTATGCACAGTGTGAAAAATACTTCCTTTTATTTGTTTTAACCTATCTATTTCACTGGGTGACATCTGGTTCTTATACTACACAAAGAGGTAAACCACACTTCCTTTATCACTTTCTTCATACCATTCTACCATACCCCCTTCCACTATCATATCCACTTTCTGCTCTCGAACATCCCTCTTTAGTCATCTCTTTTCAAAGCTAAACACTCCTAGTCTTTTAAATCTCTCCTCATATGGAAACTGTTCTGCCTCCCTAAATCGTTTTTGTCGTCCTTCTGTGTAGTTTACCAATTCTAATATATCTTTTTTGAGATGGGGAGACCAAAACAATACACAGTAGTCAAGAGATGGGAGTCCCATGGATTTAAACAGGGGCATTATGACATCTACTGCCTTATCTATCCCTTTTCTGATTATTCCCACATTGGTAGCTTTTTTTTTTTTAATTGATGCTGCACATTGAGCAAATGTTTTCAGAGAACCATGCACAAGACTCCAAGATATCTTTCCTGAGCAGAAACAGCTAATTTAGGCCCCATCATTTTTCTGGGGCATAGATGTGATTATGTTTTCCAATGTGCAGTATTTCACATTTATCAATATGAACTTTCATCTGCCATTTTCTTTACTGGTCACCCAGTTTAGTGAAATCTCTTTGTACCTCTTCATGATCAGTTTTGGTCTTAACTATCTTAAATTTGTAGATGATACAAAATTACTCAAGACAACTAGCTTATGTTTGATGTAATAGAGAAGAACTTAAAAAATAATGAATAGTCTAGCAGCACCTTAAAGAATAACAAAACATGTAGATGGTATAATGAGCTTTTGTGGGCACAACCCACTTCAGATGACATGTATATTAAAAGTCCAGATCCAAGAATAAATAAGGGAAGGTGGGAGAGAGGGGAAAAGAAAAAAATAGCAAATTAGATTGTTCAAGCTTGTTCAAGTTACAAGAGGCTTGAACAATCTAATTCACAATTTTTTTTCTATTTTTTTCTTTTCTCCCGTCCTTCTCCCCACCTCCCTCTCCTCCATCCTTCCTTTATTTATTTTTGGATCTGGACTTTTAATACGTCAGTCATCTGAAGAAGTGGACTGTGCCCACGAAAGCTCATGATACCATCTGCATGTTTTGTTAGTCTTTAAGATGCTGTTAGACTATTCATTGTTTTTTTAAGTTTTTCCAGTTACAGACTAACTCGGCTACCCCTCTGAAGCAACAGAGAAGAGGAGTCAGTGGAGGGATGCAAAGAAAGGAAACATTCTTCCTCCTTAAATGAAAGCTTACATTCTTTCCACTTCAACAGAAATGGATTGCAGTCGCCCAAGAAAATCCTCTTCCTTGTAGACTTGGGTAAGTAGTTTGCTAAGCTATGTCCACCCTGGTAAAAGGTGGACTCATAATGGCAGCTGCAGAAGCTCCACTGTAAAAACATGTTTTGACCACTATGTTATGTGGATATGACAGCTCCAGCTTGTTCTATGTCATAGCTGCCATTGCTGGTACAATCAATGGGTGTGCATTACTGGTCAGTTACACACACCCAATAAACAACATCCTATAACTATCAAAATGTGAGGCTTTCCTAGCCATCTACCAAGGATCTAGTCCTCACCATTTATGTAGCTCTAGATACAGCTATAGACAGCTCCAGCTACTGGACTGAAGGACAGCACAAGTACAGACAAGTGAGAGAGTAACACTAACCTGATTAGCTAAGTTAGTGTGTGACTAACATAACAAGCTAGAAAAATACTTTAAAATCCAGCAAGAAGTCAAGAACACCCAACACAAATATTCTCTGGCCAAATCTGTCATAAACAGATAGGAAACTCTCTAAACAGAAAATCTAACATCTGCTCTGTATTAATTACTATTTGTTTTACAACAACTCAAACCTTCTTACAAGTAACAATATTCTAGTATTCATCAAAAGGGACTTGCATAATAGCTAAAATTTCTCCAGTGCTACATATTTATAAAACTCTTAAAGTTGGGAGGGGGGAGAAATATTAAGACAAGCACATTTAAGAGGAATGTTTGAAACCCACACAAGGCAGGGAAGTTTAGGATGAAATGTCATCCTGACCTCATCCATTTGTGCCTAGGTTTGCACCAAATATATATAATCACATAGGGTTCACAAAGGCAACAAACACAGGCATTACTTATAAACAGAATCTGTATTCACATTTATTCTAAGTTAGAGTCAAATTTTATTACATTTGAAATCCAAATTATAAACTGAGTGATATTGCACATACATAATGTAACTGCTTATTAGTGTCTTATGGAGTAGCTGTGTTAGTCTGTATCTGCAAAAACAACCACAGGGCTCCTTATTCTATTTGCTTGTTAGAGGGCACTTTGAACTTTTTTAATTCAATTTTAATTCTAAAATTGTTGTTTTTAAACTACAAGTCTATTTGTTTATTTCAACTATAATAATCTAGAGAACCAATTGACATAATTGTTTGTTTCTTGAAGATAAGTGCTTTAAAAAGCTGCAGTTCTGAAAACATTAGTTAAAATATATTTTAAGTGTCTAGTTTGTGACTACTGTGTGAAATCTTCACTTGGAGTTGAAGATGAATGTGTAGTGAATTTTGAAGGGCTAGATTAAAGTCACACTGTCAATTCCAATTTGACTCCAAGTGCAGCTTTTGTGCAAAAAAGTTTTTGCAAAACATAAAGGCCAACAGATATAGTCCCATATCTAAAAAAATGTGTTCCTCTGGAAAGTTATTTTTGAACACATACACATGTCCTTGCAGGATTTGCAATCCAAACACAACACTGGATGGTGTTAGCGAAAACAGTGATATTGGCTTCATTGATTTTCATTCTTAAAAATGAGAGAAATCATGAATTAACAGCATCATTAGTGAAAAATAAATTGGATTTTTAAATTTCTTTCAACGTTAATTATGTAATGTGTTCTTGTAATACAGGCAGTCCCCGGGTTACGTACAAGATAGGGACTGTAGGTTTGTTCTTAAGTTGAATCTGTAAGTAAGTCGGAACTGGCGTCCAGATTCAGACACTGCTGAAACTGACCGCCAGTTCTGACACATACAGAATCAACTTAAGAACCCCAGGCGTCCCCAAGTCAGCTGCTGCTGAAACTGATCAGCAGCTGATTCCAGGAAGCCCCGCTGGTCAGTTTCAGCAGAAGCTGACTTGGGACGCCTGGGGCAGAGCAGCTGGGGTGCTGCTGGGTTGCTCCAGTAGCGCCGGTGCTACTGGACCAACCCAGCAGCACCCCATCTGCTCTGCCCCAGGCGTCCTGATTCAGCCGCTGCTGAAACTGACCAGCAGCGGCTGAATCAGGACCTGGGGCAGAGCAGCTGGGGTGCTGCCGGGTTGGTCCAGTAGTGCCCAGAGCGGCGCTGCAGGACCAATCGGCAGCGCCCCAGCTGCTCTGCCCCAGAGTCCAAAACAAAAGCCTGGTCTGCTGGGGGGGGGGGGGGGAACACACTAGCTGCGCCCCCCCCCCCCCAGCAGACCAGGGACACGGGGAGCAGAGCCGCAGCGGCAGCGGGGAGCCGCGCCTCTGAGGCTTTGCTCTGGCAAAGCCTCAGAGGCACGGGACCCCGCCGCTGCTGCGGCTTCAGTCCCGGTGCCTGTGGTCTGCTGGGGACGGTCCCCAGCAGACTACAGGCACCCAGACTGAAGCGGCAGCAGCGGCGGTTCCCCGCGCCTCTGAGGCTTTGCTCTGGCAAAGCCTCAGAGGCGCGGGACCCCCCCGCGGCTGCGGCTTCAGTCTGGGTGCCTGTAGTCTGCTGGGGACCGTCCCCAGCAGACCACAGGCACCGGGACTGAAGCCGCAGCAGCGGCGGGGGGGTCCCGCGCCTCTGAGGCTTTGCCAGAGCAAAGCCTCAGAGGCGCGGGGAACCGCCGCTGCTGCCGCTTCAGTCTGGGTGCCTGTGGTCTGCTGGGGACGGTCCCTAGCAGACCACAGGCACCCAGACTGAAGCGGCAGCAGCGGCGATTCCCCGCGCTTCTGAGGCTTTGCTCTGGCAAAAGCCTCAGAAGCGCGGGAACCCGCCCGGTGCCCCTGGTCTGCTGGAGACGGTCTCCAGCAGACCAGGGGCACCGGAGCAGCTTACGAACGGGGTTTTCTCGCCCCGACTTCCGGGGCGAGAAAGCCCCGTTCGTAAGTGCAGATCCAACGTAAGTCAGATCCGCGTAAGTCGGGGACTGCCTGTATGTAAAAAAGCTGTTTGCCCAATACAATTTTTTAACCTGAATGTTCCTTTTTACAGTTTCCATTTTCAATTACTAAACAAACTAAGAGTTAATATTTATGGACAACCTTAACTGAGAACTTCCAAACTTCTGCATATCTAATGGTCTCTCCTCTATTTTTATAAATGTGAAATAATGTAAAAGCCTAAACATAAGATTGTATATAGTGAAATGTATATCTACCCAAGATACACAAAGCTGGAAATCTCGAAATCTCGGACAACCCACCATCTCAAGCATTGGCACTCTTATAGCAGGATTATTGGATTATATTGACTCTCTCCTCAGAGCCTATGACACCAGTACTCCCAGCTATCTTTGACACCACTGACTTCCTGAGGAAACTATAGAACATCAGGAATCTTCCTTAAAACACCATCCTGGCCACCATTTCACACAAAGATGGATTATGGCTGTCAGGAACACTATCCCTGATGATACCACTGCACACCTGGTTAGAGCTCTGTGAATGTCCTCACCCACAACTATTTCCGGTTTGGAGACAATTTATATCTTCAAGTCAGCAGCACAGCTATGGGCACCCACATGGCACCACAATATGCCAACGTCTTTATGGCTGACCTCAAACAACATTTCCTCAGCTCTCACTACCTAGCACCCTTACTCTACTTACGCTACATTGATGACATTTTCATCATATGGACCCACGGGAAGGAGATCCTTGAAGAATTCCACAGGGATTTCGACAACTTCCACCCGACCATCAACCTTAGCCTGGACCAGTCCACACAAGAGATCCACTTCCTTGACACTACAGTACAATTACATGACGGGCACATTTCCACCATCCTATTCCAGAAACCTACCGACCATTACACCTACCTACATGTCTCGAGCTTCATTCCAAGACACATTTCCCAATCAATTGTTTATAGTCAGGTCCTAAAATGCAGCCAGATTTGCTCCAATCCCATAGACAAAAACACCTACAGGATTTATATAAAGCATTCTTATAAGTAAAATACCCATCCAGAGAAGTGAAAAAACAGATTGACAGAGCCAGACAAGTACCCAGACATCAGCTACTTCAAGATAAGCCCTACAAAGAAAACAGCTGGACACCTCTTATCTACATCCCCCAACTTAAACCCCTCAAACTCATTATCAACAATTTACAACCTATCTTGGAAAATGACCTCTCCCTCTCACAAGCCTAAGGGGGCAGACCAATCTTTGCCCACAGACAAGCACCTAACCTCAAACAAATTATTTCCAATAACGAGGCAGCACACTTCCATCATACTTATCCAGGAACCCACCCCTGCAGTCAACCCTGATGCCAACTCTGTCCACACATCTATACAGGCGATATCATCATAGGACCTAACCATGCAAACCACCACATTAGAGGCTTGTACAGCTGCACATCCACTAATGTGATCTATGCCATCCAGTGCCAGCAATGCCCCTCTGCCATGTATATTGGCCAAACTGGACAGTCTCTATAAGAAAGAATTAATGGACACAAATCAGATATCTGAAAAGGCAACACACAAAACCTGGTGGGGATCATTTTAACTTGCCTGGGCATTCAATGAATCTCAAAGTCACCATATTATTTCAAACCAATTTCAAAAGGCAGCTCGACAGGGAAACTACGGGACTTAATTTTCATTTACAAGTGATTCCTACAACAGAAGTCTAAATGAAGACATTGGCTAGATGGCCCACCACATTCCACATCTTAATGATATAAAAAAAACCCAAACAACGGGTACTTAAAGTGGGCACTAAAGTATTCTTATTAGCTTCATTTAGCATGGACACTCTAAATGACAATTTCTTTTCCTCTTCTTTTTCCTCCTCTTCCCTCCTCCTTCCCCCCCCCCCATCATCCTGTCTCTGTGCTATTTATTTGAAAACTGGATCAACCCCTTAAAATCCATTCATCTAAAGAAGTGGGGGTTTTGCCCATGAAAGCTCATGATATCATCTACATTTTTGTTCATCTGGTAAGATGCTGCAAAGCTATGTGTTGTTTAAGTTTTTCCAGTTACACACTAATACGACTACCCCCCTGGAACACAGTGAAATCTATAATTGAAGAATAGGGTTTTCAGCCAGATATTTAATTTATTTTTTGTGTTATCAAAGTAAATGATGCTTCTTAAAATGATAGTCTGAGCTAGCAGAAGAGATCATAAGAGCTGCCTTTGTTATCACCTGTGTTCCCTTTGGGCCGCTATAAGGGACTATCAACCCATAATGCCAACATCAAGCAGGTCTCTGGATGAGATAAGAGATATCTTTTTCAATGCTACAGAGTGAAACTGACACAATAGAAATACATTAATATACCTTATTGTTGCTAAAAAAGTTACATGCGCAGAAAAAGATTTTCAAACACTTATTTGTTTAAAAAAATAATATTGCAACTAATTTCCTGCACCAACAGCCCCAAAAAAATTCCAACTTCTAACCGGAGAAAATGTAATATTAGAAACGGAGTTTTATACCCTGAAGCAACTTTACAGCAGCATAAAAGATGCTGCTGAAGTATTTATTTGCTGTAGATTAGAAAGTAATGTCTATATAAACCTATATTTGTGATAAGGGACCGAAGATGGTGGTGCATACCAGAGAAGGAGGCATCTACCCAAGAATCCATATATGCACCACAAAAGGTAAACCAGTCTATTAATACAAGAAGTGCCCTATGATCTATGGTGTCTGTCCAGCAGGAGGACATCTGGATAGTCCTAAGGGAATACTGCACACAGCTGGAATGCCTTTGTCCACTAACAAAATAATGCTCTTCAGATACTCCTCCGACAATGAATTGGCAGAGCTAAATAGCATCTCCATCCCAACTCCTTCTCCAGGGTTAACCTGTAGCCACCAAATTTGTACCCATGTAAGGACAAATGTATTCATGATCTCCTTCAGCATTTCCCTCCCTCCCAAATGACACATGACAAGGTGGAGGAGCTGCCCCATTTGCCTCAAGGGGTACAGTGTGAACAAATCTGCACCAGCTTGCAAGTCAAGAAGATTCCTTCCTCCACATCTATTGGAAGGGCTCCAAGAAAGCACTGTCTGACCATTAAAACGTTAGGGCCTCCTCTGAGGTGAGTAACCAGGTGAAGGAGTCACTGGTAGGTACAACCACTCCACGCATCAGGAAGTAGCCTCAGGAGTGCCTCAGTTCCAGGTTACTGAGGGACACAAGCAACAAGCTGCCCAGAACCCACAGCATCAACTGGGAACGCATTTCCCCCTCCCCGCACGCCAGTCTCCCAGTGGCCTGCCCCCGGGGCCATTCCCCATTATGGTTCCATTCAGCCCCCCACCCTTACAGGCACATACTTGCCCCCAAGCCGGAGGGAGGATGGATGGGGGGGGGGGGGGGAGCGGACCCGCGTCAACCGGACGGGCTGGGAGCAGGCGCTGCTGGAAGCTCCCCAGGCACCTTCCAGCCCAGATCCTCCCCCCGCCAAGGCACCGGGCCAGGGCAGGTCCTTGTTTCCCGGCCGCTCCTCACACCGCGAACCGTTCCGAGCGGAGCCTTCTCCACGGGCGGGCGCAGCGGCTGCTGCTGCATTGACGCCGGCGGCCAACGCGCCCCTGCGGCTGGTGCCCGCTCCGCAGCCCGGCACGTGCCAACGCACTGCGGGAGCGCGGCGCCTGGCCGGGAGGGGGGCAGCGCTCTGGCCCGGGGGCGGGGAAAAAACTCCCGCCGCCGCCTCCGACCCGCCGGGGCAGCGAGACCCCCGCAGCTTCTACCTGCCCGCCCGCCCGCCCGCAGCTTCTACGAGAGCGGGCGCCCGCCCGGACCGCGGCCCCTGGGGGGGGGGGGGAGCAGGAGGCGGGAGCCCGCCCGGCTCGGGGCAGCGGGAGGCGCCCGCTGGGACACTGCAGCCCGGGGCAGCCGATTCCGTGGCCGGGCGGGCGGATCCGCGGGAAGCGGCCGCACTTGCCTCATTGCCGCTGCTGCGCCCGGGCTCCCGGCGCTAAGCCATGTGCGGCGGCTCCATCTCCCGGCCCCGCTGCTTCTCCTCAGGGCGGGCTCTGCGCTCCGGCCACGGGGAGCGGCGCCGACCCCTTGGCAGCGCCTGGTCCCCGGGCGGGGGCAGCTCCTCCTCTCCGCCCTAGCCGGAGCCACCCGGGTTCTTCTGCCCAGGGCGAGGGGTCGGGCATCAGCTCCTCCGGCTACCGCACCACTGGAAGTGACGGGCAGGGGAACGCAAGATACCCTCTCCCGCCGCCCCCCCGTGGGGAGGAGTAGTGGTACGCTCCGAAGTCGGTTACAAATCTCCTTAGCAGCGATTGGCTGCGATGCGGAGGGGGCGGGCCCGGCTGTCCAATGGGTCAGAAGGAAGCAAGATCAAACCCTTGCAGCAGGCCAATGCGGTAGAGATTTAAAGGGCCAGTGCGCGTGGTTGGACTAAAACGAAGTTAGAGGAGACACAGGTGACAGGAGTCCCGGTGTCTGGAAACGTCACAACGGGGCACTAGCAGCGGCACGGGGTAGCCCTGCTCGCACAGCCTGCAACTTTTAAAGGCTTGGGGTGGCACCTCCCCCCCCCCCCCAACAGGCACCATCACACACCGCTCAGGGCTGTTCTCTAGCCCTCCGTGACACCCCGGGGGCAGGTTCAGCCTCAAGAGACTTAAACACCCAGAGCCCACCCAACCCTGGCAGCACACAAGCTAGGGGGGAAGGGTGACTAAGGAAGGCGTTAGTCATAGTAGGAGCAGCAGCCTGGACTGTCCCACACCTCTCTGAGGACATTCAGCGTTTTTCTGAGCTTTGGGCAAGTCACACACTTGCTGCTCTCAGTTCTTCCCTCTGTCAAAAGGGGAATAATCTTACCTACCTCCTAGGCCTGTTGAGAAGGTTGCCAAATTTTTTGTAACGCACAAGCCGTTAGGATATAAAAAACAGTCTGAGAATTGTAAATATTATGCTGCAGGTTAGGTGGAAGCTGATCGAAATTGGTGGGCATAACCACCACCTTCCTCTAGTTAGGATAAATATAAAAATCAATTTATCTCCTCAATGGAAAAGATTGTTTCAGTTACAGGAGCCACAAGCCACTACCCAAAACACTGGCCACATATAAAAAGGTCAACTATATGGTCTGAGGGGTTTTCCTGGTGTTGCTGCCAAGACAGAAGGAGCAGAAACTCTGTAGAAGCCAATAGAAAAGACAACAAGGAAGACACATCTAGAGTAGAATTTCTACTGTGACCTTGAGAAAAAGTGAAGAAGCACTGGATGAAAAGAGCCTTGGGACTGTAAGCAAAGAATACCTTCTGCTATTTCATTCCTACAGTGTTCAGACCAAAAGGACTTTGAACATTCTTTGTAAATAAACAGGACTGGATCACAGAAATACCTCAATCCATCATGAATTTCTTCTAATGTAAACACCCTGCCCTAACCTGAGTTTGCCTAGCTGTTCAAGATAAAAGAGTTAATAATATCATTACTGAAATGGGAGGATAATTATAAAATCCTATTATTTACATAAGCATAATGAGAGCTTTAGCAGCAATGAGGTATTTTAAATTTAATGATTTAGCCTTTGCACCATAAGTGACCCCTGCAATTCAACCACTTTTATTCCCAAACCCCTAAAATGTCAAAAATCTAACCCTAGCAGAGTTTTGACCCCAAAAAGGGAAATTTGCCAGAGATTCACTTAAGTCCACTACAGACTAGTCAAGTGCTATTGAGTTTACATGAAAGATGCTCAGATACTAGTAGCCGTATAAAACAGAGATAGATGATCAATAGATGCTATTCAGAATAGGTAGACAAAATGAACTACAAAGACTACACTGCATGTCAGAGATTAACAATCATATTTCAAACAGTATATGAAAATGGGGGGAAGGGAGAGGGGCAATTTCCAATTTTCTAGCTACATCCCTGTATGTCAGCAGTAGGAGGGAGCTCTTCAGCTGATCCCGACTTGGCTCAATCCACCCTATTTAGTGACAAAGCTTGTGAGCATAGAAATTAGATTCACTGATTGGAATCTTTTAGGAGCAGCAGCATGCTGACTCAGCTTATATATTTAGACAAATGTGTCAAAAATGACTGACCTGGTTTCTGCTATAGCAAAGGGGGCAAGCTATGCCCCCCTCACTGACTTTTCATACATCTTTGTGTCTTCCAGTTTTGTCCATCACCCATCCCTATACTTTGCAGGATATATCACACAACATTCTACATGCTAGCACAGCTTTGTCCCATTCCAGATTATTTCTGAAATGACACATCTGCTGTTCTTACCTGATCTAAAATGGGAATAGATGCATAAGCAAAGACACTTTGGTCCCCAACTATTTTTGAAGGGGTTCAAAAACCTCTAACGTAATTTACACCACATGCAAATATACATAGCTGTATCTTAACCATAAATATTGAGAGTTTATATTAGCCTCAGAGATCATTCTTGATTTATTCATAGTTTTTTCTGTGCTGTTTTAGTTCACCCTTTATCATAGTAAACTTGCATCTACAATGGCTTATACAGCATAGATTGCAAAACACACTCCCACATGGTTATGAACCTAAATCTTTTTAAAATGTGCTTTTACTATGAACATTTTTTGGCCCCATATTCACTATAAGTTGAACTTTTTGAGTCCAGCACCCTCGGATACTGAGTAGTACCAAATCAGAAAATTTACTGAACCACAGGAGATCAATATTTTCTAACAGCATTACCAACACTTTCACTGCTTACTGAGTTCTCAGAAGAAAATTAGAGGTAAATTAGAGCTAAATAACAGCACAGAACACTGAGAGCCAGGACTGAGGGCTGTAAACAAACTTTATAAAGAGTGCAGGAAAATCGGTCACACCCACAATAAGTACACATCATGACAGACCATGTAAATCATGCTGGAACATGGAAGTTGCTGGATCAGAGAGTGCCAGACTAGGATGTTCAACCTGTATCTTTCTCTTTGTAATGTCCTGAAGATATATCCCTTCCAAGTTCTTGATTAAGATTTTGGAAAACAGAAGAAAGGCTATGACCCACAGAGAATCCCAGAAAATGCTAGGTCAGAACTGTTCAAATTTAGTCAGTGCCATGTGAATATTAATACAATGCAGACATTATCAATGAAGCTCAGCTATTTACTGCAATTAAGAGTCTCATGAGGCTGCATCTACACTGCAGGCTTCTTGCGCAAGAACTGTTTTGTGCAAGAGTTCTTGTGCAAAAGGTCTTCCACAAGAGCATGTCCACACTTCCATGTGCTTTTGTACAAGAAATGTGCTTTTGCGCAAGAGCATCCATGGCAGTGTGGACGCTCTCTTACGCAAGAAAGCTCTGATGGCCATTTTAGCCATAGGGCTTTCTTGCGCAAGAAATTCATGTTGCCTGTCTACACTACCTACTTGTGGAAGAGCTCTTGCACAAAAGGGCTTATTCCTTGTGGAGAGAGGAATAACTCTTCTGGAAGAAGCCCTGTTTTTCGACGCTGTACTGTAAATTTACTTGTGCAAGAACGCGCATGCAGTTCTGCAAGTTTTTGCACAAGAACAGCCATTCTTGCGCAAAAAGCCTGCAATGTAGAAGTAACCTCAGTGTTTAGATAGTAGACAGTAACCCAGGACAAGCCACCTACCTCTTTTCTTCTTTATTCTTCTATGTGGATTCATTCAGTTGGTTTTGTTTCTTGTCTTTTTAAGTGGTGAGGTTTTAAAATAGTGTTTTCTTCAATAAAATCTTCAATCAGACAAACTAGATCATGCCCACTCATATTCAAAAAGTGGAAATTATTAACATAATATTTATGGGCTGATTATCTCTCACACCAAGGTTACTCCATTGACTGCAGCAAATTGATTTCTGATTTACACCAACATAAGTGAGAAGAGATTCTAGGCACTATTTTAATAATGCAGAACCCATCATATTACTAAACAAGCACATGGAGCAGGACAATGATATACGGTGTGGCAAGAAGAGAATATGTTCCCTGAGCTAATGCTAGTAGAAGATGTGAAATACCCATCACAGTGGGTTAACATATCTAGCTGCCATGCAAAGAACTAGGAACAGGTAGTGCTGGACAGTTACATGCATTTTTATGTACCTATAAACTACAGAGGAATTTAAAGCTTTTTTTAGAGCAAAGAAAGCAAGAGACAGACACACAACATCAAAGCATCATTATATCACCTGAATAGGTCCCCTTTTAAGCAAAACTGTCATCTACTTTAGGAAATCCTCTTTTAAAAGTGCCACTGAATTTACATTAAGCTCTTCAGGGTACCAATTTAATAGGATGTACTCAATGGTGTTTATTACTTTATTTTATTAATTGTATACAGAACCCTGAGTGCTTTGATGGGGGGACACATGATAAGCCATTATTTTTGTGTAATAAAAGTATTATGCACATAAATCAATAGTAACCTGTAACCACTACAAGACCTGATGACTTCTAAGTAGTACACAGGTGAAGCTGAAGGATGACATGCGATCAAATCGAGCAATAAACTGCTGAAATAGTTATCTTCTATGCCAACCGCAGCCTATTAATTACAGTGCTCATTAAAGTTTGTCCAGTTCAGGAGATAAACTGAATGTTCTAACAATAAGCTGAATGTACGCAGTGTTCATGTAGCCACATTGGTTTCAGGTTATTAGAGGGGTAGGTAATATCTTTTCCAGGGCTAATTTCTGTTGATAAGAGATGCACGTTTTCAAGCTATACAGAGCTGTTCTTCAGGCCTGGGAAAGATACTAACAGTGTCACAGCTAAATACAATGTGGAACAGACTTTAACATAACTAGTTAACATACATTCTAAGGGTCCATTCAAGAAAGAGATTTTGGAGTCATTGTGAATAGTTCTCTGAAAAAATCCACTAACTTTGCAGCAACCGTCAAAACAATAAACAGAATATAGGGAATCATTTTAAAAGGATAGATAATATAGACAATATTGCTTCTATATAAATTCATGGTGCACTCACATCTTGAATATTCCATGCTGATGTTTGCCTCATCTCAAAAAAGATACATTGGAATTGGAAAAGGTTCAGAAAGGGGCAACAGAAATTATTAGGGGTATGGAACAGCTGCCATATGAGGAGAAATTAATAAGATTGGGATTTTTCATCTTTAAAAAAGAGAAGACTAAAGGGGAATAAGATTAAGGTCTGGAATAGAGAAAATAGATAGGTAAGTGCTATTTACTCTCTCATAACACAACAATGGGGGGGGGGGTCGATGAAATTAATAGTCAGCCAATTTAAAACAAACAAAATAAGCATTTCTTCACATAACACACAGTCAACCCGTGGAACTCTTTGAGGATGCTGGGAAAGCCAAGGTAACAGGGTTCAAAAAACCAACTAGATAAATTCACAGAGGATAGGTCTATGAAAGGCTATTAGCCAGGATGGTCAGGGATGATGTCACTAGCCTTTATTTGCCAAAAGCTGGGAACAAGCAACAGGGAATGGATCATCTGACGATTCCCTGTTCTGTTCTTTCCCTCTGGAGCACCTTGCACTGGCCACTGTCAGACAACAGGATACTGAGCTAGATGGACCTTTGGTCTGACCTAGTACGGCCGTTCTTATGTTCTTAAGGTGAAGTGGCCCATTAACACTCCTGTAGTCATAGGACAAGAAGGGGGTTACATTTTGATAATCCATATGTTCAGTATCTTTATAAAGTCCATGATCTTTGATATTGAGCAGAATTATGAATTTAAGCTTTCAGGCTTAGCTTTTGAAAGTGTTGTGCAGATTTTCTTTGAGTATATGGACTGATAAGTCTAATATGGTATGATCACTTTGTGAAAATTGTTCACCCGTAGGTGTGAACCTATGGTGTTTTTTTCTTTTATCACTTTCCTTTACTTAATTCAAAAGTGTAGTGATTGTCTGGTTTCACACACATAGTCATTATTGGGGCATCTAGTGCACTGGTGGAGGTACACCACATGTTATGATAGGCACATGTAGGACCCATGGAGGGTGCAGTCTGCTTATTTAACTTAACAAATGACAAAACTGGAGGAAGGCTTCACCTGTATTGCAGCCAGTTCACCTCAGTTATAATTGTGCAAATAAACCAACAATCCCAAAACAAAACATGGTTGATTTATATTGAGGGAATTATTTTGGGCTAGTCACATGAAAATATCATTTAGGGCTAGTCACATGATTATATTGAGGCAAAGTTTAGGGCATGTCACATGAAAATATCATCTATGTTGTTTTGTGTGGGTGGTTCAAATGCTGTGGGTATGTTTGTTGTTTCTATCTGATTTGTGGCTTCATCAGTAAAGTGTTTTGCATTAAACCATTGTGTTTTAACCACCTTTCTATCTTTCTTCCCCATGACATCTGTGAAGTATTTTAGATTATAAGCTCTTTGGGACAGAGACTACTTCTTAGAATCATAGAGCTGGAAGAGACTTCAGGAAGTCATTGAGTCAAGGCCTCGGCCCAAAGCAGGACCAACCCCAACTAAATCACCCCAGCCAGAGCTTTGTCAAGCTGGGACTTAAAAACCTCTAGGGATGGAGATTCCACCACTTCTATAGGCAACCCATTCCAGTGCTGCACTACCCTCCTAGTGAAACAGTTTTTTCCTAATATCCAACCTAGACTTCCCCCATTGCAACTTGAGACCATTGCTCCTTGTTATGCCACCTGTCACTACTGAGAACAGCCTCTCTCCATCCTCTTTGGAACCTCCCTTCAGGAAGTTAAAGGATGCTATCAAATCCCCCCTCACTCTTCTCTTCTGCAAACTAAACAAGCCCAAATCCCTCAGCCTCTCCTCATAAGTCATGTGCTCCAGCCCCCTAGTCATTTTCATTGCCCTCTGCTGGACTATATCCTTTCTGTATTGGGGACCCCAGAATTAGATGCAATACTTCAGATGTGGCCTCACCAGTGCCAAATAAAGGGGAATAGCCACTTCTCTAGATCTGCTGGAAATGCTCCTCCTAATGCACCCTAATATGCCATTAGCCTTCTTGGCTACAAGGGCACACTGTTGACTCGTATTCAGCTTCTAATCCAATGTAAACCCCAAGTCCTTTTCTGCTGAACTGCTGCTTAGCCCGTTGGTTCCCTGCTTGTAACAGTGCTTGGGATTCTTCCGTCCCAAGTGCAAGACTCTGCACTTGTCCTTGTTGAACTTCATCAGATTTCTTTTGGCCCAATCCTCCAATTTGTCTAGGTCACTCTGGACCTGATCCCTGCCCTCCAATGTATCTACTGGCTTAGTTTCTCCCCCTGGCTTAGTTTCATCCACAAACCTGCTGAGGGTGCATGCCATCCCCATCCAGATCATTAATAAAGATGTTGAGCAAAACCGGCCCTAGAACTGATCTTTGGGGCACTCCACTTGAAACTGACCACCAACTCTTTGATCCTGCAAAGAAGTGATTCCTGTGCTCATGCAGAGTCTCACCACTGACTTCAGTATTAGATTGTCTGTGGGTGCAGAAAGTCTGCCGATGCAAAGTCCATTGAAGGACTGGAACCGCTATTAGCATTGCAACACAGATATGAATAATCTCTCCTGCCACTGAGACTTGACCATCTCCAAATACTTGAAAGATGTAGAACCTCAAGAAAGGAGAGGTGGTATTTAGGATGTTCCAAGAGTTTTTAGTTAAGACTAAAGGGACATAAGAGAGTAAAAAGAACTTTTAGTTGACTCAGAAAAATTTCCTGAGGTTGAGAAGTTTGCTTCACTGGCATAATTGCCCAAAAGAAGTAGGACAAAAGAAAATATAGTATAAGGAATCATCTTGCTCTGGTTGCTGTGGGATGGGCAAATGAATGAATAATTCATTTCTGATTTCTATTCTTCTACTGTAGTAGACCAATACCCACGTGCCAACATTCACACAGGCACATATTTATGCAATTTATACAGTGAGGGGGTGTATTCTGTCCCTCACTGTGTGAGGAATTTACACATGTGACTCCCATTAGCATTAAACAGAAGCTATGTGCATACATTTTCCTTCTGTGACTGAATTGTGTCGATCTACTAATATCTGCCTTTTCTGGTGGATTGGAACCTGTGCATTTCCAAACAATCTGATCTGTACAGGCTGTGATACCTTTTGTGTGAATGCAGTCAGTTGCCCTTCAGCAGTGATATCCAACCACGTTTTGAGAATCTTCTGTCACCCTAAATCCCTTCCAGCAGCACAGGGCAACCACAGTCTAACAGTCCTAATGAGATTACAGCTATGGATGCCCCATTGCTGCCATCTGGTCAAAGAACAGAACAAATACCAAATTCAGCAGGGGGGAAGGGGAACCCCTTTAGCTCTCATCCAAGCAGAC
Source organism: Pelodiscus sinensis (assembly GCF_052426305.1). Taxonomy (NCBI): domain Eukaryota; kingdom Metazoa; phylum Chordata; order Testudines; family Trionychidae; genus Pelodiscus; species Pelodiscus sinensis. The sequence goes on from NC_143052.1 coordinate 112,500,085, forward strand.
TGCAAAAGGATTTCAAGACCATAATAGCGTACTAGCCTTTTTTGGTTTCTTTTCCTTTTTAAATAAAGCAGTGTGTCCTTCTTGCAGAATATCAGGTTCCATTGATTTTACAGGAAAACTAACTGCACCCCGTGCTCGCTAAACTTGACAACCCCCCTCCTCCGGCATCTACCCCGGCTAACAACCCTCTCCGGCTACTATGCTCGCCTATTCCCCCCCCCCCCCGCCACTATGCTGTACTCCCAGCCTGCTCCTGCACCTTCCCTCATGGCCAGACACTGCACTCTCACCCCCTCCTGTAGCCAACCTCCCTCTCAGATTCTGCACCCCCATCACTATCCCGCTCACTGGCAGAGACGGGAAGGGGATCATGTGCAGGAGGGAGGAGACCATGCAGCTCCCGCCTCCCTGGTCCCTGGAACAACAGGAAGCAGGGAGGGAGGAGACCATGAGGCTCCCGCCTCCCTGGAGCACCTGTGCACGGCTCTTGCC